>NC_047088.1:267106611-267430075 GCF_902459505.1 Geotrypetes seraphini | reverse complement strand
CAGGAGAGTGGAAACATCTGGTGTACCCAAAGTGTTAGGCATAGGGACTTCATATGTTGTTTTGCTTCTTGGACCTTATGTCCCATGTAGAAGCTAGAGTGCTCATCTGCGTATCCTCTCCTTTCTTTAGCAGATAACGTCATCTTTTTATGCATGATTTGAGTCTCTTGAAGTAAAGGGTTGTGTTTGTTAGTGCCTCTCCCTAAGTACTGGTATCATGAATGTGTAAGACTCTCCTGCTTATGTTTTGTCCCATTAGCATTCTCTCTTAAGAGCTCACCATTCTGCCTGTCAATCTTACATTCATGACCAGGGAGTTTAAAAAGGAGTGATCTGGACTCATGTGGTAGTTCAATGGCAAATGTGCACTGCTATATGGATGGCCCCCAGTTCTGCCCCTAAGTTAGCTGCAGAGGCTTTGCAAGGATGACTTCTAGTGATTGGATTCAGGGTCTATAACCCCTGGTCTAAATTTTCTCTACAGTGAGAAGAATAGGTACAATTAGAAGTGAGAGTGATATATTAAACAGTGGGAAAATCCCCCGCTAGTTGCAAGTGAAACTCAGGGTCCCAACCCTGATTTTGATTGAGGAGGTGGTGATGTAAAATGGATGGTATCTCGCAGAAAATAGCTGAATGTTGTGCTGGTGGGGGAGGGATACTGACCACAGGAGATACTGGAGGTGCAGAATAAGAATGCTGTTATTTTACAGCTTTTTCTGGTATGAAAACATCTCTACACGATGAGGGGCAAAAGGGGCACTCAGAGAAGACAAGTCCATAGTGGAGAGACTAAATGAATTTTTGTTTTGGTCTTCACCAAGGAAGATGTAGGGGAAATACTAGTGCAAACTATAACCAACAACCTGCAGCCATAGAGCTTATTAGAGAAACTGGGCCTCTTCTCCCTTGAAAAGAGGGGACATGATTGAAACATTCAAGGTACTGAAGGGAATAGTCTTAGTAGATAAAGACAGGTTGTTCACTCTCTCCAAGGTAGAGAGGACGAGAGGGCACTCTCTAAAGTTAAAAGGGGATAGATTCCGTACAAATGTAAGTTCTTCTTCAAAACTGGAACGCTCTTCTGGAGGCTGTTATAGGGGAAAACAGCCTCCAGGGATTCAAGACAAGGTTGGAAAAGTTCCTACTGGAATAGGACATACGCAAGTAAGGCTAGACTCAAATAGGGCACTGGTCTTTGACCTAAGGGCCACCGCGGAAGCGGACTGCTGGGCACGATGGACCACTGGTCTGATTCAGCAGCGGCAATTCTTATGTTCTTACTAGTATGTTCACTTACAAAATGGGGGGATCACTACTAGGGGTCAGTAACCTTGAAAGAGACCTGGGAGTGATGGTAGACGAAACACTGAAGGCGTCGGCGCAGTGCGCCGCCGCCTCAAGGAAAGCAAACAAAATGTTGGATATCATTAAGAATGGTATCACGACCAGGACGAAGGAAGACATCCTGCCACTGTATCGTGCAATGGTGCGGCCGCATCTGGAGTACTGTGTCCAGTACTGGTCGCCGTACCTCAAGAAGGACATGGCAGTACTTGATGGAGTCCAGAGAAGAGCAACTAAGCTGATAAAGGGTATGGAAAATCTCTCATATACTAACAGATTGAAACAGCTAGGGCTTTTCTCCCTGGAGAAGCGGAGACTTAGAGGAGACATGATAGAAACCTTCAAGATCCTGAAGGGCATAGAAAAATTAGACAGGGACAGATTTTTCAAATTATGGGAAACCACAAGTACAAGGGGGCACTCGGAGAAATTGAAAGGGGACAGGTTTAGAACAAACGCTAGGAAGTTCTTTTTCACCCAGAGGGTGGTGGATACATGGAATGCACTTCCAGAGGCTGTGGTAGACAGGAGCACCTTACAGGGCTTCAAAGAAGGTTTGGATAGGTTCCTAGAGGACAAAGGGATTGAGGGGTATAGATAGGTGTAGAGGTAGGCTATAGGGATAGGAGAAGAAGCAAGTATAGGGATAGGAGTGGAGATAGGTTATAGAGCTAGTCAGGGACCACTGCTCAGGCAATGGGCCTGATAGGCCGCCGCAGGAGCGGACAGCTGGGCGAGATGGACCTCTGGTCTGTCTCAGCGGAGGCAACTTCTTATGTTCTTATGTGCTCAGAAAACTCAATGAGAGCCCAAAGAAAGGGTCAAGCTTGATGCTGTGATGTCTCACTAATCACTCAATCATCGCACACGTCATATTGCACCAACCTGGTAACCCCAAAGACAATTGTAAAATTGGGGTCACCAAGCTGGGGCAATATGAAATGATTGAGTGATTAGAGAGACATCACAGCATCAAGCTTGACCCTTTCTTTGGGCTCTCATTGAGTTTTCTGACACATTTTTTATACACAAGGGCTTATCTTCAAAGTATTTAGACACACACCAAAGTAACAGTTATACCACCAGGCCGCAGGGGGCGCCAACCAGAGAGGGGATGAACTACAGGTCCTAGGATGCACTGGGTTCAACAGCTCAGAACTGAGCTACCTTAGAGGAAGTGAGGCAATTATGCTGTCTCAGGGGCAAATCTCAGGCAGGAAGGAGTATATATGTTTTAGCCCGAGATCAGTTGGGATAGGTCCCTGAGAGAGAGAGACTCCCAGCTTCCCTAGACATGGGCCAAGGCAGAACTCTGGGAAGATGAGTAATGCCTATGAAAGCCAAATGGAGCAGAATGGCTGAAGTGAGTGAAACAGAGAGACTTTTATGTGAAAGGAGTGTTCTTTGTTTGTTGTGGACTGGGCTAAACTTGTGTGTGAGATAAATGTGGTAACACAGAAGGTTACTGTATTTCTGTTACTTCCTGACCTTGAGAAGAGAAAGGGTCAGGCTGGTATGAAAAATAAAACGTCTTTTGTCATATGCAAGTGTGTCTTGGCTGTATGTATGTTCTGACCTCTCGTAGAAATTCTGACCAGCTTTGTCACAGTTACTTTGTGCATCTAAGTGCTTTGAAAATGAGCCTGAAAGTAGTGAGGTAGTTTACTATCCAATAAGTTCTGTGGCTGTGGGTTATTGATTATACATTTGCAAAACAACTTATCCGTCAGCATTAGCAGTGGATTATTTTTCCCTATTGTTTGGGGGGGAAAGACCAGTGCCAGAAAGTCAGAGAAACTGAAAGAAATCTTTGTAAACCTGGAAGATGTAACAAGGCAATTTGATAAATTAAAGAGTAGCAAATTACCTGGACTGGATGGTATACATTCCAGAATAATGATAGTTCTGAAAAATGAACTCGCAGAGCTATTGTTAGTAATATGTAATTTATCAGGAAAGGAATGGAAAACAAAAATAAGAGTTTTATAATGCCTTTATATTGCTCTACGATACAATTGCACCTCAAATATTGTGTGTAGTTGTGGTCACCAGATCTCAAAAAAAGATATAGCGGAATTAGAAAAGGTACAGAGTGATGAAAATGATAATGCGATGGGATGACTTCCCTATGAGGAAAGTGTAAAGCAGCTAGGGCTCTTCAGCTTGGAGAAATGGCTAAGGGCAAATATGATAGAGGGCTCTAAAATGCTGAATGGAACAGTAATGTTAGACTTGAATTGTTTGTTTACTCTTTCCAAAAATACAAGGACTGGGGGGCACGCAATAAAGCTACCTCGTCTGTAGTAAATTTAGAACAAAAAGCAACAAACAAATGCCGGTGTTCAGAGAAACCAGCAAGTCCCAGGTTTATTAATACAGAATGCTAAAAACAATACACAAAGTAATAAGAAATATATATAATCCAATAAACTAAACTAAACTAAACTAAGCCTTAGGTTTATATACCACATCTTCTCCACTGAAGTGGAGCTCGACACGGTTTTAAAGGCAGCTAATAGCTTGCAATGAGGGAAGGCACTAGCTCTAAAATGTGAAACCTAGAGGCCCAAATGCTGATCCCAAACTGTCCCTGGATAACACCTGTTACGGTAAGTAACTGTGCTTTTTTCCAGGACAAGCAGGCAGGTATTCTCACATATGGGTGACCTCCAAGCTAACTAGAATAGGATGGTGGAAGTGTTGGTAATTTAGGAGAATAAATTTCGTAATACTGTTTGGCCAAACTGTCCATCTCGTCTGGAGAAAGTATCCAGACAATAGTGAGAAGTGAAGGTGTGAACCGAGGACCAAGTAGCAGCCTTGCAAATCTCCTCAATCGGTGTCGATCTGAGGAAAGCTACAGAAGCTGCCATTGCTCTGACTTTATGGGCTGTGACTTTACTGTGAAGTGATAATCCAGCCTGGGCATAGCAGAAAGAGATACAAGCCGCCATCCAATTAGAGATGGTGCGTTTAGAAATTGGATGTCCCAACTTACTTGGATCAAAAGAAACAAAAAGTTGAGGAGCAGTTCTGTGTGGTTTGGTGCGTTCCAAGAAGAAGGCCAAAGCACGTTTACAGTCCAGAGTATGAAGAGCGGATTCTCCAGGGTGAGAATGAGGCTTTTGAAAAAACACTGGCAGTACGATAGATTGTTGAGATGAAATTCTGAGACCACTTTAGGTAGGAATTTCGGATGAGTACGAAGAACCACCTTGTCATGATGGAACACAGTGAATGGTGGATCAGTAACCAAAGCTTGCAGCTAACTGACTCGTCGAGCAGAAGTGAGGGCAATGAGAAACACCACTTTCCAAGTGAGATACTTCAAATGAGCCTTATAAATTGGTTCAAATGGAGGCTTCATGAGTTGAGAAAGGATAACATTGAGATCCCAAACCACAGGAGGCGGTTTGAGAGGAGGTTTGGCATTGAAAAGTCCTTTCATAAATCTAGAAACTACCGGATGAGTAGAGAGGGGTTTCCCTGCAATAGGCTGATGAAAAGCTACAATTGTACTGAGATGGACTCAAATGGATGTAGACTTGAGTCCAGAGTTGGATAGGTGCAAAAGATAATCCAAAACAGATGATAAGGAGGAATGTTGAGGCTCCTTATGATGAGAGAAACACCATGTAGAAAATCTAGTCCATTTTTGGTGATAGCATTGTCTAGTTGTAAGCTTTCTAGAAGCTTCTAAAACATCTCTGACAGATTTGAGAAAACCGAAGAGGAGTTATGTTGAAAGGTACCAGGCTGTCAGGTGTAGAGACTGCAAGTTGGGATGAAGCAGAGATTCTTGACTCTGTGTAAGCAGAGAAGGAAAAACTGGTAGAAGGTATGGTTCCCTTCTGCTGAGTTGAAGTAGAAGGGAGTACCATGGTTGTCTCGGCCACCGAGGAGCAATTAGAATCATGGTGGCATGATCGTTCTTCAACTTGACTAGAGTCTTGAGAATGAGAGGGAATGGAGGAAATGCGTAGAGGAATAGATTCATCCATTGTAGGAGAAAAGCATCTGCCTCGAGGCGGTGAGGAGAGTATATCCTGGAGCAAAACTGAGGCAGTTTGAAATTGTGGGGAGCTGCAAAGAGGTCTATCTGAGGCGTTCCCCACTGTGAGAAAATGTGATGAAGAGACGATGAATGGAGAGTCCATTCGTGAGGTTGCAGAAGATGACTCAAGTTGTCCACCAAGGAATTCTGAGCCCCTTGAATGTAGACAGCTTTGAGGAAGGTGTTGTGACGGATTACCCAGTCACAAACTTCCAGAGCTTCTTGACAAAGGGAGGCAGACCCTGTCCCTCCCTGTTTGTTGACATAATACATGGCGACTTTGTTGTCCGTGCGGACGAGGACTACAGTGTCGTGAAGGAGATGCTGAAAAGCATGGAGAGCTTTGAGGATCTCTCTGAGTTCCAACTGATTGATATGACACCGACGATCCGTACTGGTCCAGAGGCCTGGAGTACAGAGACCATCGAGATGAGCGCCCCAAGCGTAGGTCGACGAGTCTGTCGTGAGGACCTTCTGATGAGGGGGCATGTGAAAAAGCAAGCCTCTGGAGAGATTGGAAGAGAGCACCCACCAATGGAGAGACTGCTTCAATAAAGGAGTGACTGTTATGTGTTGAGAAAGAGGGTCGGAAACCTACGTCCATTGAGATGCCAGCGTCCACTGAGGAATTCTGAGGTGAAGTCTGGCAAAAGGAGTCACGTGTACCGTGGAGGCCATGTGACCCAGAAGTACCATCATATGTCTCGCTGAGATGGAAGAGCGGGAAGACACTGTATGACAGAGTTGAAGAAGAGCTTCCAGACGTTGTTGTGGAAGGAATGCTCTGAGTTGGACAGTGTCCAGAACAGCTCCAATGAATTGTAGATTCTGAGAGGGTTGAAGTTGAGATTTGGGAAAGTTGATTTCGAATCCCAAACTTTGTAGAAACCAGGTAGTCCGTTGGGTCGCTACAATAACTCCTTGAGAGGTGGAATCTTTGATGAGCCAGTCGTCGAGGTAGGGAAATACCTGAAGACCATGATTACTCAGAGCTGCCGCTACCACAACCAGGCACTTGGTGAACACTCTGGGAGACGAGGCCAGGCCGAAGGGTAGTACTCTGTATTGAAAATGCAGATTCCCCACCCGAAATCTGAGATACTGACTGGAGGCCGGGTGAATGGGGATGTGAGTATAGGCCTCCATGAGATCCAGAGAACATAACCAATCGTTCTGCTTGAGAAGGGGATAGAGAGATGCCAGGGACAACATTCAAAACTTTTCTTTGACTAAAAATTTGTTGAGAGCCCTGAGATCCAAAATGGGTCGCAGATCGCCTGTCTTCTTCGGAACAAGGAAGTAACGGGAGTAAAACCCCCTATTCTGCTGTTCCAAGGGAACTGGTTCTATGGCATGGAGACGAAGCAGAGCTTGAGCTTCCTGAAGAAGAAGGGCGGTCTGGGACGGACTGGAAGGATACTCTCTTGGAGGAAGCTCTGGAGGAACTTGAGTGAAATGAAGAGAGTATCCTTCCCTGATGATGGAAAGGACCCAGAGGTCTGATGTTATGACCGTCCATCGGTTGTAAAAAAGATGGAGACAACCTCCTATAGGTGGAAAAGGAGTCAGAGACAGAACGATGGATGTTATGCTCTGGTGTAAACAGTCAAAAAGGCTGAGAAGCCTTAGGTGGAGCAGAAGGTTGAGGCTTCTGTTGCTTCTGAGGTAGTTGCTTCTTCAAAGGAGGGCGAGTGTAAGGCGCCGGCTTTGGAGGAAAAAGCCTCTGGTAGGTAAGAGGAGGACGTGTAGGTCTAGAATGAGCTGGCTTAGGCTTAGATCTGACTATAGAGGCAAAAGATTTAGCATGGTCAGACAATTTTTTGGTGGCAGCCTCGATGGACTCATCAAAAAGGTCATTGCCTTCACAAGGGATGTTCGCCAGGCGATCCTGGAGGTTAGAATCCATGTCTATGGTGCGAAGCCAGGCTAGACGACGCATGGCCACAGATCAAGCAGCTGCTCGGGCAGAGAACTCAAAGGCATCATAAGATGATTGCAAAAGATGGATATGCAACTGAGAGAAAGAAGCAATGACTTCTTAGAACTCAAAATGCATGCTATCATCTAAGTAACTCAAAAATTTCAGCAGAAGGGACAAAAGAAATTCAAAATAAGTAATAAAATGAAAGTTATAATTGAGGACCTTCGAAGACATCATAGTATTTTGGTAAATGCGGCATCCAAATTTATCCATGGTCTTCCCTTCCCTGCCAGGAGGAACGGTGGCATACACTCTGGAAGGATGGTTTCTCTTTAAAGAGGATTCCACAAGCAAGGATTGATGTGACAATTGGGAATTGTCAAAACCTTTATGATGCACTGTTTTATATCTGGCATCCAAGTTTCCTGGAACTGCTGGAATGGAAAAAGGAGTCTCCATGCATCTAGTAAAAGTCTGATCAAGAAGCTTGTGTAATGGCAGTTTGAGAGACTCAGCCGGAGGTTGAGGAAGATGCATGGTCTCGAGGTATTCTTTAGAGTACTTAGAGCCAGTGTCCAATGGAACGTTCAAGTCTACAGCCATCTGTCTCAAAAATGAGGAAAAAGATAACTGATCTGCAGTGGCACAGCTTCAAGAAGGACTCGAGGACGTCGAGGCAACTGGAGTCGTAGAAGAAGAAGCCTTGACAGGAAACCATGGTACGAAGGAACTGGGAGACTTGGATGAGGCACTGGACATCAGGATATCCTCCAGGGCCGGCATCGGAGACTTGGAACGAGGAGTTGGAGGTCTCGTCGAGGCTGGAGAAGACCGAGGCTTTGAGGAATGATGTCTCGAAGAATGCCTCGAAGCAGGTCTCGAGTGATGTCGAGAACTGTGTCTCGAACTGGATCTCGAAGATCGAGCAGAGGTTGCCTCAGAAGCAGTTGATCGAAGATCTATAGGCATGGAGGAGCCCTAAAGCAACTTCGAAGACTGGACTCCCTTGGTAGAATGGGAGGTATCCTGTTGATGCACTCGCACAGACTCTACTCTATGCGTTTCGTGCTTGGAAGGCCGACCAGACACTCGCAGAGACTCCGCTCCCTGCATCGAGTGTGGAGGATCAAACCGGGGCACAGGCGGCTCGACCTCGCTGGAGACTTCTGCATGCCCAGGATGAAGCAGATTAAGCAGTGTGGGTCCCATGTTAGTGAGGACCTTAATAATCTGCTCCTCCAAAGAGGGCTGGGGTGTAGCTGGCAAGGAGGGTACCACGTCTGAAACCGGCCCATCTGCCTTGGCTGGAGGTTCTCACACAGTGATGTGAGAGTGTTTCGACTTGGAAGGCTTCAAAACTTTAATCACCACTGGCGGAACCGAGTGCTGAGCTATCTGACCTGAGTAGACAGGAGAAGATATGGCAGCCGAGGACATGGAAGCAAGAGCCACTCCAAAAGACGAAGGTCTGAAGAGGCTCGAGGTGGAAGCAGTAGAAGGAGAGGCATCGCCTGGGGCTGATGCCGAAGACATCTTCGATGCTGAGAGAGTAGAAGACTCCATCTCGAAGAGGTTATCCACCAGAACGCAAACACGTGGTAGGATGATGTTTCGGCCCAAGGTACTTGAGGCAGCGACCGTGAGGATCCGTAAGGGATATCGTGCGCTTGCACTTGCGACACCGTTTGAAACCGGTGACAGGCCGGGGCATAGACAAAAAGACAGCCAACGCAAAGTCGAAGCCCGCGGGCTGTGGCCGAGCGGCCTGTACCGGACGAACGGATGGAAGTAAAAATTTTTTTTTTTTTTAAAGAAAGAAAAAGACTAACACAGCGATTCGTGAGAAAAAGAAACACAAACCGCGGTGAGAGAAGGCACGAATGATGAAGTTACCGGAGAGAGCCAAAAAGACGGACTTCTCGGCTCCACGGAAAACAAAGAACTGAGGAGACGCGCCCTGTGCACTGGGCGGGAAGGCACTCGCACATGTGTAGTGCGGGTGACTCAAAACTTCTAGTTTCTTCAAGCAAGTCTGCTTGTGAGGCGTCCGCATCGAGGCTCCGTCGGATGACATCACCCATATGTGAGAATACCTGCCTGCTTGTCCTGGGATAAATATTTTTACAGAAAGGGTGGTAGATGCATGGAACAGTCTCCCAGTAGAGGTGGTGGAATCAGAGACTGTGTCTGATTTCAAGAAAGCCTGGGATTGTCACATGGGATCTCTTAGAGAGAGGAAGAACATAAGAATACTGGGTCAGACCAATGGTCCATCAAGCCCAGAAGCTCGTTCTCATGGTGGCTAATCCAGGTCCCTAGTACCTGGCCAAACCCAGAAGAGATAATGGTTACTGTGGATAGGCAGACTGGATGGGCCATTTGTCCTTTATTTGCCATCATGTTTCTATGTTTCTATATGTATACTCTGGAGGAGAGGAGGGACAGGGGAGAAATGATAGAGACATTTAAATACTCTAAAGGTATTAATATAGTAACAAATCTTTTCCAGAGAAGAGAAAATGGTAAAAGAAGAGGGCATAATTTGAGGTTGTGGGGATGAAGACTCAGGAACAATGTTAAGAAATTCTTTCTCATGGAGAGGATAGTAGATGCCTGGAATGCCCTCCCGAGGGAGGTGGTAGAGAGGAAAACGGTGATGGAATTCATAAAAGCATAGGATAAACTCAAAGGATCTCTAATTAGAAAACAATCAAATGATATAAATTAAAGAACTAAGGCCAGTATTGGAGAAATTTGTACGGTTTGTGTCTCATATGTGGTGATTTGGGTAAGATGGGCTGGGGAGGGCATCAATGGAACACTAACTTGGAACATGAGGATGTTTATGGCAGATATCCTGCAAACAGGATGGTTGGATAGGCTGGAGTGAGCTTGGATGGCAACTTCAGCATTTGGAACCTAGGACACTAACAGGTGGACTTTACAGTCTACGACCCAGAAAAAATTAAAGAAGAGACAAGTTAATTTAATCATGAATTTTTAATGGACAGACTGGATGGACCATTCAGGTCTTTATCTGCCATCATTTACTGTGTTACTTTGTTACTATGTTACTATTTTTTTCCATAAAGACCAAAGCAAAGAATTTATTCAGTCTCTCCGCTATGGCCTTATCCTCTCTGAATGCCCCTTTTGCTCCTTGATCATCCAACAGTCCCATGGATTCCCTCACAGGTTGTCTGCTTCTGATGTACCTAAAAAAAAAATTGTCACTCTGAGTTTTTGCCTCTTTGGCAAGTTTCTCTTCATATCCTTTCTTAGCTTTCTTTATCAATGCTTTACATCTAATTGCCAGTGCTTGTGTTTCTTCTTATTTTCTTCATTTGGATCCTTTTTCTATTCTTTAAATGATTTTTTTTGGCTCTAATAGCCTCTTTCACATCACCTTTTAATCATGTTCAATATATTCTGTTTAGTCTTTCTATCTCATTTTAATATTTTGTACTACTTTATAGGGATTCTGTGTCTTGCAAGATGATTTAATCTAATCTAATCCTTGGGTTTATATACCAAGTCATCTTCTAGGTTAGAAGCTTGACTTGGTTTACATAAAGATACTTGATGATATAAAAGGGTCAGATCTAATTAATGGGTCTAAAAGTCATCGTAACATAATCTACATCCTCAGTAAGAATACACTTTTCCCTCCGTATTCGCAGGGGTTAGGGGCAGAGCTGGCCCGTGAATAAGGAAAATTCACGAATAACTTTTGGTCCGACGACTCTGACCCACGTCCATCTCCCTCCTCCCTCCCTCCTTCATACTGGACCTTACCTGATGGTCTAGCTGTGACTCGGGACAGGAGCGCTCTTCCTACATTCCTATCCCATGCAGAGCCGTCATCGAAAATGGCTGCCGTGAGTTCCCGTTGTAGTCTCGTGAGACCACAGGAACTCACAGCAGCCATTTTTGATGATGGCTCTGCAAGGGGCAGAAGTGTAGGAAGATCGTTCCCGCACCATGTCACCGCTAGATCGCCAGGTAAGGTCTGGGGAGGCCGGAGATGGAGTGATTCACAAGGGGGGGGGGGGTCCCGGGCCCAAAAACCACGAATACCTAATTCACAGGTACTGAAACCGCAGATTCAGAGAGGGAGTGTAATTTTGAAAACATGTTTTAAAAGATTTTCTGAAGATTGGGAGAAATGGAAGAATTCTAATCTCAGCAGGAAGTTCGTTTCAAATAGATGTAAAAACATATGCAAAAGATCGAGAGATATAAACCAGAGATTTTATTCTTTTAAGAGAAGGAAAAGACAGTTTGTACATTTGAGAAGTTATTGATTTTATAGACCGCAAATAATTCAAAGAAATGTATTAAACTCTGCAAGTCTGGAAATAGTTTGAAGGTTCATTACTTAGGTTTCTCATAACATTTAGAAAAAGAGCCCAATAAAAATGTAGGGAATCATGAGGAGCAAGATAGTACAGCCAAGGCAAAATTCAAGAGGTGAAAGCGAGGAAATAAAGTCCTCAGAGTCTGAGCAAGATACAGGTGATCACTGGAAAAGAGAGAACAAGTGAAAGAAACAAGAAAGATAAGAGAAAGAGGAGAGAGCCAGAGAAGATATGGGTGAGGAGAGAGAAGAAACCCAAACAAATCTACGTGTGGAACAAGAGGTGATGAGAAAGATGAAAATGATTGGAGAAGATAAATGAAGTGAGAGGAAGAGGCTCGAAATGAAACAGCATATGAGCTAGAAACAGATTTAGGAGTAACACAAGAGAGCATGGGAATAAGACAAGATAGGGTGAAAAAGAAGAGAGAGTGAGGAAAGATGATGGAGATGAGAGAAGAGAGTCTGGGAATTATAAAGGATGTGTGGAGAGAGATTCAGGAGGCCAGGAGAGAGCCTAAGAGCTGCACAGGAGGTGACAGAAGAGAATAGAGACTGAGATTCAGAAATCTTGGCACAACAGTTTCTACATGTTCAATAATACAAACAATTCTGCCTATTTTGTGAATCACACCATTGGCATGAAGTATAAAAAAGAGCCTTATATCAGGCCTTATATTGAAAGCTTTACAGGTTCATAATATGATCTTTCTTCAGTCTGGAAAAGGAATATTATAAGCATGCAAATTTTAATATGAGAATATAAGAATCTGAGGATCTTTTCTCCAGTTTTTTGTACTCCTTGGCAGTGGAATGGGTGTTGTTGGTATTGTTATATCTGATTGCTCTGCCAGATCTCTAATTTAAATTTACAAGAGAGTTTGTAGTTGTTGTCAAAATAATATCTTAAGGGGTCTAAGCAGTAAAATTTGTGCAAATGTTTTTTTAGTGTGTTCATACTAAATCTTTAACATGCTTGCTAATATTGTCTCTACATTCCTACAGATAAATGTGAAAATGCACCCTCCCCCCATGCTAAACTGTCTGTATTACCAGTTAAAAGGTCCGTCAGCAGGGAAGATTTCATCCTCACCATTCTCTTCTCTCCCTCGCCCTCCTCCCTGATCCCCTCCATCCAGTGATACTCAAGACCTCCTGTTCCTCTTGTCCTTTAAGCACATAAAGGAGTCCCATTGCCTCACAACAAAAAACCCCCCAGGTGACAGGGTTCTTCTCTTCCCCTTCGCATTTCTTTCTCATCTCCAACAGGTACTGTCTTTTTATTTATGCCTTCCAAATCCTTGGGCCAAGGATGGAACAGGGAATCCCACTTACTGTACCTTCTAATCTTATGCAATCAAACCCCCAAATGGTATTAGCTGATTTCACATGAAACAGTAATCCTTATAAATTCAGCCCAGGATCTTGTGGGGATGTGATGAGAGCTGGGAGGAAGCTTGGCAAAGATACAGGAGATGAGAGAAGATAGTCTGGCAATTAAATAAGATGTAGAGAGGGAGAGGAGAGTGCCTGCAAAGGGTAAGAGCCTAGAAGATAAAATAGAAGAGGAGTTCAGAGAAAGGCCTGAGAAAGTGTGAGCACTGATTTCATAAAGAATTTTACTAACCTAAGTTCATGTTAGCCTGGGAGCTGGATTTAGCCCTGGTGTGCTCCTTCATTCTAGCCCTTGGGTTTGCAGGGGGAATTCCGGATTGGTGTCTTTGTATTCTGTGCTGTACTAACTCTTCTGCTTGCTGACTTCGGTTTTTGTCTGTACACAGGGGGAGTGAGATAAGGTGGGACCATATGTGCTTTTACTGCCTGTCACATCTACAGTTTTCACGCTTTAGCTGGAGAACTCTTAGCCTCTGGACCCTGCCTTCTTCTAAACACAAAAGCAAGGAACCAACTGGCCAGGACTGGACATCTAGAGCCCTTCTCTACCTTTTCCTGGACACCGAGACACTAAAACACAACAAAAGGACATCACCTTGGAATGTTGTTTGAGCAAGTTCTGGCATGGAAAGACTCCGCTCAGGAAGGGGGAATGCTGGGACAACAATGGTAGTTCATAGCATAGGCGTAGGAGTCAGCCCATCCTCTGACTAGTGGTAGGAGCTACGAGGAGGCACAGATAGCTGCTGCTTTCAAGATACTGTATAAGGAAAGATGCTCAGTATACTGCACCTCTGCCCATCACTTACTCTGTCTGTCTCCCACCTCCATTTACACTGTCTCAGTCCATTTCTCTTGTCTCATTACATATTATTAGATGATGGAGTAACAAGTCCCTTATGACTAAGGTGTGTCCAGCATAAGCATAGTAAGAACTGCTCTGAGGAAAGCCAAGGCGCTAAGCACATCTAAGGACCGTCAGATCTGCATTCAGATTCATAACAGGAAGGACCTAACTCACATTCAGAGTATTTGGGTCATATGTTTTATCCTTAGGAGGCATTTTCAAACTGTCCGTACTGGTTCAAAGTCTTTTTGATTGTGGGTTTGCATCTGCTTTTGTCTGGGCACATTTCCCCTGTAGAGTAACAGGTAAACTCAGAGATGCAATCTGTTACGCTTAGTTCACTAAAAGTGGGCTTGTTGTGGGACCCTGTGTCTACGTTTAGCCAATTTATATGTATAAATGGGTTTACAAGTTGTCCTTCCTGAGTTTTCTTGGAAGAAGTTGGAGGTGGGGGAGAGATGTGAATAGGGAATGCTGAGCAGAGAGGGGCTTCTGTACTTGGTTGGGGAGTCTTTAAGCAAAGGGTTACTGTGGATACATTAGAGGCAGAATGGGAGGGGGAAGGGTTTAGGGATTTGTAGTGTATCTGTAGAGTTCTGGCCAAAAACTCTGTTTGTACACAACATCTGGTATGTGATTTGCCTTGCTTAGAAGGGTGTGCACAAGTGAAGTTGTAGTTTTTGGAGCCTCTTAAGTTTATATACATACAAAATAGATTGAAATATAGCTGCAAAAAAGGCACATATATTTTGTATTACATAGATATAGAATGTAGTAGATATTGTCTTTTGATCTCAAAATTTATTGGATAAGAAAACATAAAAATAGCCAGACTGGGTCAGACCAATGGTCCATCTAGCCCAGTGTCCTGTTTCCAACTAGTACCTAGCAGAAACCCGAATCGTAGCAGCATCCATGCTAGCGATCCCAGGGAGGTGGTTCAAATTTCTATTTCTCATCATTCAAAGGGAGGCTTTACTTCATTTATATTTTCATGGGAAGGACTTCAATGTAGTGTCAGGCAAAAGACAACATTATGGATATGGAATGCAGAAATCTATATGTTTTTCTGTTTGATGATTTTCTATTTTGCTTTATTTGGTATTTTTTTATTCTTTTATTTTAATCCATCTTGGGTATTTTTATTATGAGTTTAAGTTACTGTAATTTGAATTGTCTGACATGTATGTTCAAGATTTTATACTGTATATTATTAATTTGTCTTTGTTTTCTATTATGTTTATTTGAGATCATGTATGTGTTCACTGGAACCTGCCTAGACTAGAAGATAAAGCAGGATAAGAAATCTGTTAAATAAATCATGAAAATCCTACTTGCAAGTAAATAGTATTTTGCCCAGAGAAATCTGAGCTTGCATTATTGTCTTCTTTGTGAGTAACAAACTACAGTAATTTGTTCAACGATGTGTGCATTTTGCTCACAGAAGATAGAGGCAGGTCCTTGAACAATGCGCATAGATTTGTTGCCTCGGAGGGAAAACTATGCTTGCTTTGGTTACTGATGCAAATCCCCTGGGAAAAAGTACCTGTGGAGTTTAGACAGTTTGGATCGCTACCTTTTAAGAGGGCAATGAGTACTTATTGCAGTTACCCCCTAATTCTAGAATCTTCTGCACACAAATTTATGCATTAAAAAAATGAGTGCTCCTGAAAACACCGATGCTAAGGAACTCATTTTCAAAACAGAACGACAACCAAAAATGGGCCTAAAGTGGCTCTTGGATATTTTTCTCGCCAAAATATCCACGTCGCCATTTTCAAAACCAACTTTCTAGGCATGGGCGGGGCATGGGAGTGGCTTCAATTTGGACATCCATTTAGAGAATCACATGCCGCTCAACGCCCGAATGCGTCTACCTAACACCTAAATCCAGGTCTACTTTTGAGCGTGAGCTGGGTACTAGGTAGACGTGAGTTAGGTGGACGTCACTTAGGGATGCCATAGGTGGCCGTTTATAGGTGAATGGGGCTTTTAGTTTTGGGGTATATTAAGCTCAAAAGCACATGAATATATATTGCATACTAAAGCTCATTTCCAAAAGGTTAAGAACATAAAAGGAAATACACTACTCACACAAGGGCTGCAGTAGTTCAGAGCAAGTTGACGTGTCTGATGTACAATCTTGATATCATTAGGAGGAAATATTTAGTTACTCAAAGAAAAGTTAAGCTTTGGAACTTCTTGCCAGAGGGTGTGGTAACATGGTTAACATAGAAGGGTTTAAAAAAAGGTTTGGACAAGTTCCTGGAGGAAAGGTCCATAGTTTACTATTGAGACAGATATAGGGAAAACCAGAAAGCCACTGGTTTGCCCTTGGATCTGTAGAATGGAATGTTGCTACTATTTATGTTTCTGCCAGGTACTTGTGATTTGGGTTGGCCATTGTTGGAAACAAGATATTGGGCTAGATGGACTATTGATCTGACCCAGTATGGCTATTATGTTCTTAAAAAGATACCTTAACTATGCACTTTTAAGGATATAACATAGTAACATATGTTATATCCTTCAAAGTGCAACTCCTCCTAATTTCTAGCTTCATAATTGCTCTATGTCCTTTTTAAATGTTGATGCTAGCAGCCTGGTTCCACCCTGGTTAAGATGGAAGCCGTCTTGCTCAGAATGTTGCCCAGTTCTTCCTCCTTGCACTTGCCTCATCCAAGCATTGAGACTCTGGGGCTCTGCTTGTCTTTAGAGTCCTTTGGGTAGAACAGGGAACACTTCTGAAAATGCTCCTCTGGAGGTTTTGGATTTCAGCTTTCTACCTGAAAGCTGAAATTTGGCTTCCAGAACCTCCCTCCCACATTTTTTTAGGTAATTGCTATCCACATGTATCAAGTCAGCAGGTTCCTCACCAGTACTGTCTAAAATCTTATCTAGGTGACATGTGAGGTCTGCCACCTTCAACCAGGCAGGCAAGTGACCAAGTGATCCTCACATCTACCAGCCATCTAGCTATCTAAATGCCTAATGATTGAATCTCCAACTACAATGGCCATGCTAACCCTTCCCTCCTGGGTAGAAGCCCCTGGAGTAACATCTTCGGTGCAAGAGGATATTGCATCCTCTGGTGGGCAGGTCCTAGCTACAGGATTACATTCTACTTCTACTTTTAGGAGACCTCCCTCCTCCAAGCAGTACAGGGGCAGACTGGAGGTGGGACTTCTCTACAATGTCCCTAGAAGTCTCCTCTATGTATCTCTCTGTCTCCCTCAGCTCCTCCAAGTCTGCTGCTCTAGCTTCCAGAGATTGGACCTGTTCCAAGTGCTAGGAGTTCTTTGCACCAAGTACACATATATAACTTCTCACCAACTGGGAGATAATAAAGCATGTGACACTCATTGTAAAAGACTGAATAGACCCCCCCCCCCCCATGTCACTGCTGGACTGCTACCTGTACCTTATTATTGATGATTTCTTAATTAAATTGCTAATTGGTTGGGAATATCAATATTTTTAATGGTATGAATGCTCATTTTTATTTCCTAACCTACTGATATTGGAGTTCTTTTCTGTTTGTTTTTATTTTCGATTTGTAAACTGCTTTGTTATATATTAGGGACAGTGGAATATTAAATAAATTTAAATCTAAACTTAGTCAATAATGCCAGTTACATGTTTAGTATGAAGCATCCGGATATCTTTGGGTAAAACTGTAGAGAATTATCTTCTAGTTGCACTCCTTCCTGGCAATACACTCATGTGCAATGGTTCACGCATGCATGAAATAATCGTGAAAGAGTGAATAGTGCCTCCCTCATTCTATAAAAAATCATCTAAGATTAGTGCCAATTTGCCCACTTATGTTACAAAATATAAACACTCACCAGTGTGCAGTTCCAGTTAGACGTAATAGTGCTCATTGGGTGTTAACCTGTATTCTAGTGCAATGTGTCTAGTACTCCTGAAAGCATCTGAAACTGCACGTTGCTTGCAGAATGAAATCACTTATCTTTCAACTCTGCCTACTTCCCAGTAGACTTGCTCCTGCCCCTTCAGTTTCTCTTCTGCAAGCAAGTTGCTCAGATGTGTTTCAGCGGTTTTATTATTTTGGGGGTTTATCCTGTTGTTTTAAGTTTGAGGCTCAGTGCCCAGAAGTTTCCTCTTGTTAGGACCTCTGCCTGGGAGAAGACACAAACTTGTATTACAGAAGTCTTCTGCTAGCAGGATCAGTCTTCAGGGACACCTGTCTAGCTAACCTGCTATAATATTTTTAGAGTTTGGGGGCCCATCATTTCAGTAGCTGCTTGCATCCCTGATTTATCAGGAGCTCGAGGAGGAGTTTGGCTGCTTCCTGGTTTGGTCGGGATTAATAGAGTGCTGGCCACATGGTCCTCCCCCTCCTCCCCCCTCAGCCGCACACATTGAAGGAGTGGAGAATATTCAGACAGGCTCAGTCAGCAGACGCTCAACCCAGGGGAGTGGCAGCTGTCCCCATAAACATTCAATGCTGTTGTTTGGTGGTGAGGGGCCCACTGATGGCTCCCATGGCTTCAGCAGCAAACACAAAAGTGGATCACTTTTATAGCTGAAGATTCAAGCCAGAAACATAGGGATGGCCAAGCCATGGCTGAAGAAGCAACTCTTAAATGTGTTTTTCACATGGCCATGCTAGGTTGAGTCATTTGCAGGATCCAGGGCTGATTGTCCTAGTGGGCACGATTGCCCCACAGACCATGGTATGCAGACCTAGTTTATCTACAGAGAAATGAAGGTCTCAGGCTGTTAGTTCAGACAGATCTTTTGACTCAGGGCCTGATTCTCATAGAGAATCTGGAACACTTTGGGCTTATAGTATGGCTACCCTAGTAAGGAAGGGATACTTGGAAGTGGTTGTTTCCATTCTGCATAGAGACAAGAAGCCCTTGATAGTGGTGGCCTTTGCCAAGGCCTGGAAGACTTTCAAACAGTGGTGTGCTAAAATCGATGCAGAGTCTTTACAAATCCTGATCTCGGTAATCCTGGAATTTTTGCAAGAGGGACTTGAGAAGGGCTTGTTAGTTAGATCCCTGAAAGTGCACATAGCATGCCTTTTATTTTTCTGAACTCAGGGAGAAAGAAAATCTCTGGCCTCACACCCACATGTGGCAAGATTCTTTAAAGGGGCTCTCAGGTTGCACCCTTCAGTGTGTCTACCATTCCCATCCTGGAACCTTAATACCATTTTGCGAGGTCTCAGTAGACCTCCGTATGAGCCCTTAGATCTGATGGTCAAGTCAGTGTTTATGGTAGTGATTACATCGGCGAGACAAGTCTCTGAGTTACAGGCTCTTCCTCGCAGGGAACCGTTTCTTAAGATTATGGAAGCAGTGCTTTCCTTATGCATAGTGCTGTCCTTTCTATCAAAAATAGTCTCTGCCTTCCATGTCAATCAGGAAGTCTGTTTGCCCACCTTTCAATGTAAGGGGTTGAAGGAAAAGGACCAAATATTGCATTTGCTAGATGTCAAGAGAGTGCTCAAAGTTACCAATGAGTTTTGAGTCTGAACACCACAAGGTTCGGCCCTCTCGCCAATTATGTTCAACATATTTTTAAGTCCCCTTGCAAGACGAATTGAGGAAATGGGAATTAGAACATATATTGAAGCAGATGATATTTTATTGGTCTATAGACTATCTCCTTTAACACTAGATTTGGGCCCAAAAATATAGAAGAATGGATAGGAGAACATAAATTGATATTAAATATGTCAAAAACAGTAGCATGCTGTATCTCAGGAGATAAGGCAATGCCCCAATTAGACTTCTCTGTAGATCACCATTGTATTAAGATGGTAAATAGTTTTAGGTATGTTGGAATTATAATTGATTGTCATTTGAACTTTGAAGAACAGGTTTCTTCTGTAGTGGCTAAAGCATTTGGTGCATGAAGACAGCTTAGAGCAGTGGTCTCAAACTCAAACCCTTTGCGGGGCCACATTTTGGATTTGTAGGTACTTAGAGAGCCGCAGAAAAAATAGTTAATGTCTTATTAAAGAAATGACAATTTTGCATGAGGTAAAACTCTTCATAGTTTATAAAACTTTCCTTTAACAGTTAAAAGGAAAGATATATAAACTATAAAGAGTTTTACCTCATGCAAAATTGTCATTTCTTTAATAACTATTTTTTCTGCGGCCCTCCAAGTACTCTATTTTTTTCTGCAGCACTCACATTTAAAGTTCAATATCTTTTCTTTCTCAAAACTGGCACATTTCAATCACTAAATTGAAAATGAAATCATTTTCCTACCTTTGTTTGGTAATTTCATCAGTCTCTGGTTGCACTTTATTCTTCTAACTGTGCATCCAATACTTCTTCCCTTCTTTCAGCCTCCTGTATGCTTCCTCTCCTCCAGACCTCATTCCCTCCCCCAACTTTTTCTTTCTTTCTCTATGTCTGTCTTTCTCTGATTCCGTGCCCCATTTTTTGCTTTGTTTCTGGTTCCCTGTCCCCCCTCCTTCTTTCTTCCTTCCTTCCTTCCTCCGTGCCACATTTTTTGCTTTTTTTTCTGGCTCCCTGTCCCCACCTCACCTTCTTTCTTTCTTTCTTCCTTCCTTCCTGCCCTCCCCATGCCACCACCGCCACAGAATAGGCTGCTGCCGCTGCTGCTATCGGGAACAGGCCGAGATCTCCCTGCATCTCTTCTGCACGAGGCCGACCGACTCTCGCTGCCCAACACCAATTCTAACGTTGGAAAGGACGTTACGAGCAGCCAGGCAGCAATTGACTAGCCAGAACGTCCTCTCGAAGTCAGAATTGATGTCGGGCCACGAGAGTTGGTCGGCCCCGCAGGGAAGAGAAGCAGGTAGATCAAAGAGCACGGTGCCGGCCTGATCCCCGATGGCAGCAGTGAGAAGGGAAGGGAAGCAGGTTGGGCACCACTTCTCTAGACGAGCCGCGAGCCGCACTCTAGGGAGAACAGTGGACCGCCTCCCCCCTTGGTACGCCACTGGAGCAGCAGCGTGTCTGGCCGGCTCGTTTGTTCAAAGCTGCGGGTGGCGGCTCCTTGCGAGATCCGTGCCTGCGTCTGAAGCCTCTCTGATGTTGTGACATCAGAGAGGCTTTCGATGCAGGAGTGGATAGCGCAAGGAGCCGCCAACCCGCAGCTTTGAACGAACGAGCCGGCTGCTGCTCCAAAAGGAAGAGAATGATCGCCTCCAGACTGCGGGCCGCAAATAAAACCTGAAGAGCCACATGCAGCCCGCATGTTTGAGACCGCTGGCTTAGAGCTATTCGAAATTTTTCAGATGAGAAATCTTTACACACTTTAATTCATGCTTTTGTACTATCTAAAGAGGAATAACAACAGGGCAATTAAAACGTTTACAAAAGGTACAAAATGCTGCGATTCGGTTGTTAGGTTACGCACATATTCGAGATCATGTGACTCCTTTGTACTTGAAATTCCATTGGTTACCAATGGAATTTAGGATTAAATTTAAGATTTTGATGTTGGCACATAACATAACATAATGTCGTGCTTATTAACCGCGTAGCCGTAAGTTCAACAAAGAACATTATTGAACTACAACCTCCATATCTTTCTAACTTAGACTTATTCTACATGCCGAGGCGATTATTAAGATCATTGAATGATAGCAGAGTAGCTGTACCTCAAATTTTAAAGGCTCATCTTGCATCAACTAGAAATTGTGCATTTTTCTATTTGGTTCCAACCTTATGGAATAGTTTATCTACAGAATTGAGAAAGGAAGAATCTTTCCTAAATTTTAAAAGATATTTAAAGGCACATTATTTTCAATTGTCCTTCCCACACTGACGGGATGTGAATTTGGGACTTCAGTATCCATTAATTAATTCATTAATTTTAAAAATCATTTTAGATTTTTATGTATTAGAAATGTATATATATTTTTTTCTTTTTCTTTACTAGTTAAATGGAGTTCTTTCCATTACTTTGATTGAATTATGTTGTTAACCGCTTTGATCCTTTTTTTGGCTATTTAAGCGGTATATAAAGATTTTTAATAAACATATAGTTTTTGTTCTGACCAGTCATGCTAAGGAAAACGTGTGCGCCAAGGCCTCGATCTCCACATGGATTAAAATGGCAATTTCTGTTGTGTATGTGGGCTATGGTAAGTAGCCGCCAATCTTGTTGAAGGCACACTCCAACAGAGGATGGCTACCTCATGGGCAGAGGCTTGGAAACGAAGACGGGAAACTGACAGGGCTGATGGTCAGTCTAGAAGAGGTATACAGGCAGATTGATAGGCTAAACAGCGATAAATCCCCGGGACTGGATGGCATCCATCCAAGGGTCATCAAGGAACTGAAAGGGACTATAGCTGAACAGCTTCAACTAATAGCCAACCTGTCGATAAAATCGGGAAAGATTCTGGAAGACTGGAAAGTGGCGAATGTTACGCCGATCTTCACAAAGGGTTCGAGGTGAGATCCGGGAAACTACAGAGTCTAACCTTGGTACCGGGAAAGATGGTAGAGGCGCTGATAAAGGACCGCATCATTGATCACCTTGACGGACACAGTCTGATGAGGACCAGACAGCACGGTTTCAGCAAAGGCATATCTTGTCTGACGAACTTGCTGCACTTTTTCGAGGGAGTAAACAGGCAGATAGACAAGGGTTATCCAGTCGACATTGTATATCTGGATTTTCAGAAGGCGTTCGACAAGGTTCCGCATGAATGACTATTTCGGAAAATTGCGAGTCATGGAATCGAGGGTGAAATACTCACATGGATCAAAAACTGGCTGGAGCTTAGGAAAGAGAGAGTGGGGTTAAATGGACAATACTCGGACTGGAAGAGCGTCACCAGTGGGGTGCCGCAGGGCTCGGTGCTTGGACCTGTGCTCTTCAACATCTTTATAAACGATCTGGACATTGGTACGACGAGTGAGGTGATTAAATTTGTGGACGATATGAAGATATTCAGAGTAGTGAAGATGTAGGGGGATTGTGAAGATCTGCAACGTGACATAATCAAGCTTGAGAAATGGGCATCGACATGGCAAATGAGGTTCAACGTGGATAAGTGTAAAGTGATGCATGTCGGGAACAAAAACCTCATGCACGAATTCAGGATGTCCGGGGCGGTACTTGGAGAGACCTCCCAGGAAAGAGACTTGGGAGTTCTGATCGACGATGAAGCTATCTGCACAGAATGCTAGGAATGATTAAGAAGGGGATCACGAACAGATCGGAGAGGGTCATCATGCCGCTGTACCGGGCTATGGTATGCCCTCACCTGGAATACTGTGTCCAGCACTGGTCGCCGTACATGAAGAAGGACAAGGTACTACTTGAAAGGGTCCAGAGAAGAGCGACTAAAATGGTTAAGGGGCTGGAGGAGTTGCCGTACAGTGAGAGATTGGAGAAACTGGGCTTCTTCTCCCTTGAAATGAGGAGACTGAGAAGGGACTTGATAGAAACGTTCAAAATACTGAAGGGAATACACTTAGTAGAGAAAGACAGATTGTTCATCCTCTCCAAGGTAGGGAGAATGAGAGGGCACTCTCTAAAGTTGAAGGGAGATAGATTCCGTACAAACGTAAGGAAATTTTTCTTCACCCAGAGAGTGATGGAAAGCTGGAACCCCTCCAGGGTTTCAAGACAAAGATGGACAAGTTCCTGCTGGAACGTACGCAGGTGAGGCTGGACTCATTTAGAGCACTGGTCTTTGACCTGAGAGCTGCCATTTGAATGGACTGCTGGGCAGGATGGACCACTGGTCTGACCCAGCAGCGGCATTTCTTATGTTCTCCCCCATGGAGATATGTAGAGCAGTGACATGGTCTACACTTCATGCATTTACCAGGTTCTATAGAGTAGATGTGGTGGCCAGGAAGTATGCCACTTTTGGGTCCTCATGATTAAAGGCAGGCTTAGCAGTCCTGCCCTAGACTCAGGGGATTGCTTTGATACATTCCTACTACTAGATATATTGCACTAGAAAGAAAGATTAGGTTCTTACCTCGATAGTCTTGTTTCTTGTAAATGGGCTTTGCCTGCGTTTGGTTGTAATTTCAGTCTGTGTCTGACTGTGAAGAATTTCTCTGTCTCTCAGCTAAGTTGAAGAAAAAAAAAGAGATATCAAGTCTGAGTTTCTGCTTCTTTACAGGACATGCGAAGTTACAAGCTTTATAAATGTTAGTGCCTGTTGCTCATAGTTTTGTATAATTTTTATAATGTTATAATTATTTTAGAGCAGAAGTATAGTGTTGCCATCCTTCAGGTGATGTCTTCAATTACAGTGATTCTTGATTGTTTTTGTACAAACTGAGGGGGCAGGAACAAGCTTATCAGGAAGGAAGCAGAGTTGAAAGATGAGTGATTATATTCTGCAAGCAATTTGTGGATTCAGGTGCATAACCCTAATGTTCATGACTACTAGACACATCTACATGAAAAAAGATTAGCGAGATAAGAACCTAATCTTTCTTTCTATAACTTTAGCAAGCGACTTCCTTAGTTCATATATGCAAGGGGGAGATATATGGACAGGACATAGATATACTATATCTAATAGTTATGCACGTGATTTAGAGAATGCTGTGAGTTACATGCTAATGGGCCATATTTAGGTGTGCTATTGGTGTGACATAAGTGAGCATGTCTAGATATTGGTGATAATATTCTAGAACAGAATCTGGATGCTGAGGTGCCAGTATAGAATTCATGCTGCACCTTAGCACCTAACATTTGGCCCTCTTTAGAGAATTACCCCCTTTGTATAAATAACACACATGCTTCAAGAAAAGTGGGTGGCCAAAGGTAGGGGCTGCAATGATGCACACGAAGAGTAAATTCTATAAAAGCTGAAGTCATCATGCCTAACAACAAAAAAAGGGAGACAACAAATACATAAAAAGTCAATAACACCAAAAGAAAGTGTACAAACCTACAGAACTGGGACAGATTGATGAATGATGAACACAGATAGCAGTAGTATCTTGTTTGGGAGCAGTTTACTCTATACAAGAAAGTGTCATAAAGACCCCTGAAGCAGTAGTGTCGGTCTTTGTTTAATAAAGAACAATCTGTCCCAGTTCTGTAGGCTTGTACACTTTCTTTTGGCGTTATTAACTTTAAGTGTGAGCATTTATGCCTGCTAGACAGGTGTAAATGCTCGAACCTAAGTACAGAAAGGTGCCTAAATCATGGGACCACCTGTGTCCCACCCACATGAGATGAATTAGGTGCAGAGGTTGCAGAATAGGTGTGCAGAGCAGATACGTGTATAGCCAGTACTTACTGCCAATCGGTGCTTGTTAAACCACCAATTTAGCCAATTACTTTATCCACATAGCTATGATCTGGGCTCAAATTGTCTGCCCAACTTGGAGCAACCTATACAGAATTCCTCCCTATTCTATGTGTCAAACAACTTTTAGTCCAACCCAAAAAAGTACAATCAAACACACAAATAAACATTTCTGGGTGCCCAACATAGGTGTCTCACTTTTAGTAGGGTTACCAGACGTCTGGATTTCCCCAGATATGTCCTGGGGCGGGTCTAGGGGTCTGGATTTTCCAAATGGAAAATCTGGTAACCCTAACTTTTAGGGCCTTGAAATTAGTACAACTGTTTGCTTCCTGAGATGTTCATGGTATGGATCTAATCTAATCAGGATTTCTTAATTACACTTTTCCAGTACAGGTTCAAGATGATTACAGGAAAGAAGTCCCTGTAGCTTCATGGGGAAATAGATATATCACATTGAAGAAGGGAAGAATATACTGTTACAGAGGGGGGGGGGGAAGAGGTTACAATAGATTGTATAGGGAAGCAGTTATGTGCTTATATTGGAAAGACTGTGTGGTCTTTATATGCCATTTTCTATGCTTCTGTGTCTCAAACTAAGGCTCCCAAATCCGGCCTTCTATTTCTTATTCTAAATGTGAGCACCTAGATTAGGAAATCCCACTTGAGACACCCACACGTTACGGACCTAAATTTAAGCACCTTGTACACAGAGGAGCCTAGATTTGGGAGCCTAGTGGAGAGAATTCATCATAAACGTAGCTCTCGATGCTTAACTCTTGAGGTTACGTATCTAGATCTTTGGAATGTCGATTCCTAAAGATCCATTTCAGGCTCCTTTCTCCCCATACCATGTGTTTAGCTCTTCTTTTGTCTCTTTCTGATGTGGCAGAGGAAATGTTGAGGATTTGGAAACGGCATTGCTTGTATATTTGTTGCTGCATACGTTTGTAGAGGAAGACTTTTGGAGCTAGATTTCTTTGTAACCTGTTCACCTTACATTGCATCTGGCAGCTGGAAAAAAAAAGAGATGGAAGATTTTGTTCTGTTCCCGCAATCCCAAATATCCCTTCTATTTGCATTAATAATACAGAAATAGGGTCTTATCTATTAATCCAGAGACCCAGAACTGAGCTGGTGGATATTAAGAGAGCAGTGTACTAAGCAATTGTGCTAGTGAGGGTCAGATTCTCAAAACTTAAGGTTGCCTTTAATGCGGTCGCTAAACCAGTTCCAGCTGCTTTAGTGTGCATGTATTTTAGCAGCGGATTATCAAAACGGCGTACTGTGGTCTTTTCCGAGTTTTCTAGCAGTCTCCGATTCTGCCATGCAGTATTTAAAAGAGCACTTTGGTGGATTCTTCAACATCACCGAGTGATTATCCAGGTGTGGCATCGGTTTTTGGCAACCAAAAATCAACGACTGGTCCGAGGGTGCTGGTACTGTGAAAAGCACGTCTCTGGTGTATGTTTTGACTGTGGCTCATGAAAAAAATAAAAACTACATGATTCACATAAATTATAGTCTTTGGGGGGGTGGAGGGGTGACAAAAGCATAGCCATGTCATATGTTTCTGGCTGTGATTCATGATAAAATTTGACATTAAAAATAAATTGAAAGATTTACATGAATTATAGTAGTTTTGGGGGGAGAAAAGGCAGGTCTTACGCACTCTTGTTGAAAGCTGACACTGCAGCTCCTCTCCCTTCCCTTCCCGTCATCCAGTAGCTCTGGCATGCCACGATTGATACACCACTTTCGGTGTTGCTTTTCCTGGCACATGTGCACATTTACGCCTCTTTCGTGGTGCATTCTGCGCATGTACCGATCACTATCACCAGCAACTCATCTCATTTAAATTTAGCAAACCTTTGCTACTTTCTGCCAACCTCATTTGCATGTGTGCTTTTTTGAAATTGCTACAATAACGGCTGCGACAACAGCCCATCGGTTTTTACCACAAAGTTTTGAGAATCTGGTCCTGAGAGTGCAATGATTTCAGTATGCCTCTTCTTTAAGTGTTCAAAAATGTAATTGATCTCTTAAGAAGCAGCTGCTCTGGCTCTTTCCTGTCCAGTGACTGGTGCCCTGTAGTTGTTGCTGAGAAGGATCAGGCAGGATTAAGAGCAGCACTGAGCGAGATCAGAGAGCTAAAATATTTTCAAGTTCAGGAGGCCCCTAAGGCTACCACAAGTGATGTTTTCATGTCTTTTAACACATAATGAAATATAAGGATTGGATTTTACAACTCATTTAATCCTTGTATTGCTAGTATGAATCTGGACAAGTACCCTAAATTTAAGCCCTATTTGCAGAGAACTGTAGACTTGCACCTGTAAGCGTTAGGTGTGCTCTTAGCAGTGTTTTCATAAACGATGTGCTCGACTGATTTAATGTGTAAATGCAAGTGGGAGGCACATGTATTACACCTGTTATTGACATGGCGTATGTGGGTGCACCTAAATCTACTTACACTAGTCTTCTTTCAGGCCACTATAGAAATGTGCTTAGCGCACTGCATCCAGGAGCCGAATTTGTGGTGTCCAGCTATAGAATCGCCTCAGGAGCAGCCCCTAATGAGAGCATGCATTATCACAAACTCCATGCCATATATATTGGACTTCCAATGGGACCAAATAATGTTATGTGTTGGATGAAAGATTTGCACACTACTGCCGGCACTGAAGCCCAGGCTTTCTGAGCAGAACTCAGGGTCTGTTTGGTTACAGGTTCTCATAGCTAGTAGACAGACTCATTACCTGTGTACCAGGTGAACCTGAGATATTGTCCTGTTCTCTCTACTCATACAACATGTGAGATCCAGTCCTGTGGTTTGTAACTGTTCCTAATAAAGTCTCTTTCTGTAAAAGGATGGTGTGAGTGGCTCTTTCCTGCTCAGTCTTGTTTGCCTTTTTATGCAGAAGGTGTTAATGTTGGGAGCACAGTTCATGCATCAGGACTTCCCATCTTCTTAAACATACTCATATGCTTAAATAGCCTGTAAAGACAGGAAATGGAAGGGTGGCTTGGGCAGGAAAAGCAAAGGGGTCCCATTGGGCCTTTTCTCCTTTCCTGTGCTTCTAAGATGAATCAGGATCACTGATTGTTGACTTGTGATGTTACTCACCCTATTACGCTCTTTGCGCTATGTGTGGATGAGTTTTTAGACACATTTGTCCTGGTTTGGTCTGTGTTGGATTTCTGGTTTCTCTTACATCTTTTTCCTGTCAGCACATATGGACAGCCGGTCTCTAGCCATCCTGTCAACGGTGAGAGATGTCATTGTCAACGCTGGAGAGATGGCGCTCTTTGAGTGTCTGATTGCAAGCCCCCCAGATGTGGATGTGGACTGGCTCTCCCATGGGAAGCTCCTCCAGCCTGCCCTACTCAACTGTAAGATGCATTTTGATGGCAGAAAATGCAAACTGCTTCTCAACTCAGTCCATGAAGATGACAGTGGAGTATATACATGCAAACTGAGCACTGCCAAAGGTAGGCAACTCTCTTCAGCTATTGTCATGCATGCTAAGAGGAAGAGGAGCCCTGCTTACATTTCTACATAAGGGTTGTGTTGGCATAGCTCTTCTCTTGTTCTGTGACATAGTAGGATATCATAATACGTTCATCAATAAAACCACCAAAAGAATGTTCCTACTAGCCCCCCTGATTACAAAGTCTACAGATACTTTTTAGACAGAGAATAGATTTCTACTAGTTTTTCAAGTAAATATTCCTAATATAAAAATGCCCACATATACCCACCCCTCCTTTTTTAATGCAGGTTCAGTTTTGACTAAATCATTGCATATCCTGCTCTAACCCCACTGCTGTACTCACCTGTGGTTGCGTTATTGGGGTAATTGTATGGCATTCCACCTGCCAAAATTCTGATAAACATACTTGTTTCAAAATAGATATCAAAAGCAAATTCAAATCAGAAGAAAACAAATAACTCTATCAACTGAAACCTCTGTATGTGCATTCAGAACCAACATAATTAAAGCAGAGTACGGATACTATTAATCACTCTTGGTTGGAAGTTAAAATATATTGTTTAAACCAGATACATTTAACCTACTTTGTCTAATCCCCACAGCACTAAGGCCCTGATTCTATAAAGGGCGTCTAAGTCATGCCTAAAGTTAGGCATGCTTTAGGCGCCCAATCTAAGTGGTTAAAGAGCCAATTAAGGGTCTTAACAAATGATACCTAATTGGTACTTAAGCATCCAAAGGACGTAGACGCCACCTTGTAGATGCAGCCACAATTTCATGGACGCCCATGTTTAAAAATTGCACCTAACTCAATAGGCGTGGGCGTGGTTTGGGCAATGACTAAATTTGGGCATCCTTTGATTCATTTATATAACACTGAGCAACCTAGGGCGTCCATATGAAAACCAGGTCTACTTTAGATGCGTTTTGCAGAATCAGGACCTAAATGTTTAAATATGGGCAACAGGCAGATCATCGTCACCAGCAATTCATTGATCAGACAGGGCACAGATTCTCTCCCACAAATTTATACCTGCTTCAAGGTAGCTGTGAATGTGTTTGTGTGTGTACTCTAGGCAAGTCTGCACCCACTGAGCCCCCAGTGATGTTCAACTGCATCCAGATAAGACAGTGGCGATATTCAGTTGCTATCTGGATACACTTGGGACACCTTTTATGCTGTCAAAATATATAAGCTACTTGTCCACATTGTGACACTGAAAATCACTGCTACACAGATGATGCCGTTTTTGACACTGGCTCCAGCCTAGGTAGCAGGTGCTGCTATTCCTTTTAGCATAAGTCCTTTTAAATATCAACCACCTGTTCTACCCAAACTACCCCCTAGGAATACGTATGCACATATTATGTAAAAGCAGGCTTTCATCTTTTGAGCACTTACATTTTGTAGATATATATCCACTCACAATTATATAATAGTCATTTTCTATGTGTGAAACATGGCATACATGTGGAAAATGCTTTATAAAATTGTTACCTTTACCTGTGAATGGCATGACCAGTATTCAGAGAACTATTTTCCATAAATAAAACATTTTTTACCTATGGTAATTGCTTTTAAATTTGCCTTCTAGGGGGCTAATTATATGAGTCAATGTTCAAAGTGATTTAAACAGCTGGGAAAGGCTCCTGCCTCTTTAAATTGCTTGTCCAGACCTAATCGAGCATATTCAGTGGCTGTTGAATGGAAACCGGCTACTTTGTGGGTAGTCTGGGTGCAGAATTGGAAGTTATGCAATTAAGTGCACATAAGGTAACCTCATAAATATGATTACATTAAACATTTATTCCATGTCAAGTGGTCTAGGGCTAGGCCTCCCCACTTGACCATCTCAGAAGTTAATGAAATTTTTACTGGAAGAACAATAGGACATGCAATGAATATGTACAAAATCTTAGAGCAGGATCTCAGCTTCTTTCAAAGTTAGGAGGCCTCGTTATTGGGGCCACTTTTTTCATTCCATGGAAGACAGTGGAAAAAACGTCAAAATTTGGTTCAGGTTGTGGAAAGGATAGTTGTTCAATCAAGTTAAAAGTCATATTTCTAGTGCTGAATCCAAATATACCACTCCGATCATTGGTACATGCTTTGGTGTATCGGTGGGAGACCACAAAGTTGATGAAAAGTCTGTTGACACAACAAAGCTTCTGAAGCACAATAGGGCTCAGATTTTAGGAACTGGAAGAAATTACGGCCAATTACTTCCCCATAAACCTTAAGGCACACTACGCTTTTCTTTTATAAGATAAATCTCAATTAAGATTGTTGACAAAATGTATGCAAATTTTTACCTACATTTAATGTCACACTCGCATCACAACTGTACATCCTCCAATCTCTTGCTTTCTTGCACCATTTGAAAGAGCAATTTTTGGGCTACAAACCTTCCCCAGCCACATTTTGACCCGCTATTCCTAATAGCTTAAAATAGGCCTGAAAGTACACCAAAGTTTCAACTGCATTTAATATGTTGGAGATGTTGGCATCCCAAGTCCTCTAAATTTTCTTCACCTCTAACCCTCTGTTGTAGTTCCTTCCTATTTCTCCTACTGTAAACTGCGTCGAACTCTATGAACGTGGAGATGATGCGGTATACAAACCTAAGGATTAGATTAGATTAGATTAGACAGGCACTGGAATAATTAGAGAAACTTTGAATTGGAAATTTGTGGCTTTCTAATAACTATACACTTTTATTTGGAAGAAAAATTTAGTGATTAAAGAACAATATGGTGAGGAAAGATGAACAATTTCAAAAGGCAAATCATGCTTCACAATCACTTCAAATGCTGCTCATCATGCCTTGAATTTGTTCTGAATAGCTGTATTGCCTTCCTCTGAAACCCACACAGTATCTTTTTTAAAGGTCCTGTGGATGTTAATTTTGACTATATTCACTTGTAAACCACAGTACGTTGATATCGAATAAGCTGGCCAGTTAGGTTTTAGACCATGGGCTACTATGTCACTAATTTTATTAAAAGGAACGTTTATTGAACTTGCAATGAATCACCACCAACTTAAAATGTTCATTTTGATGTGAAAGCAAGGGTGTCGTAACCTGAGTTAGTATGGCAAGCCCAACAGGCTTAGCTACACCATGCAATTTCACACCTCTAGCTCTTTCGCATATTACACAATAGAATGTCAAAGATGCCCTTTTTTATCACTGAATGTAGACGTGTGTGAATGATGCATGCATTTAAAATCGAACATCTGGCCAAAGCAAGGCCAGGTCAAATATGAAACAGAATGGCTTTTGTAGCAAAAAAAGATGCTCTTTCAAGTGCTATTACAAAATTATAAAATGTATTATGTACAGTTGAGGTATTTGCACCCCCAAAAATCCAAAATTTGTATAAAGGACTAATATCATTTATTTGTGTAATTATACATTTACTTCCAACTGGCTGCAAAGCCTCTTAATGCAAATTCTATGGGGCTCATAATCGAAAGAGAAAAACGTCCAAAAATTGGCCTAAGTTGGCACTTGGACGAACATTTCTCAAAAACGTCCAAGCGCCGAGAATAAAACCGGGTTTTGGACGTATTTAAAAATGACCTAGGCCTTCATAGTGCCGCTCAATGTCCAAAGCTAAACAGGGCGTTTCGGGAGGCGTGTCAAGGGCGGGAGTTGGACGGGACGTGGGCCGGCTTAGACTTAGTTGTATAGCATTTATAACCGAAAGTTTAACAACAGAGTTAGTCGGAACTTGGACGTTGTGACTTAGACTATGTAAAACATGGTCTAAGTCACAAAAACCCACCTATATTCACCAGATAAGCACTGCAAACACATAACACAGACCCCCCTCCCACCCCCATAAAAATTTTATTCACAACTTTAAATTTCAGCCTCCAGACCATCATCACCTGGCCGCCTGGCATAGGAAAGCCTAGTCGTCCAGCCCAGAGGCAGCTTAAGTCATCTTGGGAGTGGGTTAGGGACCCATAGAGAGGAGAACCCATGCCCATAAGCCCCTGTAATCACTGCATTGATACTTAAACATGTGCACTGCTCTATACACCCCTAAAACCCCTTTGCACTGGCATATAAGTGGCTCCTGCAGCCATAAGGGCTATTGGGGTGGTAAATAAGTGGGTCTAGGGGATTCTGGAGGTGGTTTGGGGGACTCACCATGACCTATAAGGGAACTGTACTGAGGAGAAGCCATGGCACCCTTTTTGTGAAGTTCACAGCAGTGCCCTGTAAGGTACCCCACTATTTAGGTGGCATGTCTGGGTGTGCAGTCCATCACTTTGCAGACCCCTCTCACGTCCAACAGGGCTTGTTCTAGGCATTTTGGACTTGGACGGAAAGTTGGACGGAAACGTGGTATAAAGATGGATGATTTAGCAGCTTGGACGATCAGATCGGTAGGACATATAATTAGACGATTTTCGAAAGTAAAAAAAAGTTGGATGTCTCTTTCGAAAATGTGTCTTAGGCTTTTTTTAACTTTGGATGACTTGTAAGATGGACGTAAACGGATTTAGATGTCCCTTTCGATTATGCCCCTTCACGTGCTTGTCATGTGCCATGACTGTTGATACAGTTATGACTTGAATCGAAATACTAGTCAATGAGGAGTCAAAGTAGGCATTACATTTCTTTTATAACATTTTTTTGCACACCTATGTCTGGATATTCATTGCTGGCGCTTGGACATGGCCCAGCACTGAATATCTGGGAATCAAGTGGCAGCGGCACTGCTGTCTGAATATCTACCCCATAATACCTTTAACTGAGTAGATATGTAATTTTAATCGGAGAGAGAGAGGATAAAGAACCCAGAAAGCTTAACTTTTTTTGGTTCCCTCAAAGGAAATAGTGCCAGGCAGTTACTCTACTTACACTACACAGGCTACATTTCCATTTTGGGGAACCTTTTAAGCTTGGTTTTGGGTGGGTGCTAGACCTTTCCAAATCTTACCTACCCACCTGACTCCTGTTTGCCTTAAACTAAACTAAACCTTAAGCTTATAGACCACATCTTCTCTATAGGAATAGAGCTCGACATGGTTTACAATAAAATTAATAAAACACAAAGGAAAGAAATGATATTCAGTGAAATTCGAAGAGAATAGAGATAAAAGAGGATTTACAGTTTTGAAAATAACCAAGTTTTCAGATGTAATGTTCTCTAGACATCCACCACAATGTATTACAGAACCAAGGTAGACCTCTGGAACAATCAATACTAGCACCAGATTGTGACACAGACCTGTCCAAAGTGGGGTTATAAACTGAATTAAAATAGCCACCAATAATAAAATTATTCTGGTGACAGGGGAGCAGAACATCTATTTTACGGAAAAATCTATTAAATTTGGTAGGGCCATAAATATTATAAAGCACCAATAATAATATTAAATTTGGTAGGGCCATAAATATTATAAAGCACTTTTTGATCTAAACTAATCTGTACCATTATATATCTACCCTTAGAGGTCCTTGTATAACTTTATAAATTTTGTAGATTAAGACCTTTTAAAATATAATAAGAACCCCTGACTTTCAATGAACTGCTGGGGACTTCAAAGATCCCACCTACCATTTCTGAAATTTTGCATATTCATTTGAAAACAAATGGGTTTCTTGTAACGCTGCAATGTTAACTTAATAATAATAATAATAATGGTTTATATACTGCAGGACCGTGAAGTTCTATGCGGTTTACAATGATTATAAATGTTACAGATTGAGTAGAATTGACATAGTTAATATCTATTGATTAACAGCTCTAGAGATCAGTTATTATGGGAGAGATTGTGCGAATCAGTTTCCTATGTACTTTAAGAACAGATATGTTTTTAGGTGTCTCCTAAATTCCCCATATGTATTGGCAAGCGTAAGTAGTGTTTCAGATCATTGCCCCATAATGCTGCTTGATAAGAGAGAAGATATTGGTGTCTATTAAGGGTTTGTAGAACGAGGAGAAGGGAGGTATTCAGACTTGAAGCACTACTACTCGTCTGACAAGATCCCTCAGGGCTTTTTGATAAAATAAGAAAACATCCTTCCCTGTCCTATGGATACAAACTCCCAGCTGTTTCCATTGACCACAACTTCAGCCTGGTACAAATGCTGCAGAGTCTGAAGCTCTTCTAATGTTTTAAGTTGAGGAAACCCCTTCCAGGGGAAAAGAAGAAAACAGCGGTATACATGGGAGGGGGAGAACTCAAAGTATCATCCTTGCTCTAGGTTCAATTCAATTGCTTTAACTCCCATCTTTTTAAGCTTTCTTTTTATAATGAAGCTTAACTTGGCACCAAGACCAGGAACAACCTCCCGACTGCCATTAGGATGGAAACATTCTACAACAGATTCTGAAAAAAATTAAAAACTCTCTTCTTTGAGAGCATACATACTATAACTAACTCAATATACCTAGTATCATGAAATCCCATACTTAACGCAACTGTTATTCCAGTACAGTCCTTGAACCTCAATTCCTCCCTTCCCAATTACTCCACTGCTATAATGTAATGTAGCATATACATTCTATAATTTCTTATATTGTAAGTCACCTTGAATCTAATAAGGCATAGTGCAACTCAGAACATAAGAATTGCCGCTGCTGGGTCAGACCAGTGGTCCATCGCACCCAGCAGTCCGCTCTCGCAGCGGCCCTCTGGTCAAAGACCTGTGCCCTAACCGAGACCAGCCCTACCTGCGTTCGTTCCAGTTCAGCAGGAACTTCTCCAACCTTGTCTTAAATCCCTGGAGCGTGTTTTCTCTTATAACAGACTCCGGAAGAGCATTCCAGTTCTCCACCACTCTCTGGATGGAGAAGAACTTCCTTACGTTCGTACGGAGTCTATCCCCTTTTAACTTCAGAGAGTGCCCTCTCATTCTCTCTACCTTGGAGAGGGTGAACAATCTGTCTTTATCTACTAAGTCTATTCCCTTCATTATCTTGAATGTTTCGATCATGTCCCCTCGCAGTCTCCTCTTTTCAAGAGAGAACAGGCCCAGCTTCCCTAATCTCTCACTGTACGGCAACTCCTCCAACCCCTTAACCATTTTAGTCGCTCTTCTCTGGACCTTTTCAAGAAGTAACGTGTCCTTCTTCATGTACGGTGACCAGTGCTGGATGCAGTATTCCAGGTGAGGGCGTACCATAGCCCGGTACAGTGGCACGATAACCTTCTCCGATCTGTTCGTTATCCCCTTCTTAATCATTCCTAGCATTCTTTTCGCCCTTTTTGCCGCCACTGCGCATTGCGCAGATGGCTTCATTGACTTGTCGACCAGTACTCCCAAGTCTCTTTCCTGGGGGGTCTCTCCAAGTACTGCCCCAGACATCTTGTATTCGTGTATGGGATTTTTCATACTGACATGCATTACCTTACACTTATCCACGTTGAACCTCATTTGCCATGTCGCTGCCCATTTCTCGAGCGTGATTATGTCACGTTGCAGATCTTCACAATCCCCCTGCGTCTTCACTACTCTGAATAACTTCATATCGTCTTAAATTTAATCACCTCACTCGTCGTACCCATTTCCAGATCGTTTATGAATATGTTGAAGAGCACGGGTCCTGCGGCACCCCACTGGTGATGTTCTTCCAATCAGAGTATTGTCCATTTACCCCCACTCTCTGTTTCCTATCCACTAGCCAGTTTTTAATCCACGTGAGTATTTCACCCACTATTCCATGGCTCTCAATTTTTCGAAGTAGTCATTCATGCGGAACTTTGTTGAACGTCTTCTGTAAATCCATATATACAATGTCAACCGGGTCACCCTTGTCTATCTGCCTGTTTACCCTTTCGAAGAAGTGCAACAAGTTCGTCAAGCATCGTCCTTTGCTGAAGCCATACTCACTGGTCCTCAACAGATTGTGTCCTTTATCAGCGCCTCTACCATCTTTCCTGGTACCTAAGTCAGACTCACCGGTCTATAGTTTCCCGGATCTCCCCTCGAACCTTTTTTGAAGATCAGCGTAACATTTGCCACCTTCCAGTCTTCCGGAATCCTTCCCGATCTGATCGACAGATTGGCTATTAGTTGAAGCAGTTCAGCTATAGTCCCTTTCAGTTCCTTAATGACCCTCAGATGGATGCCATCCGGTCCCTGGGATTTGTCACCCTTAAGCCTATCAATCTGCCTGCATACTTCTTCTAGACTGACCGTCAACCATGTCAGTTTCCGGTCTTTGCCTCCAGCCTGTCGGGTATGTCCTCTTTGGTAAATACAGACGCAAAAAATGTGTTCAGTTTATCGACGATGGCTTTGTCCTCCTTTAGCATTCCCTTTATTCCATTAACATCCAACGGTCCCACCGCTTCCTTTGCAGGTCATTTCCCCTTAATATAGCGAAAGAATGGCTTGAAGTTTTTCGTCTCCTTGGCTATTTTTTCCTCATAGTCTCTTTTGGCCCCTTTTACCGCTTTATGGCACTTGCGTTGATGCTGTTTGTGCTTTTTCCAGTTTTCATCCGTTTTTGACCTTTTCCATTCCTTAAACGAAGTTTTCTTGTCTCTGATCACTTCCTTCACCTCTACAGTAAGCCATGCCAGTTCTTTTTCCTCTTGGATCCTCTGTTGATATGTGATATATATAGATTTTGCGCCTTGGTGACTGTGTCCTTAAAAAGGGACCAAGTCTGTTCTAGTGTTTTTACAGTGCTTATCCTCTTCTTGATCTTTTTCCCCACCATGAGTCTCATCCATTCGTAATTTCCATTTTGGAAGTTCAGTGCTTTGGCTGTCATTCTGGATCGATGTTTCGCCCCTGCATCTATGTCAAAGCGGATCATATTGTGATCACTGGATCCCAGCGTCCCCTCTACTTCTACATCTTGCACCTGTCCTCATAGTTCATTTAGAATTAAGTCCAGAATTGCATTTCCTCTCGTATTTTCCTTGACAAGTTGTTCCAGGAAGCAATCACCTACAGCATCCAGGAACTTGGTCTCCCTATCGCAGCCAGAGGTGCCTAGATTCCAGTCTATTCCCAGATAGTTGAAATCACCCATGATAACTGTGTTGCCTCCCTTGCAGTTGCGTTTGATCTCATCTATCATTGCTCCATCCATTTCTTTGGGCTGCCCTGGGGGGTCGATAGTAGATGCCGATCTTCATTTCCAATCCATTGGCTCCCGGAATTTTGACCCATAGAGACTCTAACATTCATACTTTCAGGCGTGTTCTCTCCAGTAGATTCGATTCCCTCTTTGACATATAGGGCAACACCCCCACCTTTGTGACCCACTCTGTCTCTGCGGTATAGTTTGTATCCCTGTAGCACAGTGTCCCAGAAGTTTCTTCGGACCACCATGTTTCCGTGATGCCGATGATGTCAAAGTTATCCTTTTGTGTCATAGCTGCTAATTCACCCATCTTGTTCCTTAGGCTCCTTGTGTTCGTGTATATATACTTGAGTATGTGGCCTGTTCCTTTCTTGCATTCTTGCATTTCCTTCCCTCTTGTGTCCCTTTAGATCTGTCTTGCCTGAGATCTGGTGGTCTTCCCCGCTATCTTTCTGCACGGTATCCTCCAGGTATACCAGTTCCCAAACCATCAACTCTCTCTCTCGGTCGGCTGTCGGCTTTCCCCTTCTTCCTAGTTTAAAAACTTTTCAACTCCTCTCTTGATGTTGCTTGCAAGTAGCCTCTGCTGAGGTGGAGTCTGTCCTTCCTGAATAGCTTGCTCTTCTCCTAGAACGTTGTCCAGTTGTGCACAAAGTGGAATCCTTCTTCCTCACACCAGCGCCTCATCAACATGTTGACTGCTTGCGGCTCCAGCTCATCAGCTCTGGGTACTGGCAGGATCTCCGAGAATGCTACCCTCGGTGTTCTGGTCTTCAGCTTCCTTCCTAGCATCCAGAACTGTTCCTTCAGTACTTCCCTGCTGTAATTCCTGTTCAAGTGAGGTACCCCTCTGCTTAAGTGACACCCAGTTTTCAGCTGGGCAGCAGCTGCCTTAGACAAACAGTACAGGAGCTGCAGAGACAAACTGTCGCTATCCACTGGTGACATAGAAATACAGAACAAACAGTAATTCCCAGGGCCAATACAGTTCTTGCCAGAAGATATCTTCAGAGACAGACCCATCTCTCAGTCACTGCTCTTCTGTCAGCGAGTATTATCTTTAGCAGAGAAGGCAGGAGAACAAACAGAAAATATAGTTCTAAAGTTAAAAGAACAAACCAGGAGCTGCTTGGTGTCTATTCACTACCTTTTAAACATACATGTATGTACCTGCACTGAGGGATGCAATTTTCAGAAATCATTTAAATGTACATAATTGTGTTCACCTGTGTCAGGACATCTGAAAATTGTCTTTAGCAATAAGGTCTCCCAACTACTCTCCTTGCTTCTCAAACAATCTGAGGCAGAAACTAAAATTAATTTCTACACAGATAACAAAGTACATGCAACAACTCTCATAGCTGCACTTACATGGGAAATTATATGCTGCATGTATAAACTTGAAATCATATATACATGCATAGACCAACACATGGATTTTAATATTGCTCACACACACTTACCAAAGCACTGACCCTTCAAAGTTCCTACAGCGGGACCCAATGAAGAAGTTATATTTGCTTGATATGTTGCAGATGAGTTGACCAGCAGTGGTAAACTGACTGTCAGGCCATCAGTCCATCCCTTATTTACCCGTAAAATGCAAGACCTTGATGTGATGGAAGGACGCACAGCTCGTCTGGACTGTAAAATCAGTGGCACTCCACCCCCTACAGTAACCTGGACTCACTTTGGTATGTATTCTAGAATCCCCTTTGTGACCTGTGCATCCCATAATCTCTTCTTTTTCACTAGGACTTGCTGTGGAAAATATTCCAGAATCCTCTTCCTCTTTTGTTAGGATTCATAGAAACAGAAAATGTCAGCAAAGACCATATGGCCTATCCAGTCGACCTATCCATACCAACTATTTAAGCTCTATAATTCCTCCGTGCTTGTTACATGATTTTTTTAATTCAGATACAGTCCTTGTCTCCACCATCTCCCCTGGGAGAATTGGAGAAGGACAGAAGTATGGAAGAGGTAGGGAACTAAAGGCTGGTTTTCCCCCTGAGAAGCCTTCTCAGCACAAGATCTGTCATCCATTCATTAACTCCCAGTGACCCTCTTGAGCTGATACATCACTTTACAAGGTGCTTAAAGGTTATACCATATATACTGGAATATAAACCAATCCAAAAATAAACCGAGGCAAAAAGGTTGACTCGAATATAAACTGGTGGTTTATATTCAAGGGCAGAAACGATCCCTCCTCCCTTCCCTGATATCCTGTCTGCCAGCTCTGCAGCCAAAAAGCCAGCCAATCCACCCCCCTTACCAGACCCGTCACGGGCCTGCAGTACTGCCCTGGTGGTCTAGTGGTACAAAGAGACAGACAATCAGTCTGCCCTGCTTCACGGATCACCATGAGCCTCCAGTGGAGTGGAGAACCGGAGCTGCCTTCAATTCCTCCCTCCTGGCAACTTTGTGCAAGTAGCCCACCACTCCCCTCCTCTCCCAGTCTCTCTGTAGGTCTACTTTAGGTCCCCAGTGGTCCAGTGATCCCTTTATGCTCCTGCCCGGTAGTCTTCATAGTGAAAAAATGACTGCCATGAGATCCTGGGGCAAACTTCGAGAGACTCCAGATCACTGAACTCCTTACTACCATGTCATTCACTTTTTGAATTCATCACCTCACCCTTCCTTTTGTCCTCCACCTTCTTCTCAGCCCTAAAGCTTCAACAGAGGATCTAGAATCAGAAAATAATATTAAAAATTAAACTAAGGCCAGTACTGGGCAGACTTGCACGGTCTGCGACTCTATATATATGGCCATTTGGTGGAGGATGGGCTAGGGTGGCCATTTGGTCTGTGTCTGTATATGGCCATTTGGTGGAGGATGGGCTGGGGAGGGCTTCAATGGCTGGGAGGGTGGAGATGGGCTGGAGTAGGTTTTAACGGAGATTTCGGCAGTAGGAACCCAAGCACAGTACCGGGTAGAGTTTTGGATTCTTGCCCAGAAATAGCTAAGAAGAAAAAATTTAAAAAATTTAAATTGAATCAGGTTGGGCAGACTGGATGGACCATTCGGGTCTTTATCTGCCGTCATCTACTATGTTACTATGTTAACACTTTCTCCCTCTCATTCACCCATCCCTACTCTTCCTGTGTGCATCTTGACCGCAGCATGGTCCTTCCTCATACCTCTCCTACACTTAATAACTTTATTTTCTATACCGCCAACACCCAAAGAGTTCTAGGCAGTTTACAGGTAAGAGGAACTGGACAATCAGTGATAAAATACAGTAAGCAAGAGGCACAGTTATATAGTTACATAGTTTTAGTCAGATTAGAATTTCTGAAACAAATAGGTCTTTACTAGATTCCTAAAAGAACATTATGATTCAGTTTGCCCATATTCTCTTGCTCTTTGCTGGGGACATCAATCCCAATCCTGGTCCTCCCAATCAACTCTCACCGTACTCATGCAGATCACACCACAATGTCACCAAACTTATTTCTGTTCCTCTCTCCCCCCCCCCCCCCCCCACACACACACTTCTCTGCCTTTCTTATATGCCCTGTGGAATGCCCGCTCTGTCTCCAACAAGCTCACGTACAACAATGACTTCTTTCTCTATCAAACTCTTCACCTGCTTGCACTAACTGAGACCTGGATCTGCCTTGAAGACTATGCTTCAGCTGCTGCCCTGTGTCACAGAGGCTACACCTCGCCCAGTTGGTCACGGAGGTGGTGTTGGGCTCTTACTCTCGCCATCTTATAGATTTCAACCCCTTCTCCCACCTTAGTCATACTGGGTTGTTTTTTTTTAAGTTCAATCTTTATTAAATTTTAACATCTTACAGAATAAACAAATAACCATATCGTATGTATACTTGCAATAAGAAATTCTAAACAATAACACTTCAATATCTTATCCACCCATCCCCCTTACACAAACCACCATCCTCCCACCCGTCCACCCTTATCCAACCCCCCACCATACCTCCCTTCCATTTGTATGACAGGTCTTTCATACAATCACACATACTGCTTGACAAAACCCTCTAAAGGGCTCCATACCTTTCAGCTAAGAACATAAAAACATAAGAATTGCCGCTGCTTGGTCAGACCAGTGGTCCATCGTACCCAGCAGTCCGCTCATGCGGCGGCCTTCTGGTCAAAGACCAGTGCCCTAACTGAGTCTAGCCCTACCTGCGTATGTTCTGGTTAAGCAGGAACTTGTCTAACTTTGTCTTGAATTCCTGAAGAGTGTTTTCCCCTATGATAGACTCCGGAAGAGCACCACTCTCTGGGTGAAGAAGAACTTCCTTACGTTTGTACGGAATCTATCCCCTTTCAATGGTTCCCAACCCTATCCTGGGGGACCACCAGCCAGTCAGGTTTTCAGGATAGCACTAATGAATATGCATGGGGAAGATTTGCATGCCTGTCACCTCCATTATATGCAAATCTTTCTCATGCATATGCATTAGGGCTATTCTTAAAACCCAGCTGCTGGTGGTCCTACAGGACAGAATTGGGAACCACTGTTTTAGTTCACATCCAGTAGATTAAAGTTACCCAGTACCATTGTCTCCCCTTTCCTTTTCACCTTTATGTTATCATTGGTCAGATCACAGAAGGATAGCGAGGAACTCTAGAGCGACTTATGTCAGTTAGAGAAATGGGCAGAGAAGTGGCAGATGAAGTTTAATGTGGAAAAGTGCAAAGTAATGCATCTGGGCAGAAAGAGCAAGGAGCACGAGTATAGAATGTCAGATGCAACTCTGGGTAAGAGCAAACAAGAAAAGGACTTGGGTGTACTGATAAATAGGACCCTGAAACAGTTGGCGCAATGCACAGCGGTGGCAAAGAAAGCAAATAGAATGTTAGGCATGAAAAAGAAAGGAATCACGAGTAGATCAAAGAAAGTTATAATGCCGCTTTATAGAGCAATGGTCAGACCACACTTGGAATACTGTGTCCAACATTGGTCTCCCAACCTAAAGAAGGATATAAAACTGCTGGAGAGGGTGCAGAGACGAGCAACGAAGCTAGTAAAAGGTTTGGAGGAATACGAGAAATGACTTAGGAGACTGGGATTGCTCTCCCTTGGGAGGAGACTGTGAGGGGATATGATCAAGACTTTCAAAATATTGAAAGGAATCGACAAAATAGAGCAGGAAAAAAGTTATTTACGATGTCCAATGTGACTCGGACAAGAGGTCATGGACTGAAGCTGAGGGGAGACAAGTCCAGGACAAATATCAGGAAGTTCTGCTTCACGCAGTGAGTGGTAGACACTTGGAATGCTGTCCCAGAGGAGGTTATTGCGAAATCCACCGTTCTAGGATTTAAAAGCAAACTAGACACACATCTCCTTACGAGAGGCTTAGAGGGATACGAGTGACTAAGATTATGCCAGGGTACACCTGGCTGGGCCTTCGCGTGTGCGGATCGCCGGACTTGATGGACCTAAGGTCTGTTCCGGAGATGGCAGTTCTTATGTTCTTATGTTTTTAACTACGTATACTTACAAAATGCTGTTCTCTTCGGAATTCCCTTTGAATAGCTTAGGTTCATGGGAAAAATTTAATATTTAGAGTGCCAAATCCAATTATGAGGATCTGGCAGGCAGTGTGAAACTGTAATAATAATAAATTTGTATTTCTTGGCCACTTTTTCAATTTTAGCTGAAGCTGGTTTTATAGAGCTGTACTGAATAATATATTTTACTATTCTGCCAAATACAAATAATGAAAAATATTATTCAGATGAATCCAAATCCGAAAAATGGGTATTGAGCTTTAACATAACAAATAATAAAAGAAGCAACATGAAATCAGAGATCCAAGTATTTATTTCAGTAGGATTCAGCACAGTAGAGCTCCGAATAATTTGTATTTGAATTTAAATCACAATACGACCAAATACGAATAATGTATTTGAGGTACTATTCACGGCCAAATCAAATCAAATATGCATATTTGGTACAGCCCTAGTTTACAACACTTTTTCAGATAACACGTTTTCTTTCATTGTGTTATAATATTATTTTCTTTCATGCTGCTCTTTCTTGTCCTGTAGGCCAGACTGTGGAGGAGAGTGAGACTGTGCGCATTATGAAGGAGAAAGGTCATCACTCACTAATCATCACACATGTTGGAAGTGAGAATGAGGGACAGTATATCATCTTTGCCAAGAATGAACATGGCACAGCTGAATGCTCCGCAGAGCTCTACGTAGAGGAGCCCCGCCCAATGACTGCCTCACATATGTAAGAAAGAACTTACGAGGCATCTTGCTTAGCTGTATGCTGATCACTAACACGTGTTGACAGGTGCCTAGTTCAATCTTGTGTATAGTGGCAAGTCTTAAAGTTGGGGATGTCTCCATTATCATGGGTTCTTGAAGAGTAGAATGAGGAAAAATGTACCAGGTGTGTCCACAATCTCATATCACTTAGTAGGAAAGTGTTTAACTTTGGGAGTGAGGGAGTATGGGGAGAAAGTGATGCTTCTCCATTCCTAGGCCTCAGGGCATTAATTGATTTAGGTGATGGAAATTGATACAACAAAATGAATTTTGGGTAATGACCCTGTCTACCAATCACTAAGGGGTCCTTTTACTAAGCCATTTCACGACGTGCTATATGCTAACGCATCCATTATATTAGAAACATAGAAACATAGAAAGGTGACGGCAGAAAAGGGCCATAGCCCACCAAGTCTGCCCACTCTACTGACCCGCCCTATCAAGTCTGAGTGTCTTACTAGGCCTCTGTAGGGATCCCACGTAGATGTCCCATTTATTCTTAAAGTCAAGCACGCTGTTCATGTTAGCGTTTAGCGTCTGCTAAAACGGCTAGTGTACCTTAGTAAGAGAAGGGGTAAATCCAGCACCTAAGAAGGAGCTAGGCCAGGTAAAGAATTAAAAACCAATACACAGAGCTTATGAATTATCCTGGCAGAAATGGGTAATCAATGGAATTGAACAAAATAAGGTGTAATCCTTTCATACTTGGGAATCGAGAATGTAACTCTAACTGCAGTATTTTGAACCGTTTGTAATCTCTTTAGGAGGAGTATGTTATAATAATCCAATTGCAAAATAATTAATGACTGGACCACTAGTGAACATGCTGAAATATCAAAACATTTTCTGACTAATCTTAATTTCCTTAAAAGCCCAAACACTAAATTAACCTGATATTCCATAGTTAACATATTAAGAACCTAAGAATAGCCTTACTGGGTCAGACCAAGTAGCCCATTCTCATGGTGGCCAATCCAGGTCACTAGAACCTGGCCAAAACCCAAGAAGAAGCAACATTCCATGCTACCAATACAGGGCAAGCAGTGGCTACCCCTGTGTCTTTCTCAATAACAGACTGTGGACTTTTTCTCCAGGAACTTGTCCAAACCTGTCTTAAAACCAGCTACGCTATCCGTTCTTACCACATCCTCTGGCAACTATTCTCTGAGTGAAAAAAAAAGTTTCTCCTATTGGTTTTAAAAGTATTTCCCCATAACTTCATTGAGTGTCCCCTAGTCTTTGTAATTTTTGACAGAGCGAAAAATCGATCCACTTGTATCCGTTCTACTCCACTCAGGATTTTGTAGACTCCCCTCAGCTGTCTCTTTTCCAAGTTGAAGAGCCCTAACCTTTTTAGTCTTTCCTCATACGAGAGGAGTTCTATCCCTTTTCTATCTTGGTCGCTTTTCTTTGAACCTTTTCTAGCGCCACTATATGCTATCTGTAACGCTGCTGTATCTAACTAACCTAGCCGCCAAAATAACTTCACAGGATATTTACTGTCAAAAATGTAAAGGTAACTTGACCGAATATGTATCTTCCAAAATGTAAATCTAATATTAACGAAATTGTAATATCGCTGTAAATGTACAGTCTCTTCTTCTGTTAACCGCATAGAACTTCCATGGTAATGCGGTATACAAGAATAAAGTTATTATTATTATTATTATATCTTTCTTGATAATTGAACACTGAGGGGCTTCGAGGTAAAATAATGTTATTCGCCAATGACGCCAAACTATGCAATATAGTAGGCAAGAGCACAACGGACAATATGATACACGACCTACTCCTATTGGAGCACTGGTCTAGGACCTGGCAACTGAGTTTCAATGCCAAAAAATGCAAAGTCATGCACCTTGGCAGCCAAAATCCATGCAAGACTTACATCCTTAATGGCGAGATCCTAGCAAGGACTGCAACAGAACGGGACTTAGGGGTAATCATCAGTGAAGACATGAAGACTGCCAATCAAATGAAGCAGGCTTCATCTAAGGCTAGACAGATCATAGGGTGTATACGTAGGAGTTTCGTCAGCCGTAAACCTGAAGTCATTATGCCATTATATAGATCCATGGTAAGACCCCATCTGGAATACTGTGTACAATTCTGGAGGCCTCATTACCGCAAGGATGTGCTGAGACTTGAATCAGTCCAGCGAATGGCCACCCGGATGGTCTCGGGACTCAAGGATCTCCCGTACGAGGAACGGCTGGATAAACTGCGGCTATACTCACTCGAGGAACGTAGAGAAAGGGGAGACATGATCGAGACGTTCAAATATCTCACAGGCTATATCGAGGTAGAAGAACATATCTTCTTTCTCAAAGGTCCAACGGCAACAAGAGGACATCCATGGAAAATCAGGGGTGGGAAATTGCACGGTGACACCAGGAAATACTTTTTCACCGAGAGAGTGGTTGATCACTGGAATAATCTTCCACTGCAGGTGATCGAGGCAAGCAGCGTGCCTGATTTTAAGAAGAAATGGGATCGTCACGTGGGATCTCTTCACAGAGTTAAGTAGGGGAGGGTCATTGAGGTGGGCAGACTAGTTGGGCCGTGGCCCTTATCTGCCGTCTATTTCTATGTTTCTATGTTTCTAATATTCCAAATGAGGTCACACCATGGAGCGATACAGTGGCATTATGACATTCGTAGTCTTGTTAACCATCCCTTTTTAAATAATTCCCAGCATCCTGTTTCTGTTTTTGGCCGCCGCCACACATTGGGTGGAAGGTTTCATCGTATTGCCTACGATGACACCCAGATCCTTTTCTTGGGCGCTAATCCTCAAGGTGGACCCTAGCATCTGGTAACTGTGATTCAGGTTATCACTTTGCATTTGTCCACATTAAATTTCATCTGCCATTTGGATGCCCAGTCTTCCAATTTCCTAAGGATCTGCCTGAAATTTTTCACAATCTGCATGCGTTTTAACAACTTTGAATAGTTTAGAGTCATCTGCAAATTTAATCACCTCACTCTTCATTCCAATTTCCAGATAATTAAAATGTTAAATAGCACTAGTCCCAGTACAGACCCCTGCGGCACTCCACTGTTTACTCTCCTCCATTAAGAAAAATGACCATTTAACCATACCCTCTGTTTTCTATCCGATAACCAATTCCTTATCCACAACTGAACTAGTTGAACTCCCAATACTCTGGTTTGCATTTCAAACTTAGAACCATTCTGACCGAAAGAGGACAAAAAATCTGATCTAGCCAAACTCGTCGGACCCAACCAAAGGAATTTGTTTTTTTTTCCTCTATTTATCTTCAATTTATGAGCAATAGTCCATTGTTCAACTGTAGTGAGCAAACGTTTCAACATCCTCCAATCAGAATCCTTACTATTGAAAGGTAAAAGATTGCCGATATCATCAGCATGAATATAACTGGAAACATTATATCTTTCAAGTTCTAAACCTAATGAGTGCATCATAATATTAAGCAATATTGGGGATAGGGGAGAGCCCTGCGGTACACCACAATCCAATGACCAGCTAGTCGATAAACAACCATTCATTTTAACCTTGTATGATCTATAGGATAAATACACTTTATTCCAATTTAATACTGTACCTTCCAAACCCCAAGCCTGTAGAATCTGTAATAATAGTTTGTGATCAACAAGATCAAATGTACTTGAAAGATCAAATTGAATAAGTATTGCATTTTGACCTAAACTCAAAATAGATCTGCCTCTAGCTACTAAAGAGCAAAGCAATGTTTACGTACTATAACCTGCTCTAAAGCCAGATTGGATGGGGTGGAGCAAGTTATAATATTCTAAATATTCAGTCAATTTGGTTGTAACCCAGCCTTCCATAAGTTTTTTAAACAAGGGAATAGTTGGAACAGGCCTATAATTTGTAGTACAGTATCCTGTACTTTCCCTATTCTATATGGGTGCATATTTGCATAAGTTCTGCATAATTGTTGGGGGTTTGAGGTACATAACATAGAATACTGTAAGCTGCTTGTTGCACCTAGATGTGATCATGTCCACATGCCATAAATCTGGTGTAAGTGGGGGCACCTACATTTAGGGGCACTGATGTGGGTTTACACTAGAATCCTATAACAGAATCTGGATGTCCAAATGCCATTAGAGAATAAGTGCTCCCCTGCTGCATCAGGTGTCCATATCTAAGTGTCCTAGCAATCTTGTCACTAAATCCTGTTCTAGATTTATGTCCTGAGGGTTACCTAGTGATGTCATGGTTCTAGATCAGCCTGACAAAAGAAATCTACATAGTTTCAAGGGAATAAAGCATATGGATATGGAAACAGAAAGTAAACAGATTTAAAAAGAAACTGTTCTTACATTTCAGTGGTAAGCTAGAAAAGATGCCATCGATCCCAGAGGAGCCTGAGACCCCAGAGAATGAGGTGGAACGTTTTACAATGCCTGACTTTCTAAAGCCCTTACATGACCTTGATGTGGTGGAGTCCAAGGAGGTGGTTTTAGAATGCCAGGTCACAGGTCTGCCGTATCCCACCATCACCTGGTTTCACAATGGGCAGAAGATAGAGAGCTCAGAGCATTGCAAAATGACACAATGTGAGTATCTTCAGAATAGTTTACAATTATACAGATGGTGTCTGTCCTGTCAATGTGCTCTTGCGTGCACGATGTTGATAAGTGACCAGAACGACCTATTCTTCCCACTTTATACTTGATTCATGGTACTATGTCCATACTGAGTTAATATCAGATGGTGAACTTCCACAGGTTTCACTCCTTCTGCTCAACAAAAGCAAACTACTGCATGTTGTTCTTTGATGGTACAATCTTGCAATGGAGCATCCATGTTTCTAACCTCGTGACTGCCACACGACTAAAGGCCGAATGCTGCACTGTATGTGGATAAACTATCCAACATATGTTGCATTTCGCTAGCTCTGTTCCAGTTATTGTGTAATTTAACAATTGCCTTTAATTTTTGATTCACCCTCGTACTTGGATGAAATCTACTGGATAAGTTGTCCAATAACTTTAAGACCTGTTTGTACAGTGCTAGCTCTAACTGGATAGAGCTGAATATCCAGTTAACATTTACTGCAACCTTGGCACATTGCAAGCTTCACTTCCTTTTAATTAGTTAACTTTTGTCTAGACAACACATTTATATATTTGTTTGTTGATTTTGAAAAAATTGACCAAAGGCAGTGTACAGCAGTAAATAATTACACCAGTAAAACATTAGAAACTGCTACTTAGAATGGCAACACAATACACCTTAAAACAATGGGGACAAACAATGGTAGAATACATAGATAAGACAGAGTAACAGGAGTTTAGATAGATGAGAAGGTTTACTAACTTAAGGAAAGATATATACAACTGATCTCAGCTAGAGTCCATGTGATAAGAGCTCCAGTATGTGCAGCTGATATTATTCTTTGCAAATTTAATTAGCTAGCTAGTTACATCTTCCATTAAAGGCTTCAGAAAAGAGTCATGATTTCACCTGCTTCCTGAAACAGAGTTAGTCTTGTGTTTTAGAGTATGGGGTCTATTCCTGAGAAGGCTTGGAAGGTTGGTGCCCTATCACATTATTTGCTTTTGGGAGGTTGTGGGTCTGTTTTTCAGTATCAGACATAAGATGAAGAGGTGGTGATCCCCACATTTATCTGGATAATAATTCTTTTGGACCCATCTTTAAAGAACTTGTTCAAACCTTTCTGTGTGTGTAGTGTATACTGAAATTACTGATCTTCACTATATCTGCCAACAAATTGCACTTAATTGTGTATTGACTGAAAACATACTGCTAAACTAAACTAACTAAACTAAACCTTAAGTTTCTATACCGCATCATCTCCACAGAAGTAGAGCTCAGCACGGTTTACAGTAATTGGTATAGAAAGAAACTACAATGAAAAGTAGAAGGGCTTAGAAAGAGAGGTTTAGAGGGAATTAGTAAATCGATGAGGGAGAGATCATTGCATTTTGGAGAAGAGCCAAATTTTCAGATGTTTTCGGAAGAGTTGGAGGGAGGACAGGCACCGAAGCGGGGTGGTAAAACTGTTCCAGAGTTCGGTGATCCTGAAGGAGAGGGAAGTCCCTAGTTTTCCTGTATGGGATATGCCTTTTAAAGAGGGGAAGGATAGTTTGAATTTTTGAGTAGATCTGGTGGTGTTGGGATTAGAGGAGTTCCAAGATAGTGGAAAAAGGGGAGGCAGGATACCGTGTAGAGACTTGAAGGTTAGGCAGGCGCATTTGTAGTGAACCCTAAGGATTACTGGGAGCCAGTGAAGCTTAGACAGAAGCGGGGAGACGTGGTCAAATTTGCTTTTTGCGAAGATTAGTTTAGCTGCAGTGTTCTGGATCCGCTGAAGTCTGTGAAGGCTTTTCTTTGTCAGGCTTAAGTAGATAGAGTTACAGTAATCCAGTCTGGAAAGAATGATGGATTGTATGAGGACAGCAAAGTGATGATGATGGAAGCAGGATCTCACTTTCCTTAGCATGTGAAGATTGAAAAAGCATTTTTTTTACTAAGGAATTAAGGTGGTCATTGAAGGACAGTGTGGAATCGAAGATGATGCCTAGTACTTTGCATGAGTGTTCAAGATGCAATGTGGTGCCAGAGGACAGAGGGATGAGGATGGGTAGCTTATCTAATTTTGGGCCGAGACAAAGTAGTTTTGTTTTGGTCTCATTTAGTTTCATTTGTACGGTGAGGGCCCAGGATTGGAGGTTCGATATACATGAAGAGATGTTCTCAGAGAGATTGGTGAGGTTAGAGTCGGTCTCGAGGAGGACAAGGATGTCATCGGCATAAGTGTAAAGTGTTTCCAAGGGGGACAATTGGAGGAGTTTCAGGGAGGACATATAAACATTGAAGAGAATCGGAGATAGAGGTGACCCCTGAGGAACTCCACAGATCGGTTTCCACAGGAGGGATGAGGAGCCATTCATGTTTTGAGTTCAATAAATTTTTATTGGTTTTGTGATAAAGCAAAAAGGTATACAACAAGATCAAGGAATGCATAGTACAAATGTAATGATTATACATATTATAACATAAGTTCATTCAAAGATCAAGAACAGAAAAAAGGGAAAGGGAAAAGGGAAGAAATCGTACAAAAAGTGAAACATGACTCATCAACCGACATATACTCTTGAAGAAACATAGCGAAGAGCCATGAGAGTAACAATAAATTGGTAGTCCATACTGAATGTCACTAGAAAAAGATAGCCAAGAAGTAATAGAAGAGAAAAGCAGTGAGAAGAAGGAAAGGAAGAAGATGACACATATATCGTATCATAATTCAAGCCTTATTAACCAATATTTTATATGGCAGTATCGAGTATTCCAGCAGTGGAGACCACATTTTGTTGAAACGGTCAAGTGCATGAGAGCGTTCAGCTGTTATTCGTTCGTATTTAGCTATCAAGCATACTGAGCTCCACCAACTAGCGCGCTCCGCATTAGCCAAACTTTTCCAGTTAGATAGAATTATTTTGATAGCTATCAAAAGCAGCAAATGGAGTAGATTGTTTGCATTATCCGAGAGACCCAGCTGGCCAAACTCGTCACCAAATATCAATATGGAGAAATTAAGTGGCGACGATATTGATAGAATTATACAGATGTCGTGTCAGACTGCTCTCCAAAAATCTTGTAATAATGGACATTCTAGCAACATATGACGTAGTGAGCCAGTATCTTGATTACAGGACCAGCATTTGTTCTCCATATTACTACCTAGTTTAGCTAATTTCTGAGGAGTCCAGTACGCTCTATGCATCAGGAAGAAAAACGTCTGTCTGTATGTGGAAGAACGACATATTTTCGAGCACCTGATCCAAATATTAGGCCACACATCAGTGTCGATGTTCACATCCACATCTCTCGACCAACTGGATTCGAGACCCGTTAATTGCTGAATTTTCTTTGATCTTATCCAGCAATACCACTGAGATGCTGCTTTGCGATGTTGTGATATAGTGGAACTAACTTGGAGACTATCAGGTGTTGCAGATAAGAAGGATTTGTTTTTTAGTACAGACTTTAATGAATGCTGTAATTGAAGCCATTGATAATGACATGAGTGTGGCAAATTGTAGCGCGATGCTAGCTCAGGGAAAGATATCCACTCATCTCCATCCAACAATTGGTGAATTCTCCAGATGCCCACCCTTTGCCAGTACTTCCATGCAATAGAGGTGTTCTGTATTTTAATTTCAGGATTGAGCCAAATTGGTGCATGTAGAGTTGACAGCACAGGAACTTGCAATGAACTTTCAATGATGTGGATGACTTGTTTCATAGAGGTAAGTATGTGATCATTAGCACATGTTATCTTGTCCATCTTCAGGGAGGACATATAAACTGAAGAGAATCGGAGATAGAGGTGACCCCTGAGGAACTCCACAGATCGGTTTCCATGGGAGGGATGAGGAGCCATTCATGTTAACGAAGTAGGAGCGGGAACGTAAGAATTTTGAGAACCAATCTAAGACTGTTAAGTTTAAGCCAATTTCAGAAAGTTGGAGAATTAGTATTTCATGATGGACCATGTCGAATGCTGCAGAGAGGTCGAATTGAAGAAGAACAGCGAACTTATTGCAAGAGTGAAGATGTTGGACCTTTGAGATTAATGAGGCCAATAGGGATTCGGTGCTGAAGTTGGGTCTGAAGCCATGTTGGTAGGATAGGAGAATGGAGAATCTTTCAAGATAGGATGAAAGTTGGGTGGAAATGATGGACTCCAGCAACTTGGTCAGGGGAGGGATATTTGCTATTGGGCGACAGTTGGATGGTATGGTGGGGTCTAGGTCAGCTTTTTTCAGTAGTGTGGATAGGGCAATGTGTCCCATTTCTGCAGAGAATAGGCCTGAAAGTAAGGCAGAGTTTATGAGTTTGGTGAGAGATGAGATGGTTTGTGTGGGAATTTTCTCGTATAGGTAGGAGGGGAAAGAGTGCAAGGTACAGTTGCAGGATTTCAACTTGAGGCAGAGTTTAGCGACCTGGGAATCAGAAACAGGCTCGAAGGCGGTCCAGGATCTGTCGGCTGGAATGTGGTTGGCGACGGTTAAAGTGGGGTTGGAGTCGGTGGATATCAGAGTGTTGAAGGAAGGTGCTGGTGGGAACGAGCCTCGTAAGGAAATGACTTTTTCATTGAAGAATTTTGCTAGATCGTCTGCAGTTGGAGAGGAGGGGAGTGTGGTGGTATCATGTTTGAAGGAAATGGAGCGCCAGATGTTGAACAAAGTATTACTTTGGTTGTTGGACCTGGAGATTTTGTTACCGTAGTCATTCTTCCTTGCTTTTTTTAGTTCAGTATTGTATGACTTAATATTAGCCCTCCAGGATTGTCTGTCTGTGGGGGATTTAGATTTTTTCCATTTGCGTTCCAGTAATCAACATTTCTGCTTCAGTTCTCTGTGGTATAGAAGGTACCAAGGGGCCTTGCAGGAGTAGGAGACCGTTTTAGTGGATAGTGGTGCGAGGGAGTGGTAGGTGATTTCAGAGAGGGTGATCCAGGTGTGCCAGTTGGATTCAGGGTTTGGAGGGTTAGGAATGGTGGGAATTAGGTTGAGGAATTTGATCAAGAACAGTTCGCTAGCGATTTTTTTTTTTGAAAGGTAATGGAGTTTGATGAACGAGGAGGGGGCCCAAGGTGAGATATGAAAATAGGGAGGCAAAAAGCCCCTAGGAAGTGGTTAGACCAAGGGACATGATCCCAGCGCGGGTCATCGACCGAAGTTTTGTAATCGGTGAGATTGAGGAAACTGATGATGTCTAGTGTGTTCCCCTTTTCATGGGTTGGAGAGAGAGCCGGTGGGGGGAAGCCTAAAGAAGTGAGGAAGTTAATGAAATCAGATGCATCCTTGTTGGTGGTATCGTTTAGGTGGAGATTAATGTCACCAATGATTAATAATCTATGAAATTTGAGGAAGGCGTTTGTAATGTCTCGAGGACTGGTTCAGAGGATTGGTTCCAGGGGAACGGTGGACGATATAATAGTAGGATACCCAATGGGTGAGGATGGAGCTCGTCGTTGACCGAGACTAGCATATATTCTAGAGAGGCATGGTTGCCCTTTTCGAGAAGCTGGACATCGAAGAATGATTTGTGAAGGAGTGCCAAGCCACCTCCTTTTCGGTTAATTCTGGGGGAGAAGAGGCCTTGGTAGCTGTGAGAACAAAGCTCGTTTTGTGTAAATATGTCGTCTTTTGCAATCCATGATTCTGTGATGAAAAGGAATCCGGGGTCAAGATCTTCAAGTAGGTCCTTCAAAATTTGGGTTTTGTTGCATGCGGATCTGGCATTGCAGTAGAGTGATGGGACTGGGGTGAGCGAGTCTAAGGCAAGGTTGGGAAGGTTGGCAGGGAGAATGGGCTTTAAGGAGGCATGATTAGTTCTTCGTGGGTTTTTTTTGAAAGAATGATTTCTGGTGCGCAGTAGCGTGGGGATTTTGATGCCTGGGCAAATAGTACTGACATTTATGAGGTCGGGTAAGTTGGGAGAGGGGGGTTTCAGGCAGAGGGTGATATTGGAGGATGAGCAGAGAAGGAGAAGAAGAATCCACGGGTGTGCCTTCATGATTGGGGTTGGGGGGGGGTCTGTGGGAGGGCTAGGAGGCAGGAATAGGGGAAATTCTTGGCAATTGGGTGGGACTTGAGCAATTAAAAAGAATCTGATGGACCTTAGCAATTGAGCAGAGCGTAAACAATTAGAGAGAATCTGGTGAATCCTAGAGATTGGCAGAACTTAAGCAATTAAATAGGTTTGGCACAATGGTCAGGACCAGAGCAATTAGATGGAGTCTGGTGAATCCATAGGAATTGGTTAGAGCTTAATACAATCAAATAAAATCTGGTGAACTTAGACAATTGAAAGAGACAAGAGCTCCTTAGCAGAATATAAGCAATTAGCAATTGGGCAGAACTGCTCAATATTCAAAAGGTTTAACCGGGCAGGAGAGGATCCTGCTTGATTAAACCCTGCTGAATGACCCAGCACCCGATATGCAGTGGCACTTAACTGATTAAGAACATAAGATCTTTAAGTCTGTCTTATCACGAAGACCACACACCGTTTTGGTAGCCTTCCTCTGGACCGACACATAAGAACATAAGAATTGCCACTGCTGGGTCAGCCCAGTGGTCCACTAAGCCCAGCAGTCCGCTTCCGCGGCGGCCCCTAGGTCAAAGACCAGTGTCCTAACTGAGACCAGCCCTATCTGCGTACGCTCCGGTTCAGCAGGAACTTGTCTAACTTTGTCTTGAATCCTTTTTATATCTTTTTGAACGTGCGGCCTCCAGAATTGTACACAATATTCTAAATGGGGTCTCACCAGAGTCTTATACCTCCATTTCCTACTGGCCATACCTCTCCCTATGCAACCTAGTATCCTTCTAGTTTTTGCTGTCATCTTTTCAACCTGTTTGGCCACCTTAAGATCATCATATACAATCACACCCCAAGTTACGCTCTTCCATCGTGCACATAAATTCTTCACCCCCTAAACTGTACCGTTCCCTCTGGTTTTTGCAGCCCAAATGCATGACCTTGCATTTCTTAGCATTAAATTTTAGCTGCCAAATTTCAGACCATTCTTCAAGTTTCGCCAGGTCTTTCTTTACGTTATTCACACCATCTGGCATGTCTACTCTAGTGTAAATTTTGGTATAATCCGCAAAGAGGCAAATTTTACTCAACAACCCTTCAGCAATATCGTTTATAAAAATGTTAAAAAGAACATGCCCAAGAACAAAACCTTGAGGCACACCACCCTTTCCTGAGAGCGATCTCCATTGAACACTACCCTCTGTCGCCTTCCACTCAACCAGTTCCTGACCCAGCCCGTCACTTTGGGACCCATCCCAAGGTCACTCAGTTTATTTATTAGACGTCTGTGTGGAACACTGTCAAAGACTTTGCTAAAATACAAATACGCCACATCTAGTGCACTCCCTCTATCCAATTCTCTGGTCACCCAGTTAAAGAAAGTGATTAGATTTGTCTGACAAGACCTACCTCTAGTGAATCCATGTTGCCTCCGGTCCTGTAATCCACAGGATTCCAGAAACTTGACCATTCTCTCTAGCCATTGAAAACACAATATTGAAATACCACCCCCCTCCTCTGGCAGCAATGCAGTTGGAGGACTCTTGCTCAGCTTAGAGGGAACAGTGGATGCCACTAACCCAAGTAATTACAGAGAGATATGTGTCATATGGGCCAGGAGAGGTATGAGTAGCGCTTAGAAATTAAAACCCAGTTATGAAGAAACCAGACAATATTCATAGCTAGGTGGGTGAATTTAGGACAGCTTAGCTATGTGGGTACTGGCACTGAGTAATGACAGCACCCACATAGCCCCAGCTCCTCCCCAATGCTGCCCCCTGACTTGCCTGCTGTTTGTTGGGCAGTCTATGGTGATATACAATGACACTATCCAGTTGCCACTGAATATCACCACTTAGGCAATGATAAGCGAATGAACCAGGCAAGAGCTTTTCCTGCCCAGTTAAATCACTTTGAATATTGGCCAGAATGTACGTATCCATCAACTGTAAGGTAAAAATGAACAACAGGCAAGAAAGGGGCGAGACAGGAATATAACCTGATTCCCTTTCTCTTCAATGATCTTCTCATAGTACTGGAGAGATCCTCAGCCCTAGGATTAAAACTGACTTAGAAATCATAAGAACATAAGCAATGCCTCTGCTGGGTCAGACCTAAGGTCCATCGTGCCCAGCAGTCCGCTCACGCAGCGGCCCAACAGGTCCAGGACCTGTGCAATGATCCTCTATCTATACTCCTCTATCCCCTTTTCCAGCAGGAAATTGTCCAATCCTTTCTTGAACCCAGTACCTTACTCTGCCCTATTACACCCTCTGGAAGCGCATTCCAGGTGTCCACCACACGTTGAGTAAAGAAGAACTTCCTAGCATTCGTTTTGAATCTGTCCCCTTTCAACTTTTCTGAATGCCCTCTTGTTCTTTTATTATTCGAAAGTTTGAAAAATCTGTCCCTCTCTACTTTCTCTATCCCCATCTCAGAAGGTCTACGACAGAATCTAAATCTACTAGAGATCTACTGCAAATCCTGTACCTTTCAAGTAAATCTGGAACATACAAATTTATAATATTCCAGAAAAGACCAAAAACCCTTCAACACAATTTCAAATTCTTCTTAAATGAATAAGAAGTAGAACACACTTTAGGATATTATTATTTATTTTTAAAATGTATATATCATCTACAACTAAACAGTTTCCATAAAAACATACACAAAGGTGCTTAATTTCTTAGCCTGACAAACAAATTTGGGAATTTTAACTGGGCTATAAATATACTAGAAGACAGAGCTCCCTATGTAATATAACACTTTCCAGCTTATCCTGATTGGAGGTCCACCTAGTCTTCTGCCTGGAGCTACATCTATCCTTCCAATCTTTAGGACCAGCTACTATTGCCTTGTTCTCCTGACTGAAGGTCCTTCTATCCCCCATCCATTGCACTCCTGATTGGGAAATAAAAGGGATCTGATTTGATAAACTGTCTTTCTGTGGGTACAATCAAAGTGGTCTATCCATTATATACAAGCATAGTCAAACCTTGGATAGCAAGTGACATGGTTTATAAGTCTTTTATAAGACGAGCAAAACATTTTCTTAAATTTTAACTCGATAAACGAGCGTTGTCTTGCAGTACGAGCACATATATGCGCGTCACCTCAAATACACACAATATATGCCTGGTGCGTCACTGATCACGTCTGAACGTAATACATGCACCTGCATTTCAAGCGCGCACAACATACGCACATCTCACGCTGAGTGCGGCTGAATGTACTAAAAGCATCACGCCCAATTCACCCGCAGTGCAGTGACTTTTGAAACGAGTGAAATCTTGCAATACAAGTACATATAGTACTCATTTTCTATTAAAGATTTTGGGATGTGGAACGAATCGTCCGAGTTAACATTATTTCCTATGGGGAAATTTGCTTTGATATACAAGCGCTTTGGATTACGAGCATGCTTCTGGAACGAATTATGCTCGCAAACCAAGGTACCACTGTACTTATTTTGTACCTGGGGTAATGAAGGGTTAAGTGACTTGTCCAGAGTCACAAGTAGTTACAGTGGGAATCAAATCCAGTTCCCCTGATTCTCAGGCTACTCTAATCATTAGGTTGCCACTCTATTCTCAGGCCTATTTACCTGCTCTATTCATTAGGGAACAGAACTATTCCCCTGCTTTCTTGGCTGGAGATACTCCTATCCTCATTCTCCCCTATCCTCCTGCTCTCCTGACTTGAGGTATCCCTATCCTTTTGCTCTCTTGACTGAAGTACACTTATCCCTTTTGTTCTCCAGATTGGGGAAGAGTCCTATCCCCCTGCTCTCCTGACTGAAAGTACACATCCCTCCCTGCTCTCCTGACCAAGGAATAGGACTATCCCCCTACTCTCTTGAGTGAAGATACTCCTACCTTCCAGTTTTCCTGAAAGTACACTTATCCTTTTTGTTCTCCTGATAGGGAAAGAGGCCTATCCCTGTGCTCTCCTGACTAGAGGTACCCTCCTTACTCGGGGTATGCCTACTCCCTGCTCTCCTTTGCCTGACTAGTTTACTGAACTTTGTTTGGTTGCCAAAAAGTGACAGTATTTTGTAATTTTTGAAATACTTCTGTTCACTGTTCTTGACTTTCTCTGCTGCTTTCTTTCTTTCCAATTTCTTCTCACAGATAAAGATGTCCATCGCTTGGTGTTCTCTTCTGTCAGTCATTCTCATGCTGGGGTTTATAAAAGTGTAATTTCAAACAAAGTGGGAAAGGCTGCCTGTTATGCTCATCTCTATGTAACTGGTAAGACTCCTTCATCTTTCCTTCCCTCTGTAACAGGTTAGAAAGGTTTTTGCATCTTGTCCTCCTCCTGCATCTTCTATTCCCTCTATCATAGGCATATATATAAATATAGAGGGGCATAATTCAAAAACCAAAGAAACATCTAAGTCCCTATGGAGGGTGGCCTAAGGGATCTGGCCAATCGGTATCTTAGGCCACTCCCAGTGCATCCCAGAATGCACTGGGAGATGAGCCTAAGATTCTGGTTGGCCCAGGTGCCTAAGGCCACTCCTTTCCAAGAATAGGGTATATGACAAGTTAGGAGCCTTCCCAGGTATCCATTAGTCTCCTTCTAAAAAGCCTTTATAATATTACATTTCTAAAAGGCATGACACAATCATTCTGGTTTTTATAAATGTGCTTCTACTTTCAATTTGGTCATCTGACATCTGTAATCTTCTTTTCAATATTTTACAGATGTTGTCCCAACACCTCCTGATGGACCCCCAACATTCTCATCTGTAACAGGGAAGGTTGTTTCGCTGATATGGAATAAACCCAAGAGACTGGACTCTGTTATAGGTAATACAGGGAAGGAACCTTAAACTTTCAAGGAAGACTCTTCCTCCAGGTATAAAGGTTTGCAAATATTGTGACACAGGGCACAACATATGATGTCAGGCAGGAGTATAGTTATTGGTGGACTGGCGGGCACATGTCCCTCCATTGCTCCTGGACAAAATTCTTGTGTTAAGGGATCCCAAACCTTGCCAGCCAATGGTACCTTTGCTGGACCAACTTCCTCCTCTATGAGCTCAGCTGCAGCAGCACTCAAAGTGCTGGAGGCCCGATGTACAGCTTATGCGGCTCTGTAGTGTCTGTAAACAAACAGTGTTGACACCTCAAGACCCATTCATGGTCATGCAAGATCATAAATGGGACTTGCAACTTTGAGGTTTCAATGCAACATGGTTACAGACACCACAAAGCCATGTGGGTTGTGCTGTTGCAGCTGTGGGCAGGTAGGCGAGAGTGATGGCATGAGGTTTGGGAGCAGTGGGTGTTTGAATGAGAAATGAATTATGCTGGATGAGGCCCCATCAAAAAATTAGTTCTGGCTACACCATTGTATAAGGGATAAGAGCAATTCCTGTCATAGATCATAAAACAAAGACAGCATTTCCATAACAGAGGACTGGAATACATACATTTATGTCTAATTCCACAGATCCAGCACAGGTGACATATATAGTCCAGCAGCAAGTGACTGGGAGCAATCAGTGGACCATCATTGCTACGAACCTAAAGGAAACCACATACACTGTCCATGTATTGCCTAAGGGTCTCCAGTATCTCTTCCGGGTCATCACTTCAACACCAAAGGCCAACAGCAAGCCATCTCCTCCCAGTGACCCTGTGCAGCTTCTTGATCGAGGTAAGAAATATAAATGGCTAATAGATGGCTAGAAACAACCTTCTTTATTCATTTAGACTGAGATAAGGAGAAAGGCCACTGAATTCAGAATGCAATATCGTAAGATAGAAAGGAAGGCAGCTTTTGCTTTCTAGGATATCAGTTAGAGATAGGAATCTTTCTTTCTGAGGTACAGCATCCATAAATCTTTCTCTCTGAGGTACAGTGTCTGAATAGACAGCTCTGTCTCAGGAGTACAGTGTCTGAATGTAAATAAGCAGGCAGCGCTCCCTCTGGGGTAAGCATCTGAACACACAGAGTCAGCTCCGGAGAATGCAGACATCTGAACACATAGACACAGGCAGCTCTCTTTCCCTCTGGGGAACAGCAGCTCTATCTGCCTGGGGTACAGTGTCAGAATCCACAGAGGTAGACAGCACTTTCTCAGGGGTACAACCACTGTTCCCTCTAAGCTGACTGCGAGTCCTCCATTTACACTCCTGCCAGTGGGGGTTGCTGTATCACCATCACATTTTCTATAGTGGGAGACAGGCATGTTCTGCAAGACTCTAAGGAACCTGCCTTTCCTTAGTGCTTGAAAACACAATATTGAACCCATAGGCATCGGAATGGAGGGGCCACAGGAGCCATGGCCTCCCCAAAAATTTCTGATGCTTCGGTTCCCCAAGCTTACCTCCTCTTCCTTCCATCCTCCCTCCCCCCCCAGCAGGACCCTGCGGCACCATTAGCTCCGGACTTCCCCACCCGCCCCCCCTAATCCCCCCATTTTGCTATTATTTTAAATGTTCCGGCAGCCAGGGCACAGCGTCTACCAGATGAGACTTCTGCTGTTGGCCTGTCCCGGAACTCTTCATTCAGCAGCAAATTTCTGTTCCCGCTTAGGCGGGCAACTGCTAAATGAAGAGTTCCAGGGCAGGCCGACGTTAGAAGTCTCATCTGGTGAATGCTGCGCTGCGGCTGCCAGAACATTTTAAATAATAGCGACCTGAGGGGCAGGTGTGGGGAAGTCTGGAGCTGCAGGGTCATCATTAGAGGGGTGTGAACAGGGCAGATAAGCATGCCGTCCAATGTCACCTTCAGCATTTTTGTTACAAAGGAATGCTGGCTGTGGCAGCGACTCTGAAATGCAGCCTGCGCCCTCCCTCCCCATGTTCCATGCCCCAAAGATGCAACTTCCTTTTACAGCATGGACAGACTGCGGCACAAGGAACGCAGTGAAGAAGGTCTCAGGATGCATCTCAGAGTCGCTGCTGCAACCGGCATTCCCCTGTAACAAAAATGTGAGCGGTGGTGAAGGGGGAGGACATGCCAGACCAGGAAGCCCCAGGACTGTTTTTTGTTTTTTTGTTTTTTAAAGTAGAATGGGGGATGGATTTCAAAGACATGCCAGTTGGGGCGTGAAGGGGAAGCACTTATAAGGTCAGAAACATGGGGGGAACTAGTGATATAGATGGTGGGCAATGGTCTGGAGGGATAGAAAAAGAGAGTAGTTGGATGTGGGGTGCTGTGAAGGAAAGGGGAATGAGATACTTAAGAACATAAGAACATAAGAAGTTGCCCCCGCTGAGTCAGACCAGAGGTCCATCTTGCACAGCGGACCGCTCCCGCGGCGGCCCATCAGGCCTAGTGCTTGAACAGTGGTCCCTGATTAATTTTGTAACTTACCTCTAATCCCATCCCTATAATCTACCTTTACTCTTATCTGTACCCCTCAATCCCTTTGTCTTCCAAGTACCTATCCAAAGCTTCTTTGAACCCCTGTAGCGTGCTCCTGTTTATCACATCCTCTGGTAGCGCGTTCCATGTATCCACCACCCTCTGTGTGAAAAAGAACTTCCTGGCGTTTGTTCTAAACCTCTCCCCTTTCAATTTCTCTGAGTGCCCCCTTGTACTTATTGATCCCCTTAATTTGAAAAATCTGTCCCTGTCTATTTTTTCTATGCCCTTCATGATCTTGAAGGTTTCTATCATGTCTCCTCTAAGTCTCCGCTTTTCCAGGGAGAAAAGCCCTAGCTTTTTCAGTCTGTCAGTATATGAGAGGTCCTCCATGCCCTTTATTAGCTTAGTTGCTCTTCTCTGGACCCTCTCAATTACCTCCATGTCCTTCTTGAGGTACGGCGACCAGAACTTAACACAGTGCTCCAGGTGCGGGTGCACCATAGCACGATACAGTGGCAGGATGACTTCCTTTGTCCTGGTCATGATACCCTTCTTAATGAAGGGTAGGTGGAAAGAGCAAGGCAGAGATGGTGGACCTGGGGGTGGTGTAGAGGGAGATGTATAGAATAGGTGGATGAAATATAAGCAACCTGTGCTATACAGATGTTACAATGCTCATCACCAGCAGCAAAGAAGACATGATGTATCTACTGAGAAAAGTCAAAGCCAAAAGTCATAACATGGAATTAGAAGTGAACACAAACAAGATGAAGATCACGAACAAAGAAAATTATTTTGAGCTTGAAGGCGATAGAATAGAAGCTGTAAAAGATTTCAATCACCTGGGCTAGCTTTGGTGCAGGAGAAGGATTTAATGCATGCCATGGACCGCCAAATGAACTAACGAATTGATTCTGGAAGAGATCAAACCGGCTATGTCACTCGAAGTCCAAATGATGAAATTACAACTGTCTTATTTTGGTCACACCATTAGAAGAGAGAGATCATTGGAGAAGGACAATATGTTGGGAAGAACGAAGGAACTAGGGAAAGAGGGTGACCTGCAATCAGATGGCTGGATATGTTGAAAACAACCATGGGGATGATGCTGGAGGACCTTAACGGACTAGCAGAAAACTGATTTCTTTTTAGATCTGTAATTCATCAAGTCACTAGGACTCTAACACGAGTTGATGGCACCTAACACACATAAAGTTATCAAATTATAAAGACAGTCTAAGGCAGGGGTGTCCAATGTCGGTCCTCGAGGGCCGCAGTCCAGTCGGGTTTTCAGGAGTTCCCCAATGAATATGCATGAGATCTATGTGCATGCACTGCTTTCAATGCATATTCATTGGGGAAATCCTGAAAACCCGACTGGACTGCGGCCCTCGAGGACCGACATTGGACACCCCTGGTCTAAGGTAATATATCATAAATAGCAGCTGAGCATTAACATTGTCTTTCTGTCGGGTATTATTAGGCTGATAGGGATTTCTTAAAAAGCCATGTCTTTAGATTTTTGCAAAACAGTGTGCATGCTGTGATTGTGCAAATTTTGATGGGAAGACTTTTGCTATTTGGCAGTTGAATGATTTGCAGTGAAATGTCTTGTATTTTATATCTTTCAGAGTTGGAAATGATAGGGTTTAGTTGTTAGAGTTATGTTGATCAGCAAATCTACCCAATAGTTCAGTAAATCTGGGAAAACTATAAGGGATATCACCATATAGCATTTAAAATGCTAAGCAGCATAGTTTAAACTTTTAGCACTATAATAAAAGAGTCCTGAATTATGTTGCTGGCCAGTACAGTCCTTGGGACAGTAATGTGTGACCTAGGTTCTACTTCTAGAGCCTCTAGGACAATAATGGGGCTCCTAGGTTCTATTGCTGACAGGCAGGCCAATCAATCAAAGGAATTGGCTAATTGCCCCAGGGCACCAGTATGCTGTTAGTGCTGCCATTTTAGAGATGCTCCAGACAGCAAGGCCCTGATTCTCCAAAGTGCGTCCCGATTTTAGGCAGCTGTAGGCGTCCTACAGCTGTCTAATCAGCCAATCGGGATGCACGTTTTTTTAAAAAGTGCTCCCCTCGGGATGAATGTTTTTTAAAAAAATGCTCCTCAGGCTAGGCACCTGGGCCAATCAGGCCTTAGGATTAGTGGGGATGGGCGAACCCGCTATGCCTAAGGCCTGATTGGTCCAGGCTTCTAGAGCCTGGGCCAATCGGGCCTTAGATTTAGCGGGGATGGGCCAGGAAGGGGCGGCCCATCTCATTTCCACGAGGCGGGCCCGTCGGCTGGACAGCAGCAAGATCCGTCCAGCCGACCAATATGTAAAGGTTAGTTGGGGGAGGGAGGGGTCGTCGGGTTTCCGGCAGGAGGATTGGGCATCCTCCTGCCGGCGATTACCAGTTTGGGGGGGAGGGGGGTTCCAGGGGGGTTCCGGCAGGAGGATTGGGCATCCTCCTGTTGGCGATGGGACAGGCGGCCGCGACTGCGGCCACTATACATATTGCAGCAGGGAGATTCCTTGCTGCCATAAGTATAGCGGCCGCGTCTAATTTAACCCGATTCTCTAACCGGCATCTGTACCATGGACGCCGGTTACAGAATCGTGGTTTAGTGTAGGACCGATTCTGTATAGGACACCTCTCCTGGGCGTCCTATACAGAATCAGGGCCCAAGTGTTTAGTGTTTTTATTTCTTGTTTATAGTGAAGATTTTACCATTTCTTTCCTTAACAGGTCCTTATCTGGAGGAGGCACCCATCATCTTTGACAAACCAGATTTGGTGTATTTGGTGGCAGATCAGCCAGTTTATATCATTGTGACATTGAACCATGTAGAAGCCAACATCTGCTGGAGAAGGTAACCAAAGTTTTCCTACCTCTCATGAGTTCATTTTCAAAAACTAGCTGAATGGCACAGAGAATCAGATAATATTAGTCAGTTATTTTTATCTGGATTTTCAGTCAAATCTTACAAGCTCGTTTATGGCTGAAAATCTGCCACTCTACATTTAGGACAATTAGGGAGTGAAGTGGAATTTGATGGTGACTCCAGTAACTGAATCCTTGGGAAGTAAGGTCAATGCTGAGCTGACTTCTATGGTCTGTTCTGAAAATTGCAAAAACAGGTCAGGATCAAGCATGCATATTTTATAACACATTTATCTAATATAATAAAACGGTAAGCCGCGCATGCGCACTTCCTATGCGTGCGCCGGTTTTCTGTGAGCTGTAGCGACCCATAGGAAGTGCGCATGCGCGGCTTACGGTCTGGCCTGCTCCCTGCCGTATTGCATTTTTTAGTTGAAAGACGCAGCGGTGGCTACTCTCACGATCCCCGCCTGCGTCAGACTTCCGACGCAGGTGGGGATCATGAGAGGAGCCACCGCCGCGTGTTTCAACTAAAAAAAAAAATACGCCAAGGCGAGCAGGCCAGACCAGACCGGCAAAAGTGAGAGGTAGAAGCCTAATAGCCCCGGCGGCTGTCGGCCACTGCAGCTGTAGACCGCGGTGGCTGTCGGCGGCTGCAGGTGGAGGGCAGACAAAAAATAAAGGAGGTAAGGGTTGCTGCTGGACAGGAGAAGAGGTGCTGATGGATGGGGGGCAAAAAAGGAGGGGGACAAAAAAAGGAAGGGAGGCCTACTGCTGGACAGGGGGAGCAAAAAATAGGTGCTGATGGACAGGGGAAGAGGTGCTGATGGACAGGGGGGCAGAAAAGGAAGGGAAGCCTACTGCTGGACAGGGGGAACAGAAAAGAGGTACTGCTGGACAGGGGAAAAGGTGCTGTTGGACGGGGGAGCAAAACAAGGAAGGGAGGCCTACTGCTGGACAGGGGGAGCAAAAAAGAGGTGCTGCTGGACAGGGGAAGAGGTGCTGATGGACAGGGGGGACAGAAAAAAGAAGGGAGGACTACTGCTCGACAGGGGGAACAGAAAAGAGGTACTGCTGGACAAGGGAAGAGGTGCTGAGGGACAGGGGGGCAGAAAAAGGAAGGGAGGCCTACTGCTGGACAGGGGGAGCAGAAAAGAGGTGCTGCTGGACGGAGGGGGGCAGAAAAAGGAAGAGAGGCCTCCTGCTGGACAGGGGGAGCAGGAAAGAGGTGCTGCTGGACAGGGGGGGAGTTAAAACAAAGGGAGAAGGGCTGCTGCTGGATAAGGGGACCAGTGAAGGGGTGGTGGTGGACACAGGGGAAGAAAAAGGAAGGGAGAATGGACAGGGGGAGCAGGCAAGGGGTGGTGGTGGACAGCCGAGGAAAAAGAAAGACAGAAAGAAAGAAATACAGAAACAGGCTAAGGAGAGAGAGAGAAATAAATAAATATAGACACACACACATATTCTAGCACCCGTTAATGTAACGGGCTTAAAGACTAGTATCATATAATATGAGTACAGGTGCTGTGTAGGAGAGGGAATAACATCTTAAGGTAGAAATTAGAGAGGAAAATGTTGTTAATTAACAATATGGTTGGATTGTTGGCTTAATCATGTATTGGAACAAAAACAGAAGGACAATACTTCACAATCCACACCAAGGACAAACAACAATGGAGATAACAAGAGCCAAGATTGGTATATTCCACAAATTATTTATTTATTTATTCAATTTTCTATACCATTCTTACAAGGGAGCTCAGAATGGTTTACATGAATTTATTCAGGTACTCAAGCATTTTTCCCTGTCTGTCCAATCTATCTAATGTACCTGGGGCAATGGGGGAATTAAGTGATTTGCTCAGGGTCACAAGGAGCAGTGTGGGTTTGAACCAACAACCTTAGGCTGCGGAGGCTGTGGCTTTAACCACCGCGTCACAATCTACCTTGACCCAGTCACCCAACATAGGCTGAGCTTCAGCTACAAAGCCTGCGTCAGGAGTCTAGAAAGAATGGCTCTCTTACACGCTGTGGTAGAGGTTTCTACTGTGGCTCAGAGTGCTAAATGCTCTTAGGAATTCTATGAGCATCAGAGCAGCGTTTAGCGCTCTGGGCCATGGTAGAAACCTCTACCACACCGTAGTAAAAGAGGGCCATTATTTCTAGACCCCTGATGGCTGCACATCTAATACAGTATGCAGTTCTAGTCGCCAAATCTCAAAAAAGATATAGCAGAATTAGAAAAGGTACAGCGAAAACACAGGAAAATATACTGTAATATTGAGCAAGCTCCTGATTGGTAAGGCCCGACTTTAGTACAGGAAGAGGCAGTCGGAGCATACAGTGAGTGATTTCCTTCACTCGCCAATGCTCCGGCTGCCCTCTCCTGTCTCCCCTGCCTAAAAACCGTATTCGCGGTTTTTTGAAATTCGCAGGGGTTCCTGGACCGGACCCCTTGTGAATTTTGGGGGAGTACTGTACTCTATTGTCATTTAAAGATTATATTGTGTGTATATGAAAAACAAATGGAAGAAATTGAATTTCAATTAGTACTATTATTATGGGGGTGGAGTCAGGGGCAGAGCTTGGGCAGGCGTACTCAGTTGATATTTGTTAGACTTAGGGGGTACTTGGCTTGAAGAAGTTGAGAAACTGTAGTCTAGGTCCCCTAACAGATGTCTGGAAAATAGGCTGAAACATTAGAACAGAGTTAAGAAGACCGCAGAAAGGGAAGAATATATTAAAAAGAAAGCCAGTGATGCCACCTCCAGTGGTTGACTGGTGGGAGGGACTATAACAACCACAGTAGAAGCAATCAGCATGTTTGGTGCAGACAGAGTCAGTGATGTCACTTCCAGGGGCTAAAACAGTTGTGTTTGTTGTTAAGGACACTTATCTTATTCCACTCTTCAGTCCAATACATTTTCACATAGGATAGAACATATGAAATGAATATTTTCACAGCATAATTTTGAAATAGTTGTAAGGTATGCAGTTTTCAAAGGGTCACTGCCTAGGTTTTATGTTTTTGAAATTTAGCTCCCTCGCTCTGGAATGCAATGCCATTCCATCTTTGCAATGAAAATTCCTTAAGTAAATTTAAAACTAATCTCGCAACATTTCTCTTTAAAGATGCCTACTGGGGGGGAAGCTTTTAAGAAGCGACATCCCTGTTTCCCTCTCTACCCTTCCTTATTTTCATTTATCATTGTAATTAAAACTTCTCTATCCCCTATCCCTATCCCCTTCCCTATCCCTATTCTAATCAGTCTTAATTCGTTATAGTTATAGGTTTGCCCTCTTTTTATTTTACCCCACCCAAATCACAAATAATATTAGATCTTTTTAATTTTTAACATTGTAAACCGCCCAGATACTTGTGATGGTCGGTATATCAAGCCATGAATAAACTTGAAACTTAGCTAAAAAAATGCATGATTCTTAAGAACATCAACTGCACTAAACTGCTCTATCTGCAGGCAGCTGAGTGAGGTAAATGTAGTGTGACCATATGGCTCCAGAAAAAAAGGGGACGGATTGAGACATCCGGGTTTTACTTCCATTGAAAGCAATGGAAGTAAGGAGAACAGAGTGAGACATCTTGGTTGCTTTCAATGGAAGTAAAACCCGGATGTCTCAATCCGTCCCCTTTTTTCTGGAGCCATATGGTCACACTAACCGTAAATGCCATCTTTGTGTACTGTTTTTTTTTGCCTCTCCTGACATAGCATGCCTCTGGAAATGCCTCTAGAGGCTGGAAGCGGGCTATGTGAGAGAGGGGAAGTCTAATGGTCCATGTTTCCTCAAATCAGAATCTGAACACACTATGTTTCGTCACCGAGATAGCCATGGGGAAGAGGAAGTCTAATACTAGGCTGTGTTTTCTTATCCTTCCTCTAACAGTCTTGATCTTTTCTCACAGAGATGGCCGTATGCTTGAGGTTGGCCACCAAGTGTGAACCAAAGAGAGCAGGGTTTACTACTCACAGGACACTGCTTGAGGCCTTGGGCAAGTCACTTAATCTTCCATTGCCTCAGGTACAAACTTAGATTATGAGCCCTCAGGGTATAGGAAAATACCTACTATACCAGATTGTAACTTGCCTTGAACAGTGTTCCATACTTCCTCAATCAAAGGCTGAAAGCACTTTATTGTGTATCTTTTCCCAGGGACACGTGGGGAAGGGAAGGTCTAGAAGAGACTGTTTTTCCTCAGATAGGCCTCTCTGATAGCACTCTGTGCTTCATCAGTGAAAATCCAATCATGTTCTATCCTATGTCTTTTCTTACAGAGATGGCAAAACTGACAGTGGAGCTTGGGTAGGGAATGGGAAGGTAATAATGGTCTGAATGACCTCACACAGGTCTGATTGTGCTTCCTAATTTGGTGTTTGAGAGTGCTTTGTCTTGAATTTTTGCTCCCAGGGATGGCCATGTCCTGGAGGCTAGCAATGGGAGGTGTGAGATGAGCATGCCTGACGATGACCAGCATTCCTTAAAGCTCTTTAAGGCAGGAGCCAGTGATATTGGAAGGCTGACATGTGAAGCCAGGAATGAGTATGGTCTAGATAGCTGTATTATCAGCCTGGAATTAGCAGGTAAATATATTTCTACTGTTAGAGCATTGTTTTATCTACACGTGTTTTTGAAGGATGGAAAGAAGTGGAGCTTCTTACAGGACAATAAAAATCTTTTTGAAAACTGAACTATATATCTCCCTCGTCTGTGTGTTTGAGACACGGTGTCCCTATACAGAATCCATGGTAAGTTCTTCCCTAATATATTATGCTAGTATATCATTTGCCATTTATTATGTTTGTTTGCCAGGAAAATCCACACAGTTTACAATATAATTAGAAACTGCCACAGAGGAAAAAATTCACATAACTTTTTTCAGGTATATCAAAAGCAGAAAACCTGTGAAGGAATCTGTGGGACCTTTAGATGATGAAGGAGCAAACCGGACACTCAGAGAGGATAAAGCCAGAGCAGAAAGACTGGATAAATTATTTGCTTTACGGAAGAACATAGAAACATGATGGCAGATAAAGGCCAAATGGCCCATCCAGTCTGCCCATCCGCAGTAACCATTATCAAGTTTCAAGTTTCAAGTTTATTAGGTTTTAATATACCGACCATCAAATAAATATCTGGCCGGTGTACAGTACAATAAAAATATAAATAAATAAGGAAGGGGAGTTAATATATCCAATATTTAGAGGTACAAACAGTGCATATTAAAACATGAACTAGACAAACTTGATTGTGAGGGAAGAGGTTTATGGAAGGGTAAAGTTACAATGTTGAGAGAAAAGGGAGAAAGAGGGGATGGGAAGAAAACATTTGGGTGGGGAAAAGTCTTTGAAATAAATTTTGAAGTTAAATAATTGAAAATAACTGAGGAATAGATACTAAACTGAAATAAATGCATCACGGAATAGAAAAGTCTTTAGGCCTATCTTAAATTTATCTAGTTGTTGTTCGTCACGAAGAGGTTGTGGTAAAGAGTTCCATAGCATTGGAGCAGTGACAGAGAAATTTATTTTCCGTGTGTAATAATAATTTTTAATAGAGGGGATCAGAAGAAGATTCTGATTTGTAGATCTCAGAGTACGAGATGAACATTGGGGGATGAGAAGTTTATGTAGAAATGAAGGCAGATGAGAGGATTTTATTTTGAAGGTCAAGAGAATAATTTTATATGTAATTCGGTGGGCCACAGGAAGCCAGTGGGCATCTTTCAGAATTGGAGTGACGTGATCATATTTACCTAGTTTATAAATGAATTTTATTGCTGTATTTTGAATCAATTGAAGACGTCGGATTTCTTTTTGTGGAAGACCGTTAAAAAGGGAATTACAATAGTCTAGGTGAGAAATGATCAAAGAATGAACCAGGATGGTAATTGATTCGGTCTGTAGGATTGAAGTCAGTGAACGAATGATACGGAGTTTATAGAAACAAGTTTTAATTATAGAACTGATGTGATCGTGGAATGATAAATCTTTATCAATAATAACCCCTAAAAGTTTTATTTTTGTTTCCATTTGGATTGGAACTGATTTAATAGCTATTTTTTCCGGTAAGGATTCGGTATTTTTGGTTGAGAATAAGAGTCCACGGGATTTGTTAACATTGAGGGAAAGTTTGTTAGAGTAGAGCCAGTCGTTTATGGAATCCAGTTTATTGTTAATATCTTTTATGTCAGAAGTATTAGAAGTGTCGATTGGATGAAGGAGTTGAATGTCATCTGCATAGGCGAAGATCGTAAATCCAATAGATTGTGCTAAAGTTAGAAGTGGAGATAGAAAGATATTAAATAGTAAAGGTGATAGAATGGAACCTTGAGGAACACCATAGATTTGAGCTAAAGAAATAGAAATTTCGTTCATTGCCTGAACTTTAAAACTGCGTTCTGTGAAGTAGGACTTGAACCATGAAAGTGCAGATCCAGTGATACCGCAGTCTTTGAGTCTATTTAGAAGGAGAGAATGGTCGATGGTATCAAAGGCTGCTGAGAGGTCGAGAGATATAAGAAGGACGGATTTTTGGTGTTCATGATAATAGTGTATAGTTGATATGAGGCCTAGCAGTGACAGTTCCGTTGAATGAGATGAGCGAAAACCGGTTTGACAGGGATGTAAGGCGTGAGTTTTTTCGATGAATTCTGACAGTTGAGTGTGGACAATTTTTTCCGTTAATTTCGATAATAGTGGAAGATTAGCAATTATCTCTTCCTCTCTCTCAAAGATCCCACATGCCTATCCCAGACTTTCTTGAATTCAGACACAGTCTCTGTCTCCACCACTTCTACCGGGAGACTGTTCCACACATCTACCACCCTTTCTGTAAAAAAGTATTTCCTTAGATTACTCCTGAGTTTATCACCTCTTAACTTCATCCTGTGCCCTCTCATTCCAGAGCTTCCTTTCAAATGAGACTCAACTCATGCGCATTTACATTATGTAGGTATTTAAAGGTCTCTATCATATCTCCCCTTTCTTGCCTTTCCTCCAAAGTATACAGATTAAGATCTTAAAGTCTGTACCCATATACCATATGATGAGGACCACACACCATTTTAGTAGCCTTCCTCTGAACTGACTCCATCCTTTTCACATCTTTTTGAAGGTGCGGCCTCCAGAATTGTACACAATGTTTTAAATGAGGTCTCACCAAAGTCTTATACAGGGGCATCAATACCTCCTTTTTCCTATTGGCCATACCTCTTCCTATGCACCCTAGCATCCTTCTAGCTTTCGCCGTCTCCCTTTCAACCTATTTGGCCACCTTAAGATCATCACATACAATCATACCCAAGTCCCACTCTTCTGTTATGCACATAAGTTCTTTACCCCCCTAAACAGTACCGTTCTCTTGGGTTTTGGTAGCCCAAATACATGACCATGCAGTTCTTAGCATTAAATTTTAGACTATTCTTTGAGCTTTGCCAGGTCTTTCTTAATGTCATTCAAACCATCATGTCTACTCTATTGCAGATTTTGGTATCATCCACAAAGAGGCAATTCTTACCCGACAGCCCTTCAGCAATATTGTTTCTAAAAATGTTAAAAAGAACTGGTAAATCTTACCCAACAGCCCTTCAATAATATTGTTTATAAAAATGTGAAAAAGAACTGGCCTAAGAACAGAACCTTGAGGCACACCACTGGTAACATCTCTTTCTTCAGAGTGATCTTCATTGATCACTACACTCTGTCATCTTCCACTCAACCAGTTCCTGACCCAGCCTGTTACTTTGGATCCTTTCCCTCCATCCTTGTTAGGAGTTCCTAAATACTTCTGTTCATCCTCTCTATGATCTATAATATCCTTAACACAAGCCCGATACCTCAAGGCAGTTATCTGGGTTGTCTTAAGCGACCAACTCTCAAAGCTTTTTTGGTCAAGAATTACAGGTCAATCTTCAATCTCTCATTTCCCTCAACATTGACCGAGAAGGTGTCTTTCTCCTAGGTTCTTCAGTATGTTGAAACTTCTAATACTCTCCATCCTTGAAAATCTGGCTTTAGACCTGGTCATTTGACAGAAACAATAATTACTGCTCTCCTTAATGACTTTCATGCTACTTTTTATCAAGGTAATGAGGTTCTGTTGGTTTTCTTGGACTTAACTGTGGCCTATGATTTCATAAACTGCTTTCCTCTTCTCTGAAGGCTTTCAGAAATTGGAATCTTTACAACAGTTCAATGGTAGCTTGGATCTTATGTCTCTGATAGAACCTTTTCAGTGGTAATTTCTTTCTCTCAGTCCTCCCCACATACTTTCACTTGTGGTGGTCCCTAAGGATCAGTCCTTGCCCTTTTACTCTTTAATATTTAGATCAGTCCTCTTCCTTGATTCAGGGGTACTCCATTTCTATGGAGATGATATACTATTTGTTTCAGTTCAAGATCCTTATAACACTGGCCTGTCCAATTTACAGTATTGTCTCAATTCCATTGAAAACTGGTTGACTTCTCATCACTTATTGCTTAACCCCCTCAAAATCCATTACCTCTTGAATAACAGGTCACCCACAGTTACCCCACTTTGCATGGTTCTCCTTTAACACTAGTGGACTCATGTAAATATTTAGGAATCATTATAGACTCTCAAATGTTTTTCCAATCTAGTTTTCTTACTCTGCCACACTACTGTACTCTAGTATGGATCGTTCAGGTGTTTATCTGCTGTCATCTACTATGTTAGTAGCTTTCAGGCTAGACTATTGCAACATTATCTATTCAGGATTCCCTTCTTCTGTTATTTTTTATTGGGATTTATTAACCTCCTTTATGAAGAGATTCACCCAAGGTGGTGCACAGCAAGTACAGTTCACCATAAATATACTATTTTGTTAACAGCATAAATACAGAAAAAAAGATTAAATATAAAACATAAATACAATGAGGTAAACTCAAAAAAATAAAAGATTACAGTCAGTCAAGAATATGTTCCATTAGATTCTTTACACAAATACATGGTTGTGACTATGTTAACCTTCTCTATGTATGTCACCATTAATTACTCATTCAACACAGGATTATGATCTTAACTCGTAAGGTTCTTTATAGAGCATCTCCATCATGTTTGCTCTTTTTAATATCTCTTTACACTCCATCTTGTGCCTTACATTCTTTTGCTTGACACCATCTTACTATCCTCCCAATTTTTTGTTCCCATCTTGAATCTATCAGACATTGTGTATTCTTTTGTGTCACCTTTCATCTATGGAACTCATGCCCTGCTTCCTTCTATTCCAAGTAATCTTAGAAGTTTGTCGTTTCCGGACTTTTCAGTATGCTAGTTGCTCTCTCAAATAGCACCCCTTTCTCCTTCCCCTTTTCCTCACTCAATCTTCTCTGTTAGCCCCTCATATTACCTTCCTACCTTGTTGGCCTTTCCTATGATTTTATGGAGTTCTGTTCTCTTTTTGCTTTTATATTGTTTGTAAATCGCTTTGATTTGTTGAGAAAGGTGGTATACCAAGAACTTAAGCATAAACATTTTATTTATTTATTTTTATTTATTTATTTAGATTTTTATCCCGTCCTCCCAGTAGCTCAGAATGGTCTAACAAGTGAACATACACAATGGAGCGAAATTAGACATATAAGATATACAATAGGTTTAAATATTTGGGCATACAAGACTGGCATACATTTATGCTGGATTGGGGGTTGGGGAGGGAGGGTCCTGCTGGGGGATCTTTATGTTAGATTTTATATTAGGGAAGGAGAGATCATTTCATTATGTCGGATTAGGGGGGTTGAGGGAGGACGTGATCTGTGCAAAGGGGGTCTTTATGACAAAACAGGGGATTTGAGAAGAGAGGATTCTGGAATGGGGGTTTAGAGGGAGGGCAAATTATGTATGAGACTTTCTCTATGTCAGGTTTGGGGGAGGGGTGTTAGAGGACTGAGGGATCGGTAGAGGGATGCTGTTGTGTTGGATTGGGGAGGGAAGGTTGGAGGGCCTGCACCTAAGCTGCTTTAAGGCATCTCATGTGACAGACCCCTTTCTCTGGATGGACAATTAGGCAAAGTTAGGACTGCTTTTTGTGCTGTCCTATTGCTATGTTTAAACTAAACTAAGCCTTAAGTTTATATACCGCATCATCTCCATGGAAGTGGAGCTCGACACGGTTTACAATGTTTAAAAATATAGGAAGAGAGAGGAGAGAGATTTACAAGACCATGTGAATAGAGGAGGATGTTGACAGGGGAAGAGATGTTAGATGTTAGAGAAAAGCCAGGTTTTCAGTTTTTTTTCGGAATAGTGGAGGGAGCCCAGGTTCCGCAGCGGAATAGTGAGATCATTCCAAAGGCCTGTGATTTTGGAGAGAAGGGATTTTCCCAGTTTGCCAGCGTGGAGGATGCCATGTAGAGAGGGGAAGGATAGTTTATATCTGTGAGCGGATCTGGTGGTAGCAGGCGTATAGACGAGGAAGGATAGAGGGATTAGGGGCGGAAGGATGCCGTGAATGATCTTGAAGGCCAGGAAGGAGCATTTGAAATGAATTCTGGAAAGTACTGGGAGCCAGTGGAGATTGGTAAGTAGAGGGGAGACATGATCAAATTTGCGTTTAGCAAAAATCAGCTTGGCTGCAGTATTCTGGATAAGTTGGAGTCTGCGAAGACTTTTTTTTGTTAGGCATAAATAAATGGCGTTACAGTAATTGAGTTTGGATAGGATGATGGATTGTACAAGGACGGTGAAATGTTGTTGGTGAAAATAGGATCTTACTTTCCTCAGCATGTGGAGGCTGAAAAAGCATGATTTTGCCAGGGAATTCAGGTGATCGTTGAGGGAGAGGGAGGAATCGATATGCCGAGGACCTTGCTTGAGAATTCAAGATGCAGAGCAGGGCCTGTGGGCAGTGTGAAGAGGGTGGGCAAGTGTAATAATTTTGGGCCGAGCCAGAGTAATTTTGTTTTTGATTCATTTAATTTCATCTGTACAGAGAGGGACCAGGCGTGAAGTCTCATTATGCATGAAGTGATATTCTCTTGGAGGTTTGTGAGGTTCTGGTCTGTTTCTAGGAGGATAAGTATGTCATCTGCGTATGTGTATATTGTTTCAAGGGGGTTAATTTGAGGAGCTTCAGGGAGGTCATGTACATGTTGAAGAGAATAGGGGATGGGGGGAGTCTTGTGGGACACCACAGGATGGTGACCACGGAGCAGAATTGGAGCCGTTTGTGTTGACAATGTAGGAACGTGCGCGAAGGAAGTTTGAGAACCACTTTCGGACAAAGGAGTCTATTCCTATCTCAGAAAGTTGGTAGATTAATATGTCATGGTGCACGACGTCGAAATCCGCGGAGAGATCGAACTGTAGAAGAACAGCAAATTTGTTTCGAGCGTGTAATTGTTGCACCTTTGAAATTAAGGAGACTAGGAGGGACTCGGTGCTGAAATTGGGTCTAAATCCGTATTGGTAGTGTTGGAGAATGGAGAATCTTTCTAGGTAAGAGGAAAGCTGAGTAGCGACTATGGTCTCTAGAAGTTTTGTTAAAAGAGGGATGTTTGCTATGGGGCAGTAGTTCGATGGTAAGGAAGGGTCGAGATCGGCTTTCTTTAGAAGAGGGGATAAGGCAATGTGTCCCATTTCTGTGGAGAACAGGCCCGATAGTAAAACTTTATTTATAAGGTTGGTAAGGGAAGAGATGGCCTGTACAGGGATGTTTTCATAAAGGTAGGATGGGAAAGGGTCTAAGATGCACTTGCAGGATTTAAGTTTGAAGCAGATTTACCTATCCAGATCCCGGTGAAAATCAGCTAATACCTGGATAAATGTCGACTCTGACCTTGGACCACCCCAACAAACAATCAAAACAATCCCCTCCCTCACTAGAACTTCCCCCCTGTAATCTCCTTTTCTTTCTCTCAAGAAGCTCCCTTCACGTATTAGGTATTCTCTACCCAGAGAACCCCAATTAATATGTTAGTACTAAAGTATTCAGATATTCATTACCCTTAGAACTCCAATTAGAACGTAAGTTTCCCATTTAGATTATTGTAAAGTATTTAGACTCATTGTATGGTATTGTACTTAGACTTATTGTATTCTATTGTATTGTATGGTATTCAGACTCATCGTATTGTATTGTATTGTACTGTATTCAGACCCATTGTATTGTATTGTATGCAGAATTATTGTATTGCATTAAGACCTCTTTTTATTCGCTGAATGTCCAGCCTTCTTACAATGTTAACCGCCTAGAAGTCGCCTGACTATGGCGGTATAGAAAAATAAAGTTATTATTATTATTATTATAACAATAGCTGGTTTGAGTTTAACCATTTAGAGGCGATATTTAGCAGTGCATTTTCATACTTTCTGAGGGCCCACGTAATACCAGTTAAGTACCTAGGAGGCTCTCATACCCATTAACTGGCTTTCATTATTGACCCCTTATGTGTCTGAGACTGCTGCCATTGAGCATGTATTTTCTAATTAAAACTGCTGTAAACCACATTGAGCGGTCCTTTAATGACTCAGAAATCCAAAAGATTACATTATGATTAGATTAGATAATGGATTTATTTGCTTCTTGATGCATTGTGCAAATGATCTTTTGTCCATATCAATTTTAAAGCCTTCTTTTTATCTTTCTGTCACTAGAGACCCCCTACTTTGAATCCATTATGGAGGATATTGACATTCAGATCAGCGAGACAGTGCGCTTTGCTGTGGTGGTGGAAGGGAAGCCGCTCCCTGACATCTTGTGGTACAAAGTAAGTTTCTGACATCTTTTGAGTGACCATAAAAGGTTGCTCTTTCCTTGTAAAAATGCCTATTTGTTTTCTATTAAGGATGAAGCTTTACTGGCAGAGAGCAGCCACTTCACATTTGTCTATGATGACAATGAGTGCTCCCTTGTAATCCTGAACACTACTGAGGAGGACAGTGGGGTTTATACCTGCATTGCTAAAAACTTGGCAGGAGAGGTCTCCTGCAAAGCAGAGTTGATGGTGCGATCGGGTAAGCAGATAGCCACATCCTTAACATCCTTGCAGATCGATGAGGTTTAACAAATTTCAGAAAAGCTATACATCGGCAGCGAGCTACAAAAATTAATCTTCACAGAAACTGTGCATATAAATAATCTTACAAAAACTTCGCCAATAGATAAGTTTTTAACAATTTCCTCAAATTCATATAAGAAGTAGAAATGGAAAGTCACCGGCGAAGGACAGAATCCCAAATAGTGCTTGAAATGACAGCAGTGAATTGTGATATCTTTTGTACTGGCAGTCCTTGGTCAATGGAAAGTCAAATAATGCTGAAATACATGAGGAACTTCTAGAAGAAATTTAAAATGTTCTATCAGACCATATAAAGCCTTATAACACAAACATCCTAACTTGAAAAACATTCTGGCCTCAACAGGGAGCCAGTGTAGTTCTCTGTAATAAGGTGTTATATTATCTGTCTTTTTCAGTCTAAAAATCAGACAAACTGCTGTGTTTTGTATCAAATTAAGTCGGTAAAGATTTTTTTTTCCAAATTCATTTTTATTGGTAGAGAAAAACCAAAAACGAACAGTATATCAAGAAGGCAAACAATACCAGGTAACCTTATCAAAGGCCTTTTCCATGTCTAAACTAGCAAGGATATCATCCCCAGCTGTACCACGATCCTCCCTTAACGCCACCAAAGCCTTCAGAATGTTAGAAGAGGAAAAGCAACCGGGCACAAAGCCCACCAGATACGTATATATCAGGGATGGAATTACCTTTGCTAATTGGCAGGTGAGAATCACAGTCAAGAGCTTCATATGCTGATTGAGCGAAGATATGGGCTGATATGAACCCACTAGCTCCGGGTCCTGGCCGGGCTTGGGCAGAACCATTATATGCACATGGTTTTGTTCCGGATGAAACACCCCCCTCCTCCTTCAGCAATTCCGCAAACATTGCAGCCATGGCAGTGTTCACTTGTCCGGACAAAAGTTTATAAAACTCAGGCCCCATGCCATCCGGCCTTGGGGCTTTGGCCAACTTTAGCCGTCTAATGGCCTGTTGATGCCGTGATGGGGGCATTGAGGAATTGCAATTGTGAGGCAGAAACGCGTGGTAATTTCAGGTGTTGAAAAAATTTATCCCTATGTGCAACATCAAAGGGACCCGCACTATACAAGTCTCTATAAAATCGCACAAACTGATCTTGTATGCCCTTCTTAGAGGAATGAGTAATCTGGCCCCCCTCCTTAATGTGAGACACCCGAGCCAGTTTCCAAGTGGGTCTCACTAGGTTGACCAGAAGTTTCCCGGCCTTAGCTCTCCACATATGAAGCCTGTATTTATACACCTGAATATGGGTCAGCGCCCGTTCTGTGAGTATACTATCAATCAATATACTCGTTCCGAACTGCATCAGAGGCAGAGCGGACCTGCAGCCTCCGACAGGTATGCAATCGTGTAGTAAGGGGGCCCAGTTCTAAATCCTGCTGTTTACACTTCCGTACAGTATATTCAATGACCCGACCCCACAGATAAGTCTTGGCTGCCTCCTGAAAAGCAACATCTGATACATTAGTCTTGTAGTAATCCTGCCAGGCCTCCGCCAGGTAGCAACAATATTTCCGATCAAGGTATAATGTGGGGTTCAGCTTCCAGGTTCTATCTTTCCTCTCCGCCTGCCAACTAATAGTCACTGTGACCGCAGAGTAATCTGCAAATGAGACATCCAAAATATAGGAGCGCAACACCTGTCCTATCCTAGCGTTTTTGTAGTTATAGTTAGTTTATTTGAAATACCGCTTTTCTTAACAATTGTTGTCAAATCAAGGCGGTTGACAAAGTTAAAAACGGGTTCAAAATAATAAAAACTACAAAAAACAGAAAGGAGGAAATACAGACAAACTTTAAAATAAGTAACACTAAGACCCTGATTCTGCAAAATGCGTCTAATGTTAGGTGCCTAAGTTAGGCGACCTTTGCAGAATGGCGCTCAGCAGAGTTCAGTGTCTAACTTTTTAGGCGTCCTTTAGAGATAAGCTTTAGATGTCCAAACAGTGTTCTTAATATTACAATATTTTATTATTATGATGGTGATTTTATGATGTTTTTCATTATAATTGTAATACTAGGAGTTGGATCTGTTTAATGCTTTTATTTATTTCTCTTCCATCAGACAGAGTAACTGGAATTCAAACCAGCAACATTAGGATAGAAGAGTATAGTTTAACCAGTGTACTACAGAGTGAGCTAGCAAGCTGCAGAGCAATTGTATAGGCATTGTAAGGAAGTCTACTTTGGAGCACAGTTTAGGCTTCAGATAGACCTGAGTTCTATGGACGGAACTTAGACACTCTTTGTACATTCTTTCGGAACTTAGGCACAGTTTGGATGTCCTTAATGTGATCTGCTATATAGCTCTCTAGGGTTTTATTTCTGCTTTATTAAGCTCAAAATACATTTAATAAGGTACCACATAAACGGGGCACATCAAAACAGATATTCTGCATGCAAAACCTTCTATGGAGACAAACGCCACCCTCTCCAACTTCCAATCGGGCTTCAGAAAACACCACAGCACAGAAACTGTGCTTTTGGACATCCTAGATGACTGCTGGAAAATCCTAGATGATGGAAATGATGCATTGCTGGTACTATTAGACCTCAGTGCCGCCTTCGACACCATAGACCACTCTCTCCTCTTGTCCAGGCTAAAGTCCATTGGAATCCGTGACAATGCACTTCAATGGTTCTCTTCATTCCTGAACGACAGATTGCAGAGAGTCCTACTAGGAAAATCCTTATCTGAACCCAAACCACTCCACTATGGAGTGCCTCAGGGAGCTTTACTTTCACCTCTCCTCTTCAACCTCTATGTCAAACCAGTACTGGACATAGCGGGTAAACATCGCATCAGAATCCACTCCTTCGCTGACGACCTACAACTCTATCTTCCCCTAGGCCGTCACTGAGACACACAAATCAAATATCTCCAGTCTTGCTTAACTGAAATAAAGTCTTGGATGACCGTAAACAAATTACAGTTAAATGAATCCAAGACAGAACTTCTCTGGATCCACAAAGATTTATGCGTATACCCCCGTCCGTCCTTTTTCTGGGCCACAAACACCCTTACACCCAAAGACAACGTCCGCAGCCTAGGAGTAACTCTTGACTCTAATTTATCAATGACAGATCACGTATCCAAACTAGTATCATCCTCCTTCTACTACCTCCGCCAGCTAAAAACCATACGTGCCTACTTCTCAGAATCTGAATTTGCCCGACTTTTGTTCTATCCCATATAGACTATTGTAACGCTCTACTAGTAGGCCTGCCTACCAAAACTCTCTCCCGCCTCCAAAGGGTGCAAAACGCTGCAATCCGCCTTCTGAAAAACCTAGGCATCCGCGACCATGTTACCCCTGCATTAGCTTCCATGCACTGGCTGCCCATTCAAAAACGCTGCACCTTCAAGGCCCTGCTCCTCGCTTTCAAAACCTTCCATGAAACGATTCTGTACTACATGAAAACTAAACTACAAATCTACTTCCCAAAACGACCACTGAGGTCCCAAGGAGAAAAACGACTGACCATACCTTCTGGCCGCTCCCTCAAAACTGAAACTGCCCGCAAATGCTCCTACTCACATTTCATACCCAAACTTTGGCACACAATCCCTCCATCTGTCAGATCACTAGATGGACTCTGGAACTTCAGGAAGGAACCTTCCTCTTTACTAACCCAGCGCCTTAAAGTCATTCACCCTGAAATGCCACCCAGTCAACGCACTATGTCACTTAATCTCACCAGATGCTACTTAGTACATATGTTTTATTGTCATGTCTATATTGTAATTTATGTAAAATGTCATCTCTGCTCTGTCTGGATTATTATGGATGTACTTTGTAACCCATTCTGGGCTCTTTTGGGAGGACGGGCTAAAAATCAAATAAATAAATAAATATTTTTATGGACAAACAGCAATGTTATTTGCTAATTAGAGGAAAAGATCCATTAACTGAAGCACAGCACATGAAAAACATAGCTTTAGTTTTCTTGTTAAAAAGCTACCCTTTTTTCTGACTAAACAGTGCTCTAATCAGCTCATTCTTGAAAGCAAAGAAAGCACATGACAAAAATATATAGATTGAATGCATAACTTCATTTGCAAAAGCTTAAAAACAGATACAGATCTTAGCATGGCTTCTACTTCATTGCAAATGGAGGTTTGCAGCTGCACAATGGTGACCTCATTGTGAGATCATCAAGGTGCACCTACAAGGTAGAATGCCACAATTAAAATACGTGCTGGGGAGCTGGTTGGGATTTGAACCCATGACCTCTGGAAGAGGAGCACAGGGCTTATACTTATTGAGCTATAGTAGTTTCCAGGCAGGTGTCTCTGACTGCCCTGTGATATGATAAATGAGCAGATCTCTAAGCTATCATATCACTGGGCAGTCAGGGATGGAAGCAATAGGTCTATAATTTGAAACGGAAGTGATAGATTCTTTCTGGTTTTTAATAATTGGAATAATTATTATATGTCCCCAGTTTGTTGGAAATTCTCCATTATCTTACATATAACCTAACCACTCAAGGAGATTTTTCTGGAAAGATATTGGAGGCACACTTAAAATTGTGGGGGAGCAAGTCTCTAAAGAACAGTAATAATAATAATAATAACTTTATTTTTATATACCGCCAACTATCTTGCGACTTCTAGGCGGTTTACAATAAAGAGAAGTGGTTTACAATATAGAGAAACTGTAGTTACAATATAGATAAACTGTAGTTACAATAAAGAGAGACTGTACATACAGCGGATTAAAGGGTATAACATTGTACATCTGGTAGTTCCAACATTAATAAATATTAACAGCAGTTTGTGTGCCGTGCTGCTTACACATGATTAGAAATGTTCCTTAAATTGAATATAGTGTTCATGGTTGGTGATTGGGTTGGGGTTTATAATTTAATGATTTGGGTATGTTGTGGTATTATAAAGGGGGCTGATGTTCTGGTTCGTTATCTAAGTATTTCAAGAACAGGTATGTTTTTAGGTGTTTCCTAAATTCACCATAGTTGGTTGTATGTGCAATTAGTTTTTCTAAGTCTTTGCCCCATGTGGCTGCTTGGTACGATAACAGTTGTTGATGGTATCTCTTATATTTACACCCTCTAGCCGGTGGGGAGACAAATTTCAGGTGTGTTTTTCTTTCATGTCTGTTGGTTGGGAATGAGAAGAGGTCTGTGATGTATTTAGGGGCTAGACCGTTTAATACCTTGAAACAGAGACATCCTAGCTTGAACTTCGTGCGTGCCTTCATCGGCAGCCAGTGTAGGAGTCTGTAGGAAGGGGTTATGTGGTCGTACTTCTTCAACCCAAAAATCATCCTGACTGCTGCGTTTTGTATGAGTTGTAGTCTTTGCATTTGCTTCTGGGGGATTGTCAGATGGGTGATGTTGCAATAATCCAGGTGGCTTAGTATAAGGGATTGTACTAGAATTCTGAAGGCTGAAGTGTGGAAGTAAGCCTTAATAGACCTAAGTTTCCAGAGGGTGAAAAACCCTTTTTTGATTAGGGAGTCTATATGGTCTTTCATGGTTAGACCTTGGTCCAGCATTACTCCCAGGATCTTCATCGTTGGTTGAATAGGGTAGTTAAGATTGTTAATGTGTAGTGATTTTGTCGTGTTATGTGCCTGTGGCGAGGCTATAAAGAATTTAGTTTTCTCTGAATTGAGCTTCAGTTTGAAGTCTGTGGTCCATTGTTCCATCATGTTTAGTGCTTCAGTTGCTGTTGGGGTGATTTCGGAGGGCGATGTATTAAACGGGATAATGATTGTGAAGTCGTCTGCATAACTAAATACTTTTACACCTCGCTGTGTCAGCTGCGTACCCAGTGAAGCTATGTAGACGTTGAAGAGTAGTGGGGATAGTGGGGACCCCTGTGGAACGCCTGATGGATTTCTCCATATTTTGGAGAGGTTACAATTGGAGCGCACTTGATAGGTGCGGGTCGTAAGGAATCCTCGAAACCAGTCCAGCACCTCGCCTCCGATGCCGATTGCATCTAGGCATTGTAGTAATTTTTTTCGTGGTCTACCAAGTCGAAGGCCGAGCTCATGTCGAATTGCATGACTAAGGCTTTGTGGCCTTTGCTGAATAGGTTGCGTATGTAATCTAGGATCGCTGCAATCACCGTCTCCGTGCTAAACAGCGGTCTGAAGCCTGATTGGGTTTCATGTAACAGCGAGAACTTATCTAGGTAGTTCATCAGTTGGATTTGTACTAAACCTTCCATTATTTTTACGAAAAATGGGATGGATGCTACTGGTCTATAGTTAGTTGCTGATGTTAGAGGTAGTTTGTGATTTTTTGGAATTGGGGTGATTATGATGTGACCATTTTTTGATGGGAATTTTCCGTTTTTGAAATTGTTAGATATGTGAGTCCATAGTGTTATTTTAAAGTCTAATGGGGCTGCTTTCATTATGTTGGGAGGACAGGGGTCTAGGATGCAGTTTGATTTAGTGTATTTGTGATAGAGTTTTGTGAAGTTATTCCATTCTGGGTCCTGAAAGGAGTTCCAAAACATGTCAACTGGTGTTTCATTTTCATGTAGGTTGGCTATTTGCTGTTCATCTGTGTTGTTTGTTGGGCAGTTGTTCCTTAGGTTCACAATTTTTGAGTCAAAGTGTTGTGCTAGATCGTCTGCTGTTGGGAGTTTGTTGTCGAGCGTGGATCGTCTGTGGCGTGTGGTGTCGAATAGATTTTTAACTAGATTGAACAATTCGTGAGTGTTAATTCCTTTTGGACTTGTGTTGGATATTTGTATTATGGATGAGTAGAATGTTTTCCTTTTTTCTTTTATCAGTTGTTTATATTCTTTTACGTTTGATCTCCAATTGTTCCTGTCAGTCTTATCGTTTGATTTTTTCCAGATCCGTTCTAGTCTTCGTGTTGATTGTTTCATTATTAGTAATTCCGAGTCGAACCAGTTATTGTATTTGTTTGATCGGTTTGTTCTGTTTCGTTTAGGGGCTATTTTGTCTAGGATGGTTGTGCTTGTTTTTGACCATTGTTCCCAGAATTCACCCTCTTCGTTTGTCTCCTCGAGCGCTTCATAGTGTGCCCAGTATTCTTCTGGGTTGATGTGGCCCCTTGTAAGATGTTCTTTTCTTATCTTTGGGTGAGGTTTTTCTTTTGGTTGGTTCCAGTTTAAATTGAAGTAATAGGTGAAATGGTCGGACCAGATGTCATGGTTCCAGATGCCGTTCGATATGGAAATAGCGGGGTTTGGGATTTCTTTTGAGGACATAGCTACCAAATCTAGCTGGTGACCTTTTTCATGGGTTTGTGTGGGTGAAGGGAGAATGTAGTTGAGTGAGGATAGGAAGTGTTTAAGCTCGTTTGCGTCAGGGTTGTCCTCATTCTCTAAGTGTAGGTTTACGTCTCCTGCTATAATATTATAGGATGGAGTGATTGAGTTATGTAGGATGAATTCAAAGAGGTCTTCTTTGGCCTTTGGCCAGCATTTTGGTGGTACATAAAATAGAATGCAGGAAAGGTACTCTTCTAGGTCTTTGTTGCTAATTTTGCATGTTAGTGTTTCCAGTTGGTTGGTTATCCTGGAGTCTACTAATTTAAGTTCGAGTTCTTCCTTGAGAATGACTGCTAGTCCTCCCCCTCTACGGTCTTCACGATTTAACATGTGGATTTTGTAGTTCTCCGGTATTAGGTCGTTTAGTATTGGATCTTCTTCGGACAGTAACCATGTTTCTGTTAGAAAGAGGCAGGCTAGCTTCTTGCGTTCGATCCAGTCTTTGATTAGGAAAGCTTTGTTCCTTACTGATCTAGTGTTGAGGTAGGCGCAGGGAATGGAGGTAGTTGTGATGGGTGTGGTGGGTGCAGTGCTTTTGATGAGTTTTATCTCTCTTGGTCTTTTTTTGAAGGTACGGCGGGGTCTATTATTGCTTGTGATTATATTAATATGATTTACTCTTTCATCCTGTTGGTTAATTAGGAGCCTAGTGGGTGTGTCAGGTTCGTGAGCAGAGTGAGGCTTTGGATAGAGTGATATAACATTTTTAACATTATTGCATAGCAAATATATCAGTAGGATTAGTAGGAGCTTCATGTTTGCTGGTTGTTGAAGTCCTTCTGGTGTTGATTTTGTTGGTTTTTGTACACGTAGGTTTCCTGTCTTTATCAATAATACATTTGCAGGGTTGCGAATATATTATAGTAGGACTGTGTATGGTTTGAGTGGTGTGGTGTTTTTCCGTGCTGTGAGGGGGGGGAGGAGCGGGTTTTTTCGCTCCTTACCTTGTATTGGTAGTCGGCAGGTGATCCAGTGGAGCGGTCTTTGGGGCGTAGGTGTTCCTCGCTAGTGCTTCCCTCGGTGCTTCACGAAGGCGCTCACTAAGGCGCAGGCGCCTTTGTCGTGCGCCTTCGTCGGCACGCCGAACGGCAGCGCGCCGTTGGCGCTGGCTTTTTTAAGGTAAAATGTCCTCCTGCTGGATCGGGGGGGGCGGAGCAGGGCTCCCACGCCGGCCCGATCTGGCTGGCTCGTGTTGGTGCTGTGCGCTGGCTTTTTTAAGGTAAAATGTCCTCCTGCTGGATCGGGGGGGGCCGAGCAGGGCTCCCACGCCGGCCCGATCTGGCTGGCTCGTGTTGGTGCTGTGCGCTGGCTTTTTTAAGGTAAAATGTCCTCCTGCTGGATCGGGGGGGGCCGAGCAGGGCTCCCACGCCGGCCCGATCTGGCTGGCTCGTGTTGGTGCTGTGCGCTGGCTTTTTTAAGGTAAAATGTCCTCCTGCTGGATCGGGGGGGGCGGAGCAGGGCTCCCACGCCGGCCCGATCTGGCTGGCTCGTGTTGGTGCTGTGCGCTGGCTTTTTTAAGGTAAAATGTCCTCCTGCTGGATCGGGGGGGGGCGGAGCAGGGCTCCCACGCCGGCCCGATCTGGCTGGCTCGTGTAAGAATCTCCATATTTTTATCTAAGGTCTTACTGATAGCAGCCCTCTGTTCATCCCTCCACCAAGGGGAAATAGGTTCATCCTATTTGTAGGTGTTAATCCCTCAGCCCATGCTGGAATAATTAAAAATAAGGGGGTGGGGGGCTCAAGTAGTTATCTAGCCCATGCCTTGGACGATGAGAATCTACGAGATCCCCATCAACATGGATTTACAAAGGGAAGGTCCTGCCAATCCAATCTAATCAGCTTCTTTGACAGGGTAACGAAAAAGCTGGATATGGGGGAGTCCCTGGTCGTCGTGTACTTGGAATTCAGTAAGGCTTTTGATAGTGTCCCACACCGCAGGTTATTAAGCAAGATGAGTTTGATGGGATTAGGAGGAACATTAACTGCATGGGTTAAAGACTGGCTCAGAAGTAGACTTCAGAGGGTAGTGGTGAACGGTACTCTCTCCGAAACGTTGGAAGTGATCAGTGGAGTGCCACAGGGCTCGGTCTTGGGTCCGATCCTATTTAATATCTTTGTAAGGAACCTGGCTCATGGGCTTCGAGGTAAAATTACATTATTCGCCGATGACGCCAAACTATGCAACATAGTAGGCAAATGCACAGTGCCCGACTGTATGATGCAGGACTTACTCTTACTGGAACAATGGTCCATAACTTGGCAACTAAGTTTTAATGCCAAAAAATGTAAGGTCATGCACCTTGATAGCAGAAATCCTTGCAGAACTTACACCCTAAATGGTGAGACCTTAGCAAGAACTGCAGCAGAACGAGACTTGGGAGTGATCATTAGTGAAGACATGAAGACTGCCAATCAAGTGGAGAAAGCTTCAACCAAGGTTAGACAAATGATGGGTTGTATCCGAAGAAGTTTCATCAGCCGGAAGCCCAAAGTTATAATGCCGTTGTACAGATCCATGGTGAGACCTCATCTGGAATATTGTGTACAATTCTGAGGCCACATTATCAAAAAGATGTATTGAGAGTTGAGTCGGTTTAGCGAATGGCCACTAGGATGGTCTCAGGACTCAAGGATCTCCCGTATGAGGAATGGCTGGTTAAATTGCAGCTATACTCACTCGAGGATCGCAGAGAGAGGGGAGACATGATTGAGATATTCAAATATGTCACGGGCCGTATTGAGGTAGAAGAAAATATCTTTTTTTCTTAAAGGATCTATGGCAACAAGAGGGCATCCGTTGAAAATCAGGAGTGGGAGATTTCATAGCGACACCAGGAAGTATTTCTTCACCGAAAGAGTCATTGATCATTGGAATGATCTTCCACTGCAGGTAATTGAGGCCAGCAGCGTGCTAGATTTTAAGAAAAAATGGGATAAGCATGTGAGATCACTTCAAGGAAGAAATTAGGGGGGGTGGGTCATTAGTGTGGGCAGACTTGTTGGGCCGTGACCCTTTTCTGCCGTCATTTTCTACGTTTCTATGTAGGCAGGATTCTTTGTACCAGTGTTGGTAGAGTCAAATTTTTGTCTCACCTTCTAGTGCACATCACCTGTAATGGAAACTACACCATCTCCCATGCTTAGAAAGTTCTTCCTAATCTCTAACCTAAGTTTCCTCTCCTGAAACATAAGCCTATTGCATCTGTCTTATCTTTGGAGGAGATGGAAAACACCCAGTCATAGGCATCACTATAACTAGGATCATATCACTCAAATCCTCTCTTATCCAGTCTTTCCATTATTTCTCTAATTCTTTCATAGTACCGTTAGCATATAAGAACCTCATGGCTCACTCAGTCTGTCCATCACCACAGACCATATTCACTTTCTGGCTATCTCCTTCCCTTGTCTGGCAGATAACATTTAGGACTCCTTTTACGAAGCCGTGTTAGCGGCTTTATCATGCATGACTTTTAAACCGCTAACGTGCCTTCGTAAAAGGGGCCCTTAATGTTGCAAGTGCAAAATGATGCATGTGGGAAAAAGAAACTCACACCAAGGTACCACATTAGGAGTCACCACCCAGGGAAAAGATCTAGGAGTTATTGTTGATAATACATTGAAACTCTGCTCAGTGTGCAGTGGCGGCTAAAAAAGAAAAGGAAAGGAATGGAAAACAAAATGAGAATGTTATATAGCCTTTGTATCATTGCACTCGAAAACTGTGTGCAATTGTGGTCACCATATCTCAAAAAATATATAATAGAATTAGAAATGATACAGAGAAGAGTGATAAACATGATAAAAGGGATGGGATGACTTCACTAAGAGGAAAGGCTAAAGTAGAAAAGATGGCTCAGGGAAGATGTGATAGAGGTCTGTGGAGTGGAACAGGTAGAGGTGAATCACTCTTTCCCAAAACACTAGGACTAGGGTGTGTGCAATGAAGCTACTAAGTAATAAATTCAAAACAAACTGGAAAATATTTGTTCACTTAACTTATAATTAAACTCTGTAATTTGTTACCAAAGAGTGGTGAAAGCACTTAGTTTGTTGTTGTTAGCTGCCATCGACTCGTGCTCAAGTCCTAGTGACTTGATGAAATGAAATCTGTTGTATGCTAGTCCGGAAAGGTCCTCCAGCGCCATCCCCATGGATGTTTTCAACGTGTGCAGCCAGAGCTGGTTTGATCTCTTTCAGAATCAATTTGTTAGTTCTTCTGACAGTCCACAGCACGCTTAAAATTATTCTTCAGCACCAAAGCTCAAATGAGTCAATCTTCTTTCTGTCTTGTTTCTGTAGTGTCCAGCTTTCGTATCCATAACCAACCACTGAGAAAATAAGTGCGTGGACAAGTCTGATCTTCGTTTGGAGAGTTACCTCCTTGTCTTTGAATACTTTGACGAGAGCCTTCATTGAAGTTCGACCAAGTGCTAGTCTACGGAGTATTTCCTCCCTGCTAGTTGAACTTAGTTTAGCAGGATTTTAAAAAATGGTTGGATAATTGATTAATTCCATTATTTAGCCTGTCCCTCAACAGTACCCAGAATGGCTTACAAAATAAAATTCATAAATAATAAAACAATACAAGTAAGACAAATACAACGGTACTCAATAACAATTCCAGCCTGTCAGTTTTTCTTCTAAATATCAAAATGGTAATTTAAAATAAGTATGTTTTTACAGCTTTATGGAATTCCAGGAGGTCATTAATAGATCTCAAAACAAGAGACACCAGACCAAAAAATAAGAGTAAGCTTGAGATTGAGCACATTGCAATCGAAAGATCTGGTGGGGGAGAAGCCTTTCTGTGGAGAGTGTTTTGCTGTTGGCGACTCCCTACTTGGCGGTTACCTACCTGATTTCATTTGCCGATTTCCATTGAGCAAAGGAGAAGCCCTCTACATTTTCCTGCATAGGGGGGCCTTTTGGATCCCTATAAGAAAATCGCACTTCTGTGGTGCGTGGCTGAGGTGCACGCCCTGCCCCTTGGAGTACCAAGGAGTACTGAGGAATTTTGAGGACAAAATAGAGGTACAGTACTTTTAAAATTTAGGGCTCCTTTAATGAAGCCGTGTTAGCGGTTTAACACGGTTTACGAAGCTATTACGCATGGATTAACGCGCGTAATAGCTTCGTAAAAGGAGCCCTTAATTATTAGATGGGGGAAACTTAAGGCAAAAACAAAAGTTTCAACTCCCGTTCTGCTGGGCCCTATGGACCGTCATATTGTTTCTTTTGGTAACCAGGGTTCAGTATCATCAGAGATTTCACTATCTCCCCCAATAAATGTTCCACCTCCTCCATCAAGTTCTTGCATAACAGAGGCTTTATCTCAAAGCCCCACTTCAGAATTAACAGCTCAAAAACAACAAGTTACTTTGAAGGTAACCTTTGTTAAGATGCCGCAAGTAATCACGATATCAGAATCTCAGTTGTCTGTAGATAATGAAGACAAGCAAGATATAACTTTAAAAGATTTGTGGGACATTAATCGAAGAGTGAAGGGGATGTTAAATTTTGTCATTTCTCAAAATAAGGTCTTTTCTCAGGAAGTTGTAAATAAACTTGTTAATGTAGATGCCAATATTTCTTTGCTCAATACAATATCAGGTTTCAGCTCTTCAGGCTGTTTCGACTTCAGCTATTAAAGATTCTTGTAATGTTCACTTTAAAATAGACATAGAAACATAGAAACATAGAAGATGACGGCAGAAAAGGGCTACAGCCCATCAAGTCTGCCCACTCTGCTTACCCACCCCCTGTCTATGCCCTAATGACCCAATTTCCTTATCTTGACCCTCGTAGGGATCCCACATGGGTATCCCATTTATTCTTAAAGTCTGGCACGCTGTCTGCCTCGATCACCTGCACTGGAAGCTTGTTCCAATGATCAACCACTCTCTCTGTGAAGAAATACTTTCTGGTGTCTGCAGCAGCCACTCTCTCCTCCTCTCCCTATTGGCTAAGGCTCTTAACATTTGCATCTCCTCTTCCTATAGGCTAAGGCTCTTTACACCTGCATTGTGATGTCATAGAACTTTCTGATTATAGAAACATAGAAACATGATGGCAGATAAAGGCCAAATGACCCATCATAGAAACATAGAAGATGACGGCAGAAAAGGGCTACAGCCCATCAAGTCTGCCCACTCTGCTTACCCACCCCCTGTCTATGCCCTAATGACCCAATTTCCTTATCTTGACCCTCGTAGGGATCCCACATGGGTATCCCATTTATTCTTAAAGTCTGGCACGCTGTCTGCCTCGATCACCTGCACTGGAAGCTTGTTCCAATGATCAACCACTCTCTCTGTGAAGAAATACTTTCTGGTGTCGACATGAAATTTTCCGCCCCACACGAAAATGCAGATAGAGGTAGAAACCTGAGATTGGTTAATTTTCCTATGTTATATCTCTATGATATATCTCCTTTCCCCTAAGATCCTCTGGAGGAAATACCTCAGAGAGATTCTAGGGTTGGATAAAGAAGCTACTCTATTTTTCCTTAGTGTTATTATATTCCCTTAAAGAAAAAGCTCCCAGGAGAACAAGAGGTTGATCGGTCGACATCTACAGAAATAGAATTAACTACTTTTTTTGGAGGATTCACAGGATGTTATATCGTCCAGATCAACCCTTTTGATTTTTTTGTCTTTCTGAACAAGATAAATCACTATTAATGAGAATGTATTTCAAAAAGAAAGATGAGATGTTCTGTGGAGCTAAGGTGATGATGATTCCTGACATAGACTGGTGGGAGGTAACAGAAAACACCTCTCACCTTGAGAAAATAGGGGTCCTTTTACTAAGGCATGCTAAACGCTACCACGCCCATTATATTCTATGGACGCGTTAGCATTTAGTGTGTGCTAAATTGGCTAGTGTGCCTTAGTAAAAGAGGGGGATAATGACCACTCAGGAGCATAAAATGGTAGTTTCTTAGACACATATTTAGGTGACATATGAAATATTCTGAATGCCAGCACCAGTGCTTTAAAAATGCGCTTTTTTGACTGGAAGCCAATGCAAGGAATAATGAGCTGGTGAAATATGATCATGTAGACCCAAATTTTTCAAAAATCAAACCACTGCATTTTGAACATGCTGGAGTCTGGTAAGCAATTGGATAAAATCAGACAGTAAAGTATGCTTGAATCCTACATAATTGACAGTTGCAAGGAGATACTTTTAAAACCAAAAAGAGGAAATATTCTTTCACTCAGAAAAGCGCTAATAACATCTTGCGCGGTTTTGTTAAAAAAAAAAAAAGGGGGCGATTTAAAAACAATCTTAAAAACAGTCCACAAAGGGTATATACAGTCACAAGTGACCCGCAGAATAAAAATCAAATAATGTATAAAATAAAAATGACCCAACATGGGCCGTGTTTCAGCAAAATAAAAATGCTGGCTGTCTTAAATAGAAAAACATAAAAAGTCACAAAATATCCCAAAAAAGTTAAGAGGCTTCAAACAAGCAAAACAGCTCACATGACACCAGCTCATTTGGCATGGTTGGCAATCAACCACCAACGCACCTAGTGGCACCTAACTCAACTTAGGCCCCATAATGTTAGGTGGTATATTAAGCCAGGGTTTTCCTGGCCTAATTTAAGTTTCAAGTTTCAAGTTTATTTACATTTGATAAGAACATAAGAACATAAGCAGTGCCTCTGCCGGGTCAGACCACAGGTCCATCCTGCCCAGCAGTCCGCTCCCGCGGCGGCCCAAACAGGTCAAGACCTGTCTGAATCATCAGAAGGGGCTCCCTTGCCACCTTGGTTTCCCATTTAAGTCCTGCCTTCCTATCGAAGTCCTAGCCCTCCGGTCTTGCACATGCAGGACCTGGTTGGTTTGTACTCATTACCTGGGTAACTTCCTATACTTGTGTTACATCCCAGCTCCTCCCTCAGTATCCCACGATCCCTTTATCCCTCAGGAATCCATCCAATCCCTTTTTGAATCCTTGTACCGTACTCTGCCTGATCACTTCTTCCGGTAGCGCATTCCAAGTGTCCACTACCCTTTGGGTGAAAAAGAACTTCCTTGCATTTGTTTTGAACCTGTCTCCCTTCAGTTTCTCCGAATGCCCCCTCGTACTTGTTGCCCCCTTCAGTCTGAAGAATCTGTCCCTATCCACCCTCTCTATGCCCCTCATGATCTTGAAGGTCTCTATCATATCTCCCCTGAGCCTCCTTTTCTCCAGAGAGAAGAGCCCCAGCCTATCCAGCCTCTCGGCGTATGAGCAGTGTTCCAGCCCTCTTACCATTTTCGTTGCTCTCCTTTGGACTCTCTCAAGTACCGCCATGTCCTTCTTGAGGTGCGGCGACCAATATTGAACGCAGTATTCTAGATGTGGACGCACCATCGCTCGATACAATGGCATGATGACTTCCCGTGATCTGGATACTATGCCCTTCTTTATGATTCCCAGCATCCTGTTGGCTTTTTTAGAGGCTGCTGCGCACTGTGCAGATGGCTTCAGTGATGCATCTACCAGCACACCCAAGTCTCTCTCGAGTCTGCTGTCTCCCAACAATACCCCCCCCCAATTTGTAGTTGAACAATGGGTTCTTTTTCCCTATATGCATGACCTTGCATTTGTCCACGTTGAAGTGCATTTGCCATTTGTTTGCCCAGTCTTCCAGCTTGTCCAGGTCCCTTTGCATGTCCTCACACTCCTCCCTGGTCCTAACTCTGCCGCACAGTTTGGTATCGTCTGCAAATTTTATAACCTCACATTTTGCCTCCTTTTCCAGGTCATTGATGAATATGTTAAAGAGTAAAGGCCCTAGCACCGATCCCTGTGGCACACCGCTCGTGACTCCCCGCCAGTCAGAATATTGACCTTTTACTCCAACCCTCTGCAGTCTACCCGACAACCAGTGCTTGATCCATCTGTGCACATCCCCTCCCACCCCGTGGTTCCACAGCTTCTTAAGCAGCCTTTCATGTGGCACCTTGTCGAAAGCCTTTTGAAAGTCGAGGTAAATGATGTCTATGGGCTCCCCATTGTCCACCCGACTGCTTATTCCCTCAAAGAAGTACAGAAGGTTCGTTAGGCACGACCTTCCCTTACAGAATCCATGCTGGCTTGTTCTCAGTAGGCCATTCCTCTCGATGTGCTCGCAAATGTCGTCCTTGATCATAGCTTCCACCATCTTCCCTATAATTGAAGTCAGGCTCACCGGCCCGTAGTTCCCGGGGTCACCCCTCGATCCCTTCTTGAAGATGGGTGTGACATTTGCCAATTTCCAGTCCTCTGGTACCTCACCAGTTTTCAAGGATAGGTTGCAAACATGTTGGATTGTGCCCGCTATTTCCTGTCTTAGTTCTTTTAGAACCCTTGGGTGGATCTCGTCCGGGCCTGGTGATTTGCCACATTTTAACCTGTCTATCTGTTTGAGGACATCCTCCCTACTTACCTCTATGTGCTCTAATTTTTCGGCCTGTTCCCCACTCATGAGCTCCTCTGAGTCTGGTATATTAGATGTGTCTTCGCTCGTGAAGACTGACGAGAAGAACGTGTTCAACCTCTCAGCTACCTCTTTTTCCTCCTTAATCACTCCCTTCCTGTCCCCATCGTCCAACGGCCTATTACAATATCTAAGCGATGTACATATTAAAAACCAACAGATTTTGGTAATACATTTAATATTGTTGGACCAGACATTAGACAAAGGGATTGGACATACATGAGTTAGTGGGTAAGAGGGGAAAAGTTACAATTGTAATATTTAGTGAAATTACATAAAATGGAAAATACATTAGGTAAGAATGGGATAGAAATATAAAAGGTTTTTGTTGATTGTTATGAAAATACTGGAAATTAGAATATATTTGTTATAAATCAAATGCATCTTGAAATAAATATGTTTTTAAAATTTTTTTAAAAGTAGTGATATCTTTTTCAAGTTTAATAAAATTTGGGAGGGCATTCCACAAGGAAGGTGCTACAACTGAAAACATATCATTTCGTCTTGTGCCGATAACCCTCAAAGACGGGATTGAAAGTAGATTCATTGAAGACGATCGTAGGGAACGAGAAGAACTGTGAGGGATAATCATTTTTGATATGAATAGAGGCTCATTAAAGATTAATGTTTTACAAACCAAAAATAGTACTTTAAAAGTGATTCGATGGGAGATAGGGAGCCAGTGTGATTTAATAAAAAGAGGGGTTACATGATCGTATTTTTTTGCTTTATGAATTAGTTTGATTGCGGTATTTTGGATTATTTGGAGCCGTCTCTTTTCTTTTTGGGTTATATTAATCAAAAGGGAGTTACAATAATCTAGTTTTGAGATAATCAATGAGTGTACTAGTACAGTGGTGCCTCACACAACGAACTTAATTGGTTCCAGGAGCAAGTTTGTTATGTGAAACGTTCGTTATGTGAAACGCGTTTTCCCATAGGAATACATGTAAAAAAAAATAATTCGTTCTGCAGCATAAAATATGCTAAGATGACATAAAAAAGATAAATTTTTTGTTATTATTTTTATTTAGATACATCTAAAAACATACATCTCCCTGTCCTTTTACTTCCACTATCTTCCTATCCCATCTCTATTCCCTTTTGTCCCTCTCCCCATGATCAATCATCTCACCACCTCTCTCTGCCCTCACCCTCAGGGTTCAAGATTGCTTCCACTCTTTTTCCTGTTGTTCTCTCTGCCTGTCACCCTATGATTTAGCATCCCTTCTGCCCTTGTCCAATATTTCCCCTTCTCTCCCTCCCTCTCATCCCCTGCTCCAACATGTGCTTTCAGCGGCCTTCTCCCCCCTTAAGCGTCTTTTCTTCTCCACTCCACCTTTCCTCCCTCCCTGCCTCCACCTTTGTGGCGCTTTTGCACCCGACCGACAACAGAACAGGCCCGGTCGGACAAATCTCCCTGTCCTGTAGCCGCGAATCTAAATTACCTTCTTACAGCAGCTGGATTATTGAAGCTGCTGTAAGAGGTAATTTAGATTCGCGGCTACAGGGCAGGGAGGTTTGTCGGCCGGGCCTGTTGTCGGTCGATCGGGGGACCTGACCAGCTGTGCACATTCTTCGGGGCGGACCGCCCCCTCCCCCCTCTTTCGTTCGCCATTGCCTTCTTCCTACCTGCCCTGCCGCAGCCGCACACAGCCGAACGGAAGTCTTCCTGATGTCAGCGCTGACGTCGGAGGAAGGGAGGGCTTTGCTTAAGCCCTCCCTCCGACGTCAGCGCTGACATCGGGAAGATTTCCGTTCGGCTGTGTGCTGCGACAGGGCAGGTAAGGAGAAGGAGACTACCCTCGCGGCTCGACCAACCCCGCTGCGATCCAACCCCGCAGGAACCCCGGACTTCGTTGTGTGAAACAAAGTCCGTTGTACGAATCAAGACATAAAGTTCGTTGTGCGCAGCGTTCGCTGTGCGAGGCGTTCGCTGTGCGAGGCACCACTGTATATTGATTGATTTAGAATCTAGAAAGGAGGAAATAGATCGAAGAAGCCGCAATCTATAGAAGCAAGATTTAACTATTTCACTTATATGACTGTGAAATGAAAGATCTGTATCGATTAATATTCCTAGAATTTTCAATTGAGATACTGATTCAAGTGGAATATTATCTATTATGAATGGTATTTTTTGAATTATGTCTCCTTTCCAAGTAAAAAGCATTGTTTTTGTTTTTTGAGTATTTAGAGCCAGTTTATTATTATTTAACCAATTTTTTATTAGTTCAAGTTTGTCGTTGATAATTTTTATTTCATCTGAATTTTCCGGATTAAGAGGGTGGATTAGTTGGATGTCATCGGCATAAGAGAAGGCTGTGAAGCCCAATGACTGAGAAATAGTAATGAGAGGGGATAAGAAAATGTTAAATAATAAGGGAGATAGAATTGAGCCTTGTGGTACTCCATATGAGGAATTAAAATCAGCTGAATAAACATCATTAAATTTGACCCTAGAAGTACGGCCAGAAAGATAAGATGTTAACCAGTCAAGAACTTGGCCGTCTACGCCTAAAGATTGTAGTCGATCAAGTAGAAGTTGGTGATCGATTGTGTCGAATGCCGCCGATAGATCTAAAGAAAAGAGGGCTACAGATTTGTGATGATCAAGAAAATAGTGTATATTCGTAATGAGGCCGATCATGGAATGTTCAGTGCTATAATGCTTGCGAAAACCAGTTTGGTTAGGGTGTAATGCATTGGAGGATTCAATAAATTCTGAGAGTTGTTCAAATACAATTTTTTCTAAAAGTTTCATCAGGAATGGTATGTTGGAAATGGGGCGATAATTAGATATTTCGTCTTGACTAATTTTAGTGTTTTTTATGATGGGTGTAACAATTGAGTTTTTCCATGAAGAGGGAATAGTTACCGATGAGAAACTATTTTGAATAAGAGAAAGAATAAATGGGCCAAGGTAATGAAAGAATTTTTTTAAATAGAACGGCGGAAATAAATCTAAGGGGGAACCTTTTAAATTGATGGATTTTAGATGTCCTTCAAGTTCCTTAAGAGATGGTATTCTAAGGTTGATACATTTAGCTGTTGGAATGAAAGTTTTTGTGTTTGTATTATCGGATGTTGGGTTTATTAATGTGCAATTTTTGAAGTTTTGTCTAATTTTTATGATTTTTTGACAGAAGTAATTGGCTAGTTCTTGTGCTGATAATATAGATTTTTGGGAAGATAGGTCCTTTTTTTTATCTGGATTAAAAGATTTTAAGATGTTAAATAAAACCGACGTGTTGTTTGCTTTTTGAATCTTTTTATTGTAGTAGGATTTTTTCGCCATGACAATTTCGTTCTTATAGTGGGTTGCTTTCTCTTTAAATCTTTGAAGATTGATAGTAGTTTTGGAGGCTCGCCATTTCCTTTCTGTGGCCCTGAGTTGAGTTTTTAGTTGTGATAATTCTTTTGAGTACCATGGGTTATTATATATTCGAGTGGAGACTGTTCTAGTAATTAATGGAATTTTAGTATTTAAAATAGATTCTATTGTTGAGTTCCAATATTGAAGTTGTTCTTCGACTGTTTTAAATTTTTGATTATTTATAGAAGAATTGAAGTATGGTGAAATATCTGAATGTTCCAATTTAGAAAAGTCTCTGTAAGAAAATGTTTTTTTTTCTGAGCAAGAATTTGTAGTAAAAGAATCTGTAAAAAAGAGATTTACTGTAATTAGGTTATGATCAGACCACGCTCACTTTTCAGGTAGGTGCCTCAATGTAAGTGCCGAAAGTCATTGGTTTTCATTTTTTAAAATTAGCTTGTAATGGCGTGGTCAATTACCAGACCAATTAAACAATTTTGAGTTCCATAAAGAACTTGGTTAGGTGCTGCTAATCTAGCCACCATTTACAGAATCAAGGCTAAAGTTCTATGGTTTTAATTCACTGGATTTACTGCTTTGATACTATGGTTTTCTTACTCTGATTATGATAGTAACATTTGTTTCCCTGTTCTCCTTCTTTCCATTACTCCTGTCTCTTCCACCCTTATCCCAAGTCAGTTTCATTCCCTTGATTTTTGTTTCAGTGAAGTCTGATGCAGATGTTACTACAGAAGAAACAGAAGAATCCTTGTTACAGAAAATGAGGAGAATGATGGATTATTACGACATTCACAAAGAGATTGGGAGGTGAGAAGACACCGCTCCACTCTCTCCCCTATGGCATGTATGCTGTTGGGTGTAAATCAAAGATGACATTTTGTCCTATTGGCATTCCCCATTGTCAGTAATACTTGTATTAGACAGGCTGGCAGCAGTGAATTTATACTGTCAATTGCCCTTAGTAATACTGACAGCCAGTTGCCTTTCCTTTCCCTATCCCAAGATGTCATGATGCCACACAGCGGGACAACTGTCTAGAAGCTTTTGCTTTCTCTTTCTTTTGCAAGGTATCTGGCTTTTGAGACTTCTAAGCTGATCACATATCCTTTGGAAGCCAGATATTATAACCCATGATGCTTTTTGTACTTAGGAAGGATAGAATGATATCAGAAAACTATCATTGCCCCCGGGGTGACAGCCTGAGCAGCCATCAAGATTTCCATCTCCCACTCTCACAGTCATCTGTACCCAAGACTCCTCACTGTGTTTAATTAACGTGTGGAAATTCTTTATAGAGCACCAGGACTAGCGACAATGGCCTTGCTTTCGTGGCAGATTTGGGGTGGCTTCTATCGCAGTAATGTGGCAAATCAGATTACTAAATACACACAAAAGCACCCATTTTTCTTGAAACTCTTTCACATTGTTCTTAACCATGTTTAAATGGTATATTTAAGTGATGTACAAATATGAGTAATTTTTAAGCCACTGCAAAGACTGCATGTTGCTCTTTAAAACATGAACTTCACAGTAATTCTCATGTATTTTCTTCTAAAGTTGTCGTGGATACAAAGTTCATATGGCTGCAGAAAGGTTTTGTGTATAGAACAGTAAGGCATTGTGGTAAAAAAAAAAAAATTAGGTATATAAGGAGGGATTCATCAAAGTGCAGTAAAAGATTGCCTTTTGCCACACCTGGGGCCCTTTTACTAAACTGTGGTATGAATTAGCATGCTTACTGCGTGTTATAAAGGCTTACTGCAGGACACGCTGGAGAGTAGGCATAACAGCGCAAATGCATGAATAAATACAAAAACAGCACATGATTGGGAAAACTCTGGTCCTCGAGAGCCGTATTCCAGTCGGGTTTTCAGGATTTCCCAATGAATATGCATGAGATCTATTTGAATGCACTGCTTTCAATGCATATTCATTGGGGAAATCCTGAAAACCCGACTGGAATACGGTTCTCAAGGACCGGAGTTCCTTACCCCTGCTCTAGAGCAGTGGTTCCCAACCCTGTCCTGGAAGACCACCAGGCCAATCGGGTTTTCAGGCTAGCCCTAATGAATTTGCATGAGAGATTTGCATATAATGGAAGTGGCAGGCATGCAAATCTGCTCCATGCATATTGATTAGGGCTATCCTGAAAACCCGATTGGCCTGGTGGTCCTCCAGGACAGGGTTGGGAGCCACTGCTCGAGAGGAGAGGAGGGACAGGGGAGATATGATACAAACATTTAAATACTTGAATGATATTAATACAGGCAGTCTCTGGGTTAAGAATGAGTTCCATTTTTTAAAACCGTTCTTAAGTTGAATTTGTGTAACTTGGATCCTGTACAGTTCACAGTCTATAAAAACATTAAACGCAACAACAGAGGGAAGGCTTCCGAGTCAGTGGGCCACATGCATGACCTTTGCAAGACCAGGGGACCACGTGCTGGAGCCGCCGCTTGTGGCTTTGACAACAGAAGTGCAGCTGAGATGAAGCTGGCAAGAGGAAGTAAACGCAGGAGGCACAAATTTGGGACACAGAACGGAGGGGGACGATGATGGGCACATTGGGACATGGAAGGGAAGAGGTGGGTCACGTTTGGACAGGAAGGGAGAAAGAAGGGGGCACATTGGCACAGGAAGGGAGAGGCAATACCCCGGTTTGTAAGTACAAGTTAACTTAAGTTGAGCGTTCTTAAACCGGGAACTGCCTGTATAGATCAAATATTTTTCAGAGAAGGGAAAATAGTAAAACTAGAGGACATAAATTGAGGTTGTGGGGTGGTAGACTTAGGAGTAATTAGGAAATTATTTTTCATGGAGAGGGTGGTTGATGCCTGGAATGTCCTTCCGAAGGAACAGTGACAGAATTTTAAAAAAGCACGAGATGAACACAGAGGATCTTTAAATAGAACATGAATGCTATAAATTGAAGAACGAAGGTCAGAAATGGCTAGATGGCTAGACTTTCACAGTCTGTGTCCAGTATATGGCAATTCAGTTTAGGATGGGTTGGGAGGAGCTTCAGTGGGAACTCCAGTAATTTGGAACATGAGGACAGTGCTTGGCAGACTTTTACAGTCTGTATCCCATAAATGACGAGGTGGTTTGGATAGGCTGGAGTGAGCTTTGATGGCAACTCCAGTATTTGGAACCTAAGGACCATACCGGGTGGATTTCTAAGGGTCTATAGACCAGTGATATCAAAGAAAAAAAGAAAATTTAATTTAATCATGAATTTATAATGTGTATAACTAGAGAATGACACAAGGACAAATTTGTCCTCGTTCCCACAAGAACTCAATTTCCCTGTCTCGTACCCGCAGGTTTTGTCGCTGTCCTTTCCCCATTTCTGTAAGCTCTGCAGATGAGGACAGGAAAAGAACTCACCGGGACAGGATGGGAAAATGAGTTCCTGTGGTGATGGGGAAAAATTTGCCCAGTGTCATTCTCTACGCGTAACTATTAAGCGGACTGCATGGACCATTCATGTCTTTATCTGCTGTCATTTACTATGCTACTACGTTCGGCAATAGTAGAATGTGAATGTATAGACAGAGTAGACATACTTGATGGTGTGGATAACATTAGGAAGGCGTAATAATTAAGTATACTTACTACACTAAGGTATAGTCCCCTAATGGGAAAAATATCACAAAATATTAGTTCTCACAGTATTCCCATATATATATGAAAAAGTTGCCTAGCTTGTGAAATAGAGGCTGTCGCCATTTTCAGCTCCACGGAGACTGCTGTTAGAAAATGGCTTGGTACATGTAAAAATGGCCCTGAAGCAGTGGACATAAGTTGAGCTCCACGAAACGCTGGCCACGTTGGTATCTTTCTGATACACAAGCACTGTTAAAAGCTAAGTACTTTTTCCATTATCAAAGTGTTCAACGATAGCTAAACCAGATTTGTCTGAAATGTTTGTCAGTTCAGTCTCTATTGAATGCAATTAGATGAAAGAGTGTAGACATATTGTAAAAGAATAAAAAAAGTAAAAAAGATATTAGCATCAGGAAAGCGACAAAAAGATATTTATTTAGAGTATATTTATTATTGAGTAATTTTGGATAGAATACACGTATAAAAATAGGAAGAAGGCCAATGATTGGAGTTAGGGAGCAGCACAACCACGCCGAACATCTGTCTGTGAATACGACTGTGCGTGGGCTCCGGTACTGAGGCCTCTTCCTACACACACACTTTTTAGTATAACGAGTGATGTACACTTTTTCATATATATATGGGAATACTGTGAGAACTAAAATTAGGAAGGACCAAGTGAAGCTTGAGGAATGGTCTGAAATTTGACAGCTAAGATTTAATGCTAAGAAATGCAAGGTTATGCATTTGGGCTGCAAACACTTGATGGAATGGTACAGTTTGGGGGTGAAGAACTTCTGTGCATGAAAGAGGAGCAGGATTTGGATGTGACCTTTTTAATGCTTCTCTAGAATCGGGAATGATACCACAGGACTGGAGAAAGGCTGATATGGTCCCTCTCCACAAAAGTGGAAGGAAGAAGTAGGGAACTACAAGCTGGTAAGTCTGACATCTATGGCAAGTAAATTAATGGAAAAGCTTTAAAGCAGAGAATAGAAATGTTTCTGGAATCCTCAATCCCTATTCACGTTTGTCTTCTGCGGTCCAGCTTTCGGAGCTTCAGCCATGAACAGAAATATTTGTTAAGCAATTTGATCTTTTCTTTATCAACTTCTACATATTCCTCCCCTTCTCCTTTGAGTCTCACAATGCCACTTTTGCACTTCTTCCTATCACTAATATATCTAAAGAAGCATTAAAAAGAACCCGAGGCAACATGAATTCAGAAGAGGCAGGTCTTGTCAGACAAATCTGATCAATTTCTTTGACTGGGTAATGAGAGAATTGGATAGAGGGAGAACATAAGTACATAAGAACATAAGAATAGCCATACTGACAAGACCTGCCTCTTCTGAATCCATGTTGCCTCGGGTCCTCTAATCCACTGTATTCCAGAAATGTCACTATTCTCCGTTTTAAAAGCATGCCCATTAATTTACTTACCAAAGTCAGACTTACTAGCTTGTAATTCCTTACTTCTACCTATGTGGAGAGGGACCACATCTGCCGTTCTCCATTGTCATAGCACCCCCAAAATTTTCTTTCTTTCCTCTCCCGCAAGGTTGGTGGGGGTTTCTAAAATTTTTACTTCCTTACCTGAAAAAAGGAAACTATAACCAGCAGTACAAGAAAAGCATTATAGCCACCGGCTCAGAGGCTTGAGCATTGGCGAAAGCTTAAAGCCTGCTGGCTTATGTGCACAACAGAAGAGCGGGGCTTGGGTGTGATTGTATGTGATGATCTTAAGGTGGCCATGCCGGTTGAAAAGGTGATAGCGAAAGCTAGAAGGATGCTAGGTTGCATAGGGAGAGATATGGCCAGTAGGAAAAAGGAGGTATTGATGCCCCTGTATAAGACTTTGGTGAAACATCATTTAGAATATTGTGTACAGTTCTGGAGGCCGCACCTTCATAAAGATATAAAAAGGATGGAGTCAGTCCAGAGGAAGGTGGTCTTCGTCATAAGGCATATAGGGATAGACTTAAATATCTCAGTATGTATACTTCGGAGGAAAGGCGGGAGAGGGGAGATATGATAGACATTTAAATAATCAAAAACACCAAAAGTTACTAGCCAGTGGTGGGATAGCCTCAGGAGATCCACATTAGTCATCAAAAGTGGAGAAAAAGCCTCAAATATTCATACATATCGGCAACAATCCACCTGGATTTGAAGCTGCTCCTTTAATTTTCATTGGCATAAAAAACTCCATCGAGTATGGGTGGTTGACCACTAGTATTATTCTGCTTGAAGTTTACAACAACAACAATGCTGAGAGACGACGCATCCCATGCTCCTGTAGTTAAGTGAAAGCTTTTTATTTTGCATACCCTGTGCACAGTGGTGGGCTTTGCTCCGACGTGAGCTGTACTGTACATTTAATTTATGTGGAGTATTTTTATGCCTATGACAATTAAAGGAGCAGCTTGAAATCCAGGTGGATTGTTGTCAATATGTATGAGTATTTGAGGCTTTTTCTCTACTTTTGATGACTAATGTGAGTCTCCTGAGGCTATCCCACCGCTGGCTAGTAACTTTTGGTGTTTTTTGATTATTTGTTTTGTTACTATTTACGATATTTTTTGAGAGACATTTAAATACCTACGTGGCATAAATGCGCATGTGTCGAGTTTCCTTTATTTGAAAGGAAGCTCTGGAAAGAGAGGGGATAGGATGAAGTTAAGAGCTGATAGGCGCAGGAGTAATCTGCGGAAATACTTTTCTACAGAAAGGGTGGTAGATGTGTGGAACAGTCTCCTGCAACCATGCATCTCATGACCCTTCATCCTCTGAATGTCCCTCAGAAAGAGCCCCTAGATCCTGGCCAGCCGGAGCCAGTAAGGCAGACACACCCTGTCCCTTCCAAAGCGCTGCCAGACTTCCCTTTTTGAAGTTTGGCTGTCCTGAAAGGCTCTCCACATCAAATTAATAAATTCCAGAGAAAATGCCTTAATAGGCTCCAACTTCCATCTCTTGGGCTTTGCAGCCTCTGTTTTTAGGACAGCCACCATTCCGGAGCTCTGAAAGGACTATAGCCCCAGCCAATGGGCTTCCTGCCCATTCCTCGGCCCTAGAGAACAAAGGAGAGGCTAAGTTGACAGTTCCCGCCCCCTTCACATACTGTGAGGCATGTGGCGCAAAGGCGCTCTTCAGGCGCCCATCCAGCACAAACCTGATAACTCCAATCCTGCCTGTTTTTAGGCAAAATGGGGTAATTTAGAGCTTCTGGAGTACTCAAAAGTAAAAGACGGAGATCCAAGTTATCTGCCACAGCAGCATTTTGGCGCCCAAAAACTGCTCTAAAATGCTGAAATAAAACAAAACAACTAGCGATTTTAGGAGTTTAGAGGTGGGGGAACAGGCAGAAAACTTTAAATTGAATATTTACATACCCCCCCCCCCCCCCCCCACCATGCTGCAGCCTGTTTCAGCTGCAAAGGTAGTTGGATCTGGGAGAAGAAGTCACTGCCTCAAAACTGAATGTCCTTCCAGCACTGAATCTTTGGGCTGCCAGTCTGACTGGTGTCTGACTGAGCCTCCACACTGCGGACCCACAGACATGAAAATGGGGGAGGTGAAACACATCCAGCACCCTGCAAGACCTTGATGAACCCCCTACAAATGCCTAACAGCCTGCGCTAAAGCCCCTGCAACACAGTAGGTAAGCAGTGCTATAAGAGGAACAGCCCCAAGCTCCAAAAAGGCTTTTTGCAGGCTGGCTAATAGGTACCATGAGGGATTGGCCTGTCTGCTTCTCCTCTATGCAGGCAGAGCTAGACCCTTAACCAGGGGAGCTCTTAACACTGAAAAAGATGAAAAAATCATGAAAATACATTAAAAAAAAAATAATAATAAAGAAATAAGCAGAGCAGATCAGAAAGACTCCTTCCAGCTCGTGTGCAAAAGGAAAAACTGAAAGGGGAAGCAGAGCTCTCTGGTGAAGTAGGTGGGATTTAAAAACTGGAGTGGATTCCTTCTGTATGGCTCGCAGGCACTGTGATATTACCCATCCATCCAGAATGATACACTTATTGCACTAGAATATTTATGTAATTGTCAGACTATTCTATGTCTACATTTTACTTGCAGGCTTTGCACCAGTTTTCAATGCAAATGTTCATAATACGTGCATTCTGCAGGTTGTTGGTATGATGTCACTCACACCTGATTTTTATGAGAGCTGATATTTGCTGGAAAGGTGTTTCCAAAGATTTGAAAATGCTGTGTACATGACTTTTTCCCCTCCTGACAAATCACGCCCCTGGCATATGTGCACTTTAATGCAAGTAAAAGTGTGTGCATTGTGAACCATCATGCTGACCTTCATCTATGCTGAGGGATTGTGAATGTCTGACAGCCGATTAACATGATTAATCAGTAAAATGCTCTCTAGCCATGTGAAAGTTGTCATCAAAGATTTATTAATTCTATCCAGCTGAGGATGATTTTACTGTATATAGTACAGTGGTACCTTGAAATCCGAACTTAATCTGTTCCAGAACCCCGTTCGAGTTCCAAGACAAGTTTTCCCATTGAGAAGAATAGAAACTGGATTAATCCGTTCCTTGGGCCCACAAACTCTGCAAGATCGGGCCTACCTGGCGGAAACAGCAAGATCGGGATCCCCAGCAGCAAGACAGCATGATCGGCATTGGCAGCTGCAAGTGGTATTCAACCCAAAGCTTCCTTCCCAGGTGGAAAAAGGAAGCTGCGTCAGATGGGAAGCTTTGGGCTGAGCACTGCTTGCAGTTTGGATTCCAAAGCAGCGTTCGGATTTCAGGGCAAAAATGAAGAAAAAAAAAAGTTTGGATTCCAAATCGTTAGAGTTCTGGGGCATTCGGATTCCGAGGTACCACTGTATTTAGCAGGTGAGAGTCCGTTTTTAAAGGATCTTTATGTGATATGGTGGGATAAAGATGTTTGCATGTTCTGGAATCGCTGATATTTGAGACTTCCTGTTATGATCTTTATTTCAGGGGGGCCTTCTCTTACATCCGGGAGGTGACAGACAAAAGCAGCAAGCTGGACTATGCAGCCAAGTTCATTCCCTGTCGTGCAAAGACCAAACTTTCAGGCCATCGAGAGATGAACATCCTCTCTCAACTGGATCATGAACGCATCGTGTACTTTCACGATGCCTTTGAAAAGAAGAACGCTGTAATCATTATCATGGAACTGTATCCTTCGAAACAGCCGTCAGCATTAGATAAATAGGGAAATCATTGCTACAGAGTGCTGTGAAATGAAATCATATCCAGGGTTCAGAAAAGGGTCAGTAAATTTAGAGGATGGAAATGAATTGGATGTTTTTTAATGCTACTGAAGTGATTCCAAGTACAATAGACCAACTGAAACATGATAGGAGTGATGGGTCATGAAGACTATATATGGTTACTGCAGATGGGCAATTTGGCCATTATCTGCCATCATGGTTCTCATCCATGTCCACTAGGCCTCTGTTTTTCCACTGGGTGGGGTAGAAGGGATCCAGTTTGGCAATTCATTTTCTGTTATGGAGTGCTAAAATACTCTTTTAGGCTACTATACTCATTTGTTTGAAAAATCTTCTAACCCTACTAAGGGACTCATTTTCAAAAAATGTCAACTCCTAGAACCTTACCTTCCAAAAATATTCTGATTCCTAAATAAGCATCTACCTCACTATCCAACAAACTTCTTACATCATTGTTAGGTAATTTCCCGTCTGTAATCCGTATATACTGATATTCCCCAATGTATCCTGTTATCACTTGATTCTCTGCTATGTAATTCTTTCGGAAAAATCCAGATATCTTATAATTGAATCCTCTACCACACCATGTAAAGAACATGAATCACTGTTATGTAATTCTCTAGGTAATCATTGTTATGTAATTATCTCGGTAATGTCCAGATCTCTTCTAATTTGTAATCCGCCTAGAACCGCAAGGCACAGGCGGAATAGAAATCACTAATGTAATGTAATGTAAAAAAGATAGATGTCCAAAAGATGGCATAAACCAGCACTTGTCAAAACGTGCAAGTGAGTATTTTCAGAACTGACATTTAGACATCTTTCTGGTTGTTTTGCCTCCAGTACACCTAAATCTTAAGGCATTTTTGGGCGGGATTAAGGCAGGCTTAGCACTTAGCATTTTACAGTGATAATAATCAAACATTTTACAAAATGTCCAGGGCACAATTTGGATGTTTTGAGCTAGACATGCTTTTAAACATTTTACAAAATGTCCAGGGCACAATTTGGATGTTTTGAGCTAGACATGCTTTTAAAACAAACAAATAAGGGCTAAACTAAACTAAATCTTGGCCAAGAGGGATGAAAATATGGCCCCCACAATGGTCACTTACCCCTTCCCACTCCCCAAATATCTGCATGAAATAGTACATATCTGTCTTTGTGATAGCTGCTGATACTATGGCCAGTCATAGGAAAGCTGCAAGCAGGTCTTCGGAGTAGCTTGGTGGGCAGAGAAGCGGACTCAGGCCTATATGCCACCCTAACCAGTGCACTTGTGGTAGAAAGTGTGAGTCCATCAAAACCTACTGTACTGTCATATAGGTTATACCTACAGGCAAAAGAGTTATTGGGGTAGTAGGTTTTGGGGGAGTTTTGGAGGACTCCTCATATAATGTTATGGTGAGATACGTACCTAGCACCCTTAATATGAAGTTCACAGTAGTGCCCCCTAGGGTGCCTCACTGCTCTGCTGGCAAACTAACCCGCACCAGTGGAGAACAGGCATGCACCACCAAAGAGAATGCAATAAGTAGGTTGGAATTACAGGCACGTGCCATGAATGAGTGGCCATCACCACTCGGCTATCTGAGGATGCTAGAAAGTATATTTTGTATCTTAACAGCCTCCTGCAATCCTGAGAGCCCTGAACTTCACCCCCCATCACTAGGGAGGGCTGCGTGCTACAAAAACCTGCGCCACAGAAGAATCTACCTCAGCCTGTTCAGACCTGCCAAAAAACAGGATTCAGGTGATAAAGAAATAGACATAGCTTTAGCAGGTCGGTTGGATGATCAAGGAGCAAAAGGGGAGCTCAGGGAGGATAAGGCCATAGTGGAAAGACTGAATGAATTCTTTGCATCAGTCTTTAAGGAGGAAGATGTAAGAGATCTACCTGAACCGGAAATGGTTTTCAAGGGTGATGATGCGGGGGAACTGAAAGAAATCTAGGTGAATCTGGAAGATGTACTAAGCCAAATCGACAAGTTAAAAAGTGATAAATCGCCAGGACCGGATGGTATACATCCCCGGGTACTAAAAGGACTCATACATGAAATTCCCTTTTTTTTTTTTTTAGTTCAATAAATTTTTATTGAGTATTTTGAAAATTACAGGGAGCAATTCAAATACATTAAAATAATATGCAGCATTGTGTATACAGGATCTACAAATATATATTTAACTGTAGAGATTCATAGTAGTAAGAAAAGCTCAAAGTAATGGAATTGTTCGAGGAGACTGTATGAAGAAAAAATGAAGGAGAACAGAAATAGAGATTAAAAAGAAAGGAAAGAAAGAAAAAAAAAGTAAAGAGAAGGAAGGGAAGACAGGAGTGTCTACAAAGCTGAGCGTACATATGAATCCAAAAATGACCATGGTGATTTTTTGCTTTTCAAATTCATGGAGGTTCGGAGTGTAATTTTATTATCATGTGCATACGATTCAAATCTATGATACATACACAAAGAGTTCCACCAAAACGTATAGTCTAATAATGAAGATGATTTCCAATTTTTCAGAATGTGCATGAGAGCAGTCACAAACATGGTATCGATGAGTTTAGGAGGACAATTTGATTGCGCGAAACAGGGATGTTGAGATCGAAGTATTATAGTGTCCATAGAAATCTCTTCTGAGCAATTAATGATAGATTGTATGGTGTTCCAAACTTGGGTCCAAAAAGAGCGGACAAAAGTACAATGAAAAAACATATGATCAAGAGATCCCTCCTCTTTCAAACAATTCCAGCAAACAGAGTCTTGCTTTAAGTTGGCTTTCCACATGCGAAGTGGGGTCCATATTGCATTCCACATAACAAAGAACATTGACTGTGAAACTCTAGAGGATAAAAGCGGGCGGTTTGTTGAAGACCAAAAGAGTTCCCAATCAATGTCAGAAGTCGGAGTGGTGAGTATAATATCCCAGTGTTTCATAGATTGAGGTGAAAAAGTGAAGGAGTGATCTCTCAAAATATTATAGAAAAAAAGATATAGCCTTTCCTTTTGATAGAATCAATAAAGACTAATGGCGGATAGTATTTTTGGAAGTCATGAAGTCAAAGCGTATATGTACAGAAGATAGCACTTCAATGAGTGAGAGCCACTGTGAATAAACAGAAGAGGGAAGCAGATATGTGGAACAAAGTATATCAAAAGGAACTGACGCTGTAAGAGTAAACAACTGCTGGGCAAACCATATACCTGCCCGCTGCCACCGTTTCCATGAAAGGGATTTGCCTTGATTTTGAATTTTGGGATTGTTCCAAAGAGACATGAGTGGGCTAACACTAACTGAGATCTCAGCTATTTTGTTTAAATGATGAAGAGCATGCTGCGTTGAATTCAACAGAGAGTACCTTCTCAAATGTCTGGGTATTTATATCGTTAGTAAGCAGGAAATGTGTAAAGGTTTGCATAAAAAGCACTCCATTTCAAACCAAGCAGGAGGGTCTTGAGGAGATGAGTCAGTAACCCAGTAAGCTCCATATTTAGCTAGTGAAGCAATATAATATTGATAGAAATCTGGAAAGTTAAGGCCACCATTAATCTTAGAGGCCTTCAGCTTGGCTAAAGCAATTCGAGGTTTTTTCTTATTCCAAATAAATTCAGATAGTTTCCTATTTAGCCAATGGAAAAACGACTTCCGGCATAGAAGAGGAAGCATAGAGAGAATGTAATTAATTTGAGGTGCTAGAGTCATTTTGATGGATGATATTCTACCCCACCAAGATAAAAAAAAGTGGAGACCATCGAGATGTAGTATTAAGAACTAAATTTTTGACTTTAGATATATTGAGATCTTGAGCAAGAACCGGATCCTTGTGTATTAAAATTCCCAAGTATTTCACAGCTTCATGTGACCATGAGAATGGAAAATTAGCCAAATCTGATTGAAGAATGTTATCATTCAAAGGAAAGATTTCTGATTTCTCCCAATTGACAGAATATCCGGAGAGGGGGGAATATTGTTTGATAATATGTATAAGATGAGGAAGAGAGGATAGAGGATTTCTAAGAAAAATTAAAACATCATCGGCATATTCTGCTAATTTGAAGTCTCGATCAGATGAGGGGATACCGTTAATTAAGGGGTTTTGTCGAATAGCAGAAAGAAGAGGTTCCAACACTAAATTAAATAGCAGTGGTGAGAGAGGGCAGCCCTGTCTAGTGCCTCTGTTAAGGGAAAATTTATTGGATAAAGAATTATTAATCAAGATGCGGGCAGTGGGACAGTGATATAGTGTTTCTATCCATTTCATGAAGAATGAGCCAAAATTGTACCATTTCAAGACACAGAAAAGGAAAGGCCACTCCACTCGATCAAAGGCTTTTTCAGCATCTATAGCTAGGCCTATTATAGGGTCTGACATTGTTTTAGCGTGAGCGTTAATATGATGAAAGAGGCGCAGGTTATCTCCTATATATCTTTGTTTAATAAACCCTGTTTGATCTTTATGTATAAGAGATGGAATCACTTTGGTAAGTCTTAATGAAAGTAATTTTGCCATTATTTTGTAATCTAAATTAAGGAGGGAGATAGGGCAGAAGTTTTTAACCAAGGTGGCGTCCCTGTCAGGCTTAGGAATTACTACAATGGTGGCTTCAGTGAAATTGAATTGTTTATCTGGAGTGGAATGGAGGAAGTCATAATAATTAAGTAGATGAGGAGCTAAGATGGTGCGGAATTGTTTAAAGAATTTGTTAGTAAAGCCATCCGGGCCGGGGGCTTTTCCAGCCGGTAGGGAAGATATGGCAGCTTCTATTTCTGATATGGTTATCAGAGAATCTAGTTCCAATTTAACAGAATCTGATATGGTCGGGTGAGTTAAGGAGGAAAGAAAGGAGTCTATATCTGATTCAGGAGCAGCAAATTCGGATTGGTATAATGAAGCATAAAAATTTTCGAATTGAGAGGAAATTAAAGATCTGGTTTTGACTAATTGACCTGATGGATTTTGAATAGACGTGATATGTAGTCTTTTGGATTTAATTTTAAGGTATCTGGCCAAAGGCCGACCCATAAGATTATCTCCCATATAATGACCAGAATTGGAAATGAAGATATCACGCCTGGCTGTACATGAGACTAAAGTATTATATTCGTATTTAAGTTTTTGGATACTTTGGAGAGTAGTTGGGTCATGTAAGTGATTAGACATAAGTTGTAGTTCTAATGTTTTAATAGAATTTTCTAATTCTTTTTCCTTTATCATGGATTGTTTTTTTTTTCCAAGAGGCAATTTTTATCAATTCACCTCTAAGGGTTGCTTTGTATGCTTCCCATACAATGGAAGGACAAACTTCAGGGTCTTTAGAGTTATTTTCAAAAAATTCCACTGTGAAAGAATTAATTTTTTCAACAGTTTCCTCATCTAAGAGTAAGGTGTTGTTTAGCCGCCAAGAGGGAGATTCTTTGCGTGGAGCCGAGATAGAGATATATAAAGAGATGGCAGCATGATCCGTGAGAGAGATTGGATGTATAATAGCATTGCTAAGATCCTGAATGAGAGAAGAGGATAGGAGAAAGAAATCAATTCTCGAATAGGTATTATGTGGTGGTGAAAAATGTGTGTATTCTCTACCTTTCGGATGAAGTAATCGCCAAGGGTCCATAAGGGAGAAGGCATCATTTAGAGCATGAAGAGCTGTGAAAGACTTGGATTTGGAGGGTTTACAAGAAGAAGATCTATCAATATTGTCACCCCCACTCTCAGTGCTAGGAGTCCAGGAATGCGGGGACAAGATTTTGGGGCCTTTGTAAGCTGCGAGAGGCTGCCCCAAGAGTTGTCAGAATACTGGCTTAACTTAAAGGAAAAAATCAGAACAAAAATCTGGACTGGATTTATTGTATTCCACAGCAAAACAAGGCAAATAAACTTTGTTCCAGTTTCTTCAGATCAATCCAACAGTTCCCAAAAGTAAACTTAATGTTCATTCAAGATAGTCCAAAGAAAAATACCAAAACCTCAGTCCCTCTGAGTTTTATCTTTAGAGTTCTTTGCTTCAATCAGCAACAACACAAACAGTCCTTATCCATTCCAAGAAAAAAAAACAAAGAACAAAATTTGGCTCAAAAAACAAAGTGTAACTGCACTGCACTACTTTAGCAGATAGTAGTGCTGGCCAGGTGGTGGTGCTCCACGTGTTGACATGCGCTACATGAAGAGCCCTCTATCCCACCTCGAACGTGGGGCTAATTCCCCCCACCACACTGGTAAAACATACACCAGAAAAATACAAGACATTTTAGTGTCCTTAAAGTAAAATGGAATTATGATACCTTTAGTCAGGCAGGGTGGCAATTGCCTTGGAGACGCCGATATCCATGGCTTGATCGTCCCAGGTTGCTTCACCTTCCAATTCCATGTCTTGCAGACTGTCTGAGCACTCAGGAGACAGCACAGTTTCACTTTCCTCAATCTCCATACTTTCAGCACATTGAGGATCCTGGCAAACTCTTAGCCCTGAGCTAGCCTGAGGGAGCTGTGTTTGAACCTCATCTCCTGCTCTCCAGCCCTGCTTCTCCTTCCCTAGCCGTTCAGACCTTCGGTTAAGGAGCCTACAGCCCCGCCCAGCCTCCCCAGCTGAAGTGCATTTCCGGTTTGCAGCATTGGGAAGAGATGGGGGAGGGGAAGTCTGAACTTCTACCCCCAAGCTCCCTCTGCTGGATTTGGAAGAAATGTCAGGCAGAAGGTTACTTTGGGGTTTAACTTGAGTGGCTGGGCAATTACCTGTTCTAACCTGGGGGTTTAGATCAGGGTCAACCCTAGCAGGCATACTCCGCATATCACAATATACAAGTCTTGGGTTTGATTAAAATCCCCTCCCAATATCAGAGAACAAGAAGCAAATTCAATCAGCGCCAGCTGAATATCTTTAAAAAAATCCGGGTGATCTTTAACCGGGCCATATATATTGAGAAAAACAAAATCCACTGAGTGCAACACAGCATGTACCAGACACCATCTTCCCTCCGTATCTGTTTTTAATGAATGAATAATAGGAGAGAGTTTATCATTAAAAAATATTGAAACACCATTTTTCTTTTTATGAGTTGCAGAGGAATATAAGTGAGTGGAAAATCCCTTTAGTTGGAATTTCGTGGCGGCAGCGGATGGGAGATGAGTTTCTTGCAAGAAGACTATATCTGGGTGTTTGTTGGACACATAATTAGCAATCTTTTTTCTTTTAATGGGATGGTTCAGACCATTCACATTAAAGGAAAAAACATGTAAATCAACCATAGTGAATGATATGTATTGGTGAAACACAGAATATATCTCCTCTGTCGAGAAAAAATAGCTGATGTATTTGTAAGATCAAGTAGACACTCCTGTCTAAGAAGAAAAATAGAAAGAGCATGAAATTAAGAGAAAAGAAATCAGTAATGTCAGCATAATGTATGGTCATGAAAGGAATAAACCATACTATCATGCATATTTTAAAATATTTTAAGGGTGCTCCTGTGAGCACGGAAGAATAACACATGTGGAGCAACTAACAAAGTCCACACCTAATCAGTAATATAAAACATGAGATTAGTGTGCTTAACTTAGCAGATTATGCAATATATGTATTTCATTACATAGCATGGTGAGATAAGAGCTTATTGGCATAGTCTGAGATATCAAGTCTGGAATTGATTTGAGTAGACAGAGAACTCAGAGGAAACTGCACAGTTGATGTTAAGTAGAATTAAACCGCTGGATCCAACACTGGGGTACTGCTGGCCACAATCACAGGTATAGAGTCTATAAATAGTTGTGCGGCTACTTTGTCTGTGAAAGTATGTGGTTTCCCATCTCTCCATATGCGTAGAGACGCCGGGTAAACAAGTGCAAACCGCACTCCCCGACGGTGAAGCGTGGAACATAACGGCACCATCGCTTTGCGAAGAGTGGATACATGTAAGGAATAGTCATTAAATAATAGCAGTTTTTGACCTTCATATTCAAGTCGACCATATTTCTGAATGCCTTGCATGATGAGCTCTTTGTCTTTCCAGTTTATATATCTAGCAATTGCTGCTCGCGAGCGGTTGTTATCCTCCATACGTTGGCCCAAGCGGTGTGCCCGTTCACATAAAAATCCAGTCTCTGGGGTCACCAGACCAAGTTTTTTTGGGAGCCAGATCTGAAAAAAGTGGTAGAGATCTTGGTCAGCACGAAATTCAGGTAGTCCCACAACTCGTAGATTATTGCGGCGTTGACGGTTCTCCTGATTATCCAAACGTATTGTCAATGCTGCCACTTGATTCTGCAAAGCAATCACTTTTTCGCGAACTTGCAATGCTGCATCTTCATCTTCAGACACCCTCTGCTCCACTGCTGCAATACGACCAGCATGTGCTTCAAATCGATCATTAATACAGTCTACAGCCGCCTGTAATTTAAGAAGTTTATCTTCCAGGGCCGCGGTGACCATTTTCGAAATTTCCTGGGCCCATTCACCCCAGTGTGTTGATGTTAGAGCGGGAATCGGTGACGCCGCCATTTTGAGCACAGGGCAGGCTGATTTATGTTTAGGCGTTTTCGCCGATCTTACCGGCATTCCTGTCTGATGCGCACTTTTAAATGGCCCCACATATACACAGCCGTCGAGAGAGACCCACAGGTGAAGCAGAAACAGTTCAAATAAAGTTAAAGTTTATTCGTTAGGCAGGCTAGAGAGCTTCAGGAACACTTGTGACCTCAGGCCTCTTACTCTTGAGCAGCAGCGCTGAAGAGATTTTCTTTCTTTTTTCTTTTTTTTTTCCCCCCTATGTGCCGGTTTCGCCGATTTTGCTTATTGAAAGCTAAGATTTCGCACCGCCGGCGCACCTACGACCTCGCCATGATCCAGGACTTTTTAAGGACGGTGCAGGTAGAGTTGTGTTTCGGCGTTTTCGCCGATCTTACTGGCGTGCCTGATACTAATCGGAGGCTTCACACACAAATACTGCGAAAACCCCAGAGGGAGCAGAGATGGTCTGGGCAAATTTATGTGTTTTATCTGGGAAGGCGTGTGGAGGCCGTGGGTTAGAAAATTCAGAAGCGGTCGTTTTTTTCAAATCAGCTGCATCACATGACCGGGCCTCTTGTTGCTAGGCAGCGCGATTGAATACGGGCCGCTTTTCTTTCAGTTTTTGTTAGTTTCAGAGGCTGTAAGTCGATTTCGGCAGCGAAATATATCCGACAAAACAAAAACTGTAAAAATTAAAAGCACGATTCTGATTGTTATTAGGTGCGGATATGAGGAGCTGTCACTATATACGTGTAGTCTCCGCGGCGATCAGGCCACGCCCCTCAAACATGAAATTCCTGACCCGATGTTAGTGATCTGTAACCTGTTGCTAAAATCGACTGTAGTACCTGAAGATTGGAGGGTGGCCAATGTTACCACAATTTTTAAAAAGGCCTCCAGGGGAGATCTGGGAAATTACAGACTAGTAAGCCTCACTTCGGTGCCGGGCAAAATGGTAGAAACAATTATAAAAAATAAAATTGTGGAACACAGACAAACATGATTTAATGAGACAAGTCAACATGGGATTAGCCGAGGGAGATCTTGCCTCACAAATTTGCTTGACTTCTTTGAAGGTGTGAATAAACATGTGGATAAAGGTGAGCCAGTTGATATAGTCTATCTAGATTTTCAGAAAGCTTTTGATAAAATTGCAAGCCATGGAATTGAGGGTGAAATACGTGGATTAAAAACTGGCTGGAGCATAGGAAACAGAGAATGGTAGTAAATGGATAATACTCGGACTGGAAGAATGTCAGCAGCGGGGTGCCGCAGGGCTCAGTGTTTGGACCCGTGCTCTTCAACATCTTTATAAACAATCTGGACATTGGTACGATGAGTGAGGTGATTAAATTTGTGGACGATACGAAAACGCAGAGGGATTGCGAAGATCTACAAAGTAACATAATCAAGCTCGAGAAATGGGCATTCACATGGCAAATGAAGTTCAATGTGGATAAATGCAAAGTGATGCATGTCAGTAACAAATATCTCATGCACGAATACAGGATGTCCAGGGCATTACTTGGAGAGACCTCCCAGGAAAGAGACTTGGGCATTCTGATCAACAAGTCGATGAAGCTGTCTGCACAATGTGTGGCGGTGGCAAAACGGGGAAACAGAATGCTATGAATGATAAAGAAGGGGATCACGAACCGGGCCATGGTGCGCCCTTACCTGGAGTACTGTGTCCAGCACTGGTTGTCGTACATGAAGAAGGACACAGTACTACTCGAAAGGGTCCAGAGAAGAGCAACTAAAATGGTTAAGGGGCTGGAGGAGTTGCCATACAGTGAGAGATTGGAGAAACTGGGCTTCTTCTCCCTTGAAAAGAGGAGTCATGATCGAAACATTCAAAATACTGAAGGTAATAGACTTAATAGATAAAGACAGACTGCTCACACTCTCCAAGGTAGGGAGAACGAGAAGGAACTCTCTAAAATTGAAAGGGGATAGATTCCTTACAAACGTAAGGAAGTTCTTCTTCAGCCAGAGAGTGGTGGAGAGCTGGAGCAATCTTCCAGAGTCTGTTGTAGGGGAAAACACCCTCCAGGGTTTCAAGACTAAGCTGGACAAGTTCCTGCTAAACTGGGATGTACGCAGGTGAGGCTGGACTCATTTAGAGCACTGGTTTTGACCTGGGGGCCGCCGCATGAGCAGACTGCTAGGCAAGATGGACCACCAATCTGACCCAGCAGCGGCAACTCTTATGTTCTTATGATAAAGTTCCTCATGACAGGCTCCTGAGAAAATGAAAGTATCATGGGATAGGTGGCAAAGTTCAGTTGTGGATTAGGAATTGGTTATTGGATAGAAAACAGAGGGTAGGGTTAAATGGTCATTTTTCTCAATGGAGGAGAGTAAACAGTGGAGTGCCACAGGGGTCTGTACTGGGACCAGTGCTATTTAACTTATTTATAAATGATCTAGAAATTGGAATGATGAGTGAGGTGATTAAATTTGCAGATGACACTACACTGTTCAAAGTTGTTAAAACGCATGTGGATTGTGAAAAATTGCAGGCGGACCTTAGGAAATTGGAAGACTGGGCGTCCAAGTGGCAGATGAAATTTAATGTGGACAAATGCAAAGTGATGCACATTGGGAAGAATAATCTAGATTAGTTATTGAATGCTAGGGTCCACCTTGGAGGTTAGCGCCCAAGAAAAGGATCTAGGTGTCATAGTAGACAATACGATGAAACCTTCCACCCAGTGTGCAGCAGTTGCTACTGTTTCAAGTGTTCTGTGTATTGTGCCTGTCATGGTGGGTTCTAGGTGGTCAAAGGGGAGGAGAATAGTGATGTCATCTGCATAGCTGTATGAGGTTATGCCATATTTGTCTAGGTAGGAGCTGCGGGAGACTATGTATATATTGAATAGTGTGGGAGATAGGTGTAATCCCTGGGGAACTCTGCAGGGGTTGATCCATGGTTCTGATTTTTCTTGTTTTGTTTTAACCCTGTAGGTTCTGGATTGTAGGAAGCCTTTAAACCATGAGAGTACCTTGCCTGAGATTCCTATGGAATCTAGTGTTTGTAGGAAGATGTCATGGTCTACCAGGTCGAAGGCTGCAGAGAGGTCTAGTTGTATGAGCAGGATTTTCTTGCCTGTACAGAGGTGTTGTCTGGCAGTGTCCATTAGTGTTCCTAATAGGGTCTCAGTGCTGTAGTTTGCTCTGAAGCCAGACTGTGTGGGGTGGAGTAAGTTGTGGTTTTCTAGGTATGAGGTTAAGGTTTTGGCTACGAGGCCTTCCATCAGCTTGACGTACAGTGGGACTGAGGCTATGGGTCTGTAGTTGGATGGTTGGTCCGTTGCTCCTTTGGGGTCTTTTAGTATCGGAGTTAGGGGTCTTTTAGTATCGGAGTTATGATGATTTCGCTGAGTTCTTGTGGGAAATGACCCTCTATGAGTAAAGATTGTATCCATTGTAGAAGTAGGGAGCGGAATAGTGTACTTGAAGCTTTCAGTAGGTATGGGGTGTGGTGGTTATGGTCACAGGCTGCGTGGCTGTATTTATTATATAGATTGTTGAAGTCTGACCATTGTATGGATGAGAAATGGGACCAGGTTCTGTCTGCTGCGACTGGTTCTGGTCTGCTGCGACTGAGGTCTTTTCTATGTGAGTGGGGATTCCATTGAACGTGGCTCTGATGCTTGCGATTTTGTTTTTGAAATGTGTGGCTAAGAGGGTGGCTGAGGGAGGGGGGAGTTGTTGCTAGGTAGGGTGGCTAGGTAGGGAGTGGTGTCTAAGATCTTTTAGTAGCTGGAATAGCTTTTTTGTGTCTTGGGGTCCTTCTCCTATTTGCTTTGAGTAGTATGTCTTTCTTTTTTCTTTTAGTTTTTGTTTATATTTTTGGTTCATTATTCTCCATGCTGTTTTTGTGGATTCTTGGCTGTTTTTTCTCCATTTTCTTTCTAGTTGTCTGCATTGTCTTTTGAGTTGGAGTAGTTCGTTGTCGAACCACTTGTCTGATTTTCTGTGGATTTTGGTTTTGGGTTTTTCTGGGGCTAGTTCATCCAGGGTTGCAGTACTTAGATGATTCCATTGTGAGATGAAGTCTTTGGGTGTGTAGTATTGGATTATAGTGTCTGCTTTTGTCCAGAATGTGGTGAGATCGATATGTTTGCGTGAGTAGTAAGTTGTTTGTTGAGTAATTGGAATGCTTTTGTTATTGGTCCAATTGATTTCGAAGGAGTATGTGTAGTGATCAGACCAAAGGGATCAGTTCCATTTTCCGTTTGACGTTTGGATCTCTGGTTGTGTGGGTTGTTGGGACATGTAGGCTGCGATGTCGAGTTGGTGAACTTTTTCGTGTGTGGTTTGAGGATCTAGGATTTTATGTTAAGGCCTCGAGATGATAGGTTTCTACATGTTTACAGGATTGGTTTTCAAGGTGGAGGTTGAGGTCTCCTAAAATTAGGTTGTAGGTTGTCGTTAGTGAGTTTTGATATATAAATTCTTCAAATATTGGTTTAGCTGTGTTCCAGTTACTTGGGGTTATGTAGCAGAGTATGCATGTTAGTGTTCCTTTAAGAGATGTGCTTGAAAGTTGACAGGCTAGTAAATCCATGTATGGGTTGGTTATTTTGTCTTGTATTTTTAGGTTTATGGTGTTTTTGGCTATGATGGCAATTCCTCATCCCCTTTTATTTTCTCTGCAGACCATTGTTAATTTGTGGCTTTTTGGGCAAACTTTGGTTATTCTGGGGCCCGAGTCGGAGGTAAGACATGTCTCTGTGAGGAAAAGGCAGTCTAGGTTTTCTTCTATCCAGTTTTTTATACGTTCTGTTTTGGGGCCTATGGCTCTGATGTTCACATATGCGCACTTGAGAGTGGTGTAGTTTATTGGTATGTTGTGAGTTGTTTTCGGGTATATGAGTGATCTTTGATGGGGTTGTTTTTGGTCTTGTATGGGTTTGTCAGTTTTCTTCTTGTTAATTGTGGGGCGGGTTGGTGTGTGTAAAACTGATAGTTTGAGTTTCTGTCTATTGTGAGATGCCAGGTTGGTTGGGTAATTCCCTTGGAATTTGCTATAATTGGTATTGGAGAGATGTTTGCAGTTGCTTTCCAGTCAGTTAGGAGCAGGGTTATCAGTAGGATTGCTTGAGGATATTTTGGTGGTGTGGTTCTCGTGGTGGTGCTTAAGTGTGGCGACCATTGTAGTGGTGGGTAGAGGAGGAGTGCTCTCCAGCGTCTGAGTTTCATCTTGGTCTGTCGATGGAAGAGGGTTGCAGGGTTCGGAGAAGACTCGGCAACAAGCGACGGTGGGGAGGGGTGGAGAATTTTTCACGCTTGAGTCTCATTTCAGTCTGTCGATAGGATAGGGCTGCCAGGTCAGGAGAGGGCCAGAAGTGTTCAAAATTGAGTTGCTGGGCCTTCCAACTGGCTCAGTGACCGGCAGTGGTGGGGAGGGGCAGAGTGTTCTCCCACGCCCGAGTCCCGTTTCGGTTAGTCGATGAGAGAGGTGGCTGGGTCAGGAGAGGCAGGAAGGATCAAAATTGAGTCGTGAAGTCTTCAACTGGCTCAGCAACTAGTGGTGCTCAGTAGCTAGTGGTGGTAGGGATGGGTGGAGTGCTCTCCAATGCCCAAGTCCCATCTCGGTCTGTCGATGGAAGGGGTTGCAAGGTCAAGAGAAGACAAGAAGTGTTCAAACTTGTGTTGCTGGGGAGGGGCGGAGTGCTCTCCCATGCCCAAGTCCCATCTTGGCCAGTCAATGAGAGAAGGTGATAGGGTCAGGAGAGGCAGGAGGTTCGAAATTGAGTCGCTGAGCTTTCCAACTGGCTCAGTCACTATTAGTGGTGGGGAGGGGTGGAGTGCTCTCCCACGTCCGAGTCCCATTTCGGTCTGTCGATGGAAGAGGGTTGCAGGGTCAGAAGATGTGAAGAAGTGGTCAAGCTTTTGTTGCTGGGGAGGGGTGGAGTGCTTTCCCACGCCCGGGTCCCATCTTGGTCCGTCGATGGAGGATGGTAGCAGGCTCAGGAGGGGCAGGAAGGTTCAAGGTTGAGTCGCTGAGCCTTCTAACTGGTTCAGCAACCAGTGGTGGTGAGGAGGGGTGGAGTGCTCTCCCACGCCCCTGTCCCTTTCAGTCTGTCAATGGAAGAGGGCTGCAGGGTCAGAAGAAGTGAAGAAAGAAGTGGTTAAGCTTTTGTTGCTGGGGAGGGGCAGAGTGCTCTCCCACGCCCAGGTCCCATCTTAGTCTGTTGATGAAGAATGGTAGCAGGTATGATGAAGACCACACACCATTCTAGTAGCCTTCCTCAGGACCAACTCAATCCTTTTTATATCTTTTTGAAGATGTGATCTCCTTTTTCCTACTGGCCATACCTCTCCCTTTGCAACCTAGCATCCTTCTAGGTTTCACCATCACCTTTTCAACCTGTTTGGCCACCTTAAGCTCTGCAACTTCATTTTTTTAATTCTCTCAGCACTTTGGGATGTATACAATCTGGTCCAGGTGATTTGCTATTGTTTAGTTTGTTAAATTTACCCATTACATCTTCCAGTGTTACAGAGATTTGTTTGAGTTTCTCTGATTCATCAGAATTGAATGCTGTTTCTGGCACTAACTCCCCCACATCTTCCTCCGTGAAGACTGAAGCACAGAATTAAATTAATCTCTCCGCTATGGCCTTGTCTTCCCTGAGAGCCTGTTTTATCCCTTAGTCATCTAGCGCTCCAACCGGTTCTCTTCCTGGCTTCTTCTTAATATACCTAAAAAAGTTTTACTGTGTGTTTTTGCTTCCAGTGCAATCTTCTTTTCAAGGTCTTTCTTTGCCTTCTTTATTAGTGCCTTGCATTTGACTTGTGCTGTTTACAATTATTTTCAGTCATATCCTTCTTCCACTTGTTAACCAAGCCAATTGCCGTTTGGTCATTCTTCCTCTTTTTTTATGCATGGAATATATATAGTCAATGTAGCCTGGGCTTGCAGGCTGCCGAGACAGGGACTGGATTGTGTCTGTATGCTTCTTAATGAGATCAGCCACCTCCTCCAATTTGTCCCCAAATAAATTGTCTCCATGGCAGGGTATGTCCACATGCCTCTTTTGCACTTCTAGATTCAGATCAGAGACACAAAGCCATAAGAGAGTCTATGCATCCCTGTCCCCATTCTGGAAAATCTAGAAGCAAAGTCAAAAGTATCATAAGCATTCCTAGCCATATATTTCCTATAGTGCAGCTGTTTCTTGGCCAGCTGATAAAGTTCTTGACTCTGCTGCTCTGGAAGAGTGTCAGCCAAAAATTATATATTGTGTACCAGAAACTGCAAGTACATGCTCATGTAGAGCTGGTAGGGACTGGATGTGGGAAATTAGCCTTAAACATCTTCCCCTCTATCCAATCCAAGGTCCTGTCATCTCTGCCTGGGGGAGCCATGAATCCTAGTACTCTTGGCTTGCTTGAGAGTGGATTCTACCACTAAAGAGTGGAGAGGAAGCTGGGACAGCTCAAATCCAAGAGCCTTTTGGTACTGGGTATCTACCTTTTTGGGTGCAACCTGCACTGAAAATGGGTCTCCCAATTCCTTAATGATAGAGTGCAATGGTACTTAATAATAATAATAATAATAATAATACCTCTGGACAAAGAAACATTATTTCAAAACTGCACAAGCAAAGATCCTTTCCAAGTTGGTGAATATTTTTCTACCAAATTTGAAGAAGCCTGAAGGATAATTATTTACGACATTCTGATGGTGATTTGTATGCAGTATTCAAGTTGAAAGAAAGAGCAGAGATTGTGATAACAAATGAGTGGCACTAGTGGTATATCCAAGAGTCCAGATGGCTACTCTTCCTTGACTGGCCTCTCAGCTGTGCACAAGAGGAGCTCCTGGATAGAATGGCTAAGAAGTCCTTCATGTGTGAATCAGAGGTACGGAAACATTTCCTTCTAGCCATGAGGAAAGTAGAGGAACATTGTAGACAAAGAAATACAAGACTTCCTTTCCTAACATGCATAATAATAGTTTAGAGAATATCAATTATCAGAAAAAGAAAAGTAAACAGAAGAGAAAGGAGGTGACCAATTTGTTATTTATTTATTTTTAAAATTTATATACCATCTATATCTAGACGGTTTCCATAACATTACATAAAAGTTGAGTCTTCATGATATTTCTTGCCCACATCCATCTATTGCCTGTTCCCTCTTTAAAAATCATCGGTACTCGCCGTGACCTGATTTTTTCGGTTACAGCCCCTACCATTTGGAACTCACTCCCTCTTTATTTAAGACTTGAACAAGATTTGAAAAAATTCAAAAATAGTTTAAAGTGTTTTCTTTTTAAAGAAGCCTTTAACTAAAAGTTTATTTTCCGGTTGATTCCAATCTCATCATTTTGTATTAAACTCCGATTATATATCCCCTTTTTTTTAGATTTTCAAGTTTGCAAATTCTTTTCTCACATCATCCTTATGTTCTAACCTAATTTGATTAACACATTTTTTTTTTTTTTTTTATTGTATTTTTTCTTTTCCCTCCTTTCCTACTGTTCCATGTGTTTGTTATCCCAGTTCGTTTTTTAATTTTAAAGTTATTATTTTTATTAACGATGTATTTGTGATTTAAGAAATCCAATTTTATTTCTTTGTAAAACGCTTTGTATCCTGAAAAGCGTTTAATCAAATAATTTAATAAACTTGAAACTTGAAACTTACAAATAGAAATCTTTCCTTAAATGAAAGCAGATACATTTTCAATAGTTTTTTATATTCAAACAATTTTTATTGATGACAGTCAGTAAGCACAGAACAGTAAACATCAAAACATTAAACACAGCGTACAAGCTACGTGCAACACATGTTCTGAAAGCCCAGAATCTGTAGTCAAACAAACTTTTTAAAGAGGATATCACAGGTCTTCCCTCCTATTCCTCCTCCTCCCCCCCCCCCCTCCAACGTATTTGCCAGTGAACAGTAACAGACCTCTTCATATCCTCTCCAAACAAACCGTCCAAGGATCTGGATTCTTAAAGATCAGGCAAGCTAGCTAGTATCTGAAAAAGGATCATTATTGCATAGAATGAAGCAAGGTCTCTAAAAAAGACAGATTGATCCTACAACCCTATACCCCTCTTCTCTTATCTGAGGCCCAGAATTTGTGACAAAATTAAAATTTAAAACAAAAAAAGGGAGATCATGCCAAGAAACCAAAACCAAGATACACCAAGATACCATTATTACTTTCTCTCTCCGAGAGATTCCATGTGCCTATCCCAGGCCCTTTTCAATTCAGACACAGTCTCTGTCTCTACCACCTCTTCTGGGAGACTGTTCCATGCATCTACCACCCTTTCTGTAAAAAAGTATTTCCTTGGATTACTCAATAGCTTATCACCTCTTAACTTCATTCAATGTCCTCTCATTCCAGAGCTTCCTTTCAAATGAAAGAGATATGTCTCATGTGCATTTACACCATGTATATATTTAAATGTCTCTATCATATCTCCCCTTTCCCACCTTTCCTCCAAAGCATACAGATTGAGATCTTTAAGTCTGTCCCCATACGCCTTATCTCGAAGACCACACACATTTTAGTAGCCTTTCTCTGGACCAACTCCATCCTTTTTATATCTTTTTGAAGGTGCGGCCTCCAAAATTATACACAATATTCTAAATGAGGTCTCACCAGAATCTTCTACAGGAGAACCAATATCTCATTTTTCTTATACCTCTTCCTATGCAACCTAGCATCCTTCTAGCTTTCTCTGTCACCTTTTCAACTTGTTTGGCCACCTTAAGATCATCACATACAATCATACACAAGTTCCTCTCTGTTGTCGTGCACATAAGTTCTTCACGCCCTAAACTGTACCATTCCTTTGGGTTTTTGTAGCCGAAATGCTTGACTTTGCATTTATTAGCATTAAATTTTCGCTGCCAATTTTCAGACCATTCTTCAAGCTTCAGCAGGTGTTCTTCATGTTATTCACACAATCTTGGGTGTCTACTCTATTGCAGATTTTGGTATCATCTGAAAAGAGGCAAAACTTACCTGTCAGCCCTTCATTATAAAAATGTTAAAAAGATCAGGCCCAAGAACAGAACTCCGAGGCATATCACTGGTAACATCCCTTTCCTCAGAGCAATCTCTATTGATCACTACCCTCTGTCGTCTTCCACTCAACCAGTTTTTCACCCAGCCTGTCACTTTGGGGCCCTTCCCAAGGGCACTCAGTTTATTTATTAGACATCTGTGTGGAATACTGTCAAAGGCTTTGCTAAAATCTAAATACACTACATCTAGTGCACTTCCTCTACCCAATTCTCTGGTCACCAAGTCAAAGAAATTGATCAGATTTGTCTGACAAGAGCTACCTCTAGTGAATCCATGTTGCCTCTGGTCCTGTAATCCACCAGATTCCAGAAACTTCACCATTCTCTGTTTTAAAAGCATTTCCATTAATTTGCTTACCACAGAAGTCAGACATACTGGCCTGTAATTCCCTACTTCTTCTTTACTTCCACTTTTGTGGAGAGGGACCACATCCACCCTTCTCCAGTCCTCCGCTACTATTCCCGACTCTAGAGAAGCATTGAAAAGGTCTGTCAGCAGAGCCACAAGAACATCCCTAAGTTCCTTCAACACCCTCGGATGTACACCATCCAGCCCCATTACTTTGTCTACCTTAATTTTAACTAGCTCCTCATGAACACAACCTTCTGAAAATTGATAAAGATCTACTACTCCTACATCCCTATTCATATTTGTCTTCTGTGGTCCCACTCCCGGTGCTTCAGCCATGAACACAGAACAGAAATATTTGTTAAGCAATTCAGCCTTTTCTTTATCAGATTTTAGTTGTTTAATTAACCTCAAATTAAAAAAGCAACATCTGACCAACATAACTATTTGGGATTTAAGGTCTAAAGAACATATCTCCAGCCGGTAGAGTCTCAGGGACAGTGGGAGGGATCTTGTTTTCTATTCCTGGCTGCTAAGGTTTCTGGGACAGTGACAAAAGGCCTGGGTTCCATCGCTGGCTTTTAGAATCCCTGAAAATGGCCTAGGCCCTAACCCTGACCCTAACCAGGGTCCTGCATCTATTCCTGGATAGGGTTACCATATAGCTCCAGAAAAAGGAGGACAAATTGAGACATCTGGGTTTTACTTTCATTGAGAGCAATGGGAGCAAAACCTGGATATCTCAATCTCTCCTCCCTTTTCTGGATCCACATAGGGTTAATCAAAAAGGAGATTAAGTTAATTAAATGAAGGAAAGAATCTCAGAATTGCCACTCCAAGGATCATAGTTGCATTTTTCAATATGGAATTATGGCATGGGTATCTTTCATTGATCCAAAACCTTCATGTGTTAAAGGTGACTTAGTCAATTTAATAAATTTAATCTTTACTACTCAAACATTTATTTTTTCTTTTATGAATTTTTTTGAAAAGTTGTGCAAATAGCATCATAGAAAACACAATTTATATCTCCAACCAATATTAGCGGTTAATACTTCAAAATAATGTTCAATATGAGGAAAATTAATGTCTTTTCATATCGTTGTAAGACCACAACCAGCATTAAAGATTGTAAGCAAAAAACACTTATCTTTCAGCTTTAGCTTTGTGTCAACTGGTGTATACAAACTGCCGCTTTAGCCCCATTTAGCATGTCCCAGGATTTATACATCGGGCTATAATTATAACGTTAACACACTGTGACATAAAAGTGCATTGAAAAAATGGCGCTTCTAATAGCTATTAGTCTCCTCTTTTCAAGGGAGAAGAGGGCCAGTTTCTCTAATCTCTTACTGTACGGCAACTCCTCCAGCCCCTTAACCATTTTAGTCGCTCTTCTCTGGACCCTTTCGAGTAGTACCGTGTCCTTCTTCATATACGGCGACCAGTGCTGGATGCAGTACTCCAGGTGAGGGTGCACCATGGCCGATACAGCGGCATGATAACCTTCTCCGATCTGTTCGTGATCCCCTTCTTAATCATTCCTAGCATTCTGTTCGCCCTTTTCACTGCTGCCGCGCATTGCGCGGACAGCTTCATTGACTTGTCGACCAGTACTCCCAAGTATCTTTCCTGGGGGGGTCTCTCCAAGAACCACCCCTGACATCCTGTATTCGTGTATGAGATTTTTGTTATCGACATGCATCACCTTACACTCATCTACGTTGAACCTCATTTGCCATGTCACTGCCCATTTCTTGAGCGTGGTTATGTCACGTTGTAGATCTTCACAATCCCCGCGTCTTCACTACTCTGAATAACTTCGTATCATCTGTAAATTTAATCACCTCACTAGTCATACCAATTTCTAGATCATTTATAAATATGTTAAAGAGCAAGGGTCCAAGCACCGAGCCCTGCGGCACCCCGCTGGTGACGCTCTTCCAGTCCAAGTAAACCTGGATTCTCTCCCTGTCCACTCAAAGGTGCTGAACAGTGATGAAGACTAGATTTTAATCTTAGTGGGTAGAGTACCTGGGATTTTATTTTGATAATTTATTTATTTTAGTTGTAAATACACTGTTAACAGGTCTTTTTCTGCTTTAGATTCTACTTTGTCTTTTTTGCTCATTTTGATTTTCTTTCAGATCCGTTCATATGCACGACAAATCCTGGAAGGGGTACAATATCTGCATTGCAACAACATTCTTCACCTGGATCTAAAAGTGAGTAAAAGGCTGGGTGAAGCATGCAGAAAAGTCAATTCCATATACCGCATTCTGAATCTATTCCAAAACTGCTCCACACCACTTGAAGCATGCTCTAGAATGTGTTCTCCACTTTCCTTGAGTGCTCATGTTTTTTGGAATCCAACTGTCAAATTACAATCATTTCCTTCTCCTGACTTAGCTTTGGAAGCTTTCACTGCAATCTAGATTCCAAAAATGTGGAGTGGTGGTAAGAAAATTAATTAAATTGGTGCGAAAATAGAGGCCAGTGCAGTTTCTGGAATCCAGGATCTGGGGCAGCATGGTTCTACTAGAGATAAGTTTTTATAGACGACCAGAAAATTGGATTGTATGAAGCATCAGCTATGGTACATTTATATTTCAGCAGGCCATTGACATGGGGCCTTTGGTATGGACCCTAAAATGACTGGCAGAGTCAGAAACTAGTTGAATTGTGGTAAATGGAAGGCTGTTGGGGAATGTTTGCCTCTTTGTGGTAGACACTTTGGAAGGTGAGAAGGGATCTAGGAAAGTGTGATTTAATGCTAAAAAAATACAGGTTCTTCCTTTTGGACTACAAAATGCCAATGGAGCAGCAGTACAGTATAAAACCAATAACTGCGGTATGTTTATTATCATTTGTAATACCACATCACCATACTACAGACCTCAGCGGTTTGCATTCTGAATTATATTAAATAATAATAATAATGAGAACTTTGTACAAATAAGAGAGAAAAAAAGAGCAGAAAATCTTGACTTCAAATTGAAAGAGAGGAGAATAAGAGCAGAAAGAGAATCAGAACGTAAGGAAAGCACAGTTACTTACCGTAACAGATGTTATCCAGGGACAGCAGGCAGCTATTCTCACATATGGGTGACGTCATCGACGGAGCCCGGATGCGGATGCCTTGCAAGCAGACTTGCTTGAAGAAACTAGAAGTTTCGAGTCAACCGCACCACGCATGCGCAAGTGCCTTCCCGCCTAGCGTAGGGCACGTCTCCACAGTTCAGATAGCTAGCAGAGAAGCCAACCAGGGGAGGTGGGTGGATTGTGAGAATAGCTGCCTGCTATCCCTGGATAACACCTATTACGGTAAGTAATTGTGCTTTATCCCAGGACAAGCAGGCAGCCTATTCTCACATATAGGTGACCTCCAAGCTAACCAGAATGGGATGGTGGGAGTGTTGGCAATTTAGGAGAATAAATTTTTTAATACTGTCTGGCCAAACTGGCCATCCCGTCTGGAGAAAACATCCAGACAATAATGAGAAGTGAAAGTATGAACCGAGGACCAAGTAGCAGCCTTGCAAATTTCCTCAATAGGCGTAGATCAGAGGAAAGCTACTGAAGCTGCCATGGGCTGTGACTTTACTGTGTAGGGGTAATCCAGCCTGGGCATAGCAGAATGAGATACAAGCAGCCATCCAGTTGGAGATGGTATGCTTAGAGATGGGATGTCCCAACTTGTTTGGATCGAAGGAGCCAAAAAGTTGAGGAGCAGTTCTGTGTGGTTTGGTGCATTCCAAGTAGAAGGCTAAAGCATGTTTACAGTCTAGAGTATGAAGAGCTGATTCCCTAGGATGAGAATGAAGCTTAGGAAAAAACACTGGAAGAACAATGGATTGGTTGAGATGAAATTCTGAAACCACTTTAGGTAGGAATTTAGGATGAGTACGGAGAACCACCTTGTCATGATGGAAGACAGTGAAAGGTGGATCAGTAACTAAAGCTTGCAGCTCACTGACTCTTCGAGCAGAAGTGAGGGCAATGAGAAACACCACTTTCCAAGTGAGATACTTTAGATGAGCCAAATCTATTGGTTCAAAAGGAGGCTTCATCAATTGAGCAAGAACAACATTGAGGTCACAAACCACAGGAGGCGGTTTGAGAGGTTTGACATTGAAAAGTCCTTTCATGAATCTGTAAACTAGCGGATGATCAGAGAGTGGTTTCCCTTCAGTAGGCTGATGGAAAGCTGCAATTGCACTGAGATGGACTTGGATGGATGTAGACTTGAGGCCAGAAGTGGATAAGTGCAAAAGATAATCCAAAACAGAAGATAAGGAGGATTGTTGAGGTTCCTTATCGTGAGAAAAACACCACATAGAAAATCTAGTCCATTTTTGGTGATAGCATTGTCTAGTGGTAGGTTTCCTAGAAGCCTCTAAAACGTCTCTTACAGATTGAGAAAACTGAAGAGGAGTCATGTTGAGAAGTACCAAGCTGTCAGGTGTAGCGATTGCAGATTGGGATGAAGAAGAGACCCTTGACTCTGTGTAAGCAGAGAAGGAAAAACTGGTAGAAGGTATGGCTCCCTGCTGCTGAGTTGAAGTAGAAGGGAGTACCAAGGTTGTCTTGGCCACCAAGGAGCAATCAGAATCATGGTGGCATGATCGTTCTTCAACTTGACCAGAGTCTTGAGAATGAGAGGAAATGGAGGGAATGCATAGAGGAACAGATTCGTCCATTCCAGAAGAAAAGCATCTGCCTCGAGGCGGTGAGGAGATATATCCTAGAGCAGAACTGAGGCAGTTTGTAGTTGTGGGGAGCTGCAAAGAGGTCTATGAGGCGTTCCCCATTGTGAAAAAATGTGATGAAGAGACGAGGAATGGAGTATCCATTCGTGAGATTGCAGAAGACGACTCAAGTTGTCTGTCAAGCAATTCTTTGCCCCTTGTATGTAGACAGCTTTGAGGAAGGTATTGTGGCAGATTGCCCAATCCCAAACCTTCAGAGCTTCTTGACAAAGGGAGGCAGATCCTGTCCCTCCCTGTTTATTGACATAATACATGGTGACTTGGTTGTCCTTCCAAATGAGGACTACCTGGTCGTGAAGAAGATATTGAAAAGCGTGAAGAGCCTTGAGGATCGCTCTGATTTCCAACAGATTGATATGACACCGACGATCCATGCTGGTCCAGTGGCCTTGAGTACGGAGACCATCGAGATGAGCGCCCCAAGCGTAGGTCGAAGAATATGTCGTGAGGACCTTCTGATGGGGGGGGACATTTGAAACAGCAAGCCTCTGGAGAGATTGGAAGAGATCATCCACCAACGGAGAGACTGCTTCAATGAAGGAGTGACTAGTATGTGTCGAGAAAGCGGGTCGCAACCCTGCGTCCATTGAGATACCAGGGTCCACTGAGGAATTCTGAGGTGAAGTCTGGCAAAAGGTGTCACTTGTGGAGGCCATGTGACCTAGGAGTACCATCATGTGTCTTGCTGAGATGGAAGAGCGGGAAGACACTGACAGAGTTGAAGAAGAGCTTCCAGACATTGTTGTGGAAGAAATGCTCTGAGTTGGATAGTATCCAGAACAGCTCCGATGAATTGTAGATTCTGTGAGGGCTGAAGGTGGGATTTGGGAAAGTTGATTTCGAATCCCAAACTTTGTAGGAACCAGGTAGTCCATTGGGTCACTACAATAACCCCCTGAGATGTTGAATCTTTGATGAGCCAGTCCTCGAGGTAGAGAAATACCTGAAGACCATGGTTCCTAAGAGCTGCTGCTACCACTACCAGGCACTTGATGAACACTCTAGGAGATGAAGCCAGCCTGAAGGGCAGTACTCTGAATTGAAAATGCAGATTCCCCACCTGAAATCTGAGATATTGATGGAAGGCCGGATGGATGGGAATATGAGTGTAGGTCTCCTTGAGATCTAGAGAGCATAACCAGTCGTTCTGCTTGAGAAGGGGATAAAGGGATGCCAGGGACAACATTCAAAATTTTTCTTTGACCAAAAATTGGTTTAGAGCCCTGAGATCCAGAATGGGCCACAAATCGCCCATCTTCTTCGGAACAAGGAAGTAACGGGAGTAAAAACCCCTGTTTTGCTGTTCCAAAGGAACTGGTTCGATGGCATGGAGACGAAGCAGAGCTTGAGCTTCCTAAAGAAGAAGGGCGGTCTGGGATTGACTGGAAGGATACTCTCTTGGAGGAAGCTCTGGTGGAACCTGAGTGAAATGAAGAGAGTATCCTTCCTTGATGATGGTTAGCACCCAGAGGTCGGATGTAATTGTCATCCATCGGTGGTAAAAATGATGGAGATGACCTCCTATAGGGGCAAAAGAAGTCAAAGTCAGAACGGTGGAGATTATGCTCTGTTTTAAACAGTCAAAAAGGCTGAGTAGCCTTAGGTGCAGCAGAACATTGAGATTTTTGTTGCTTCTGAGGCTGCTGTTTCTTAGGAGGGCGATTGTAAGGAGCCGTCCTCGGAGCAAAACGCCTCTGATATATAGGAGGAGGGCGTGTAGGTTTGGCAGGAGCTGGCTTTGGCTTAGGTCTGACAATAGAAGCAAAGGATTTTTCATGTTCAGACAATTTCTTGGTAGCTGCCTCGATAGATTCATCAAAGAGGTCATTGCCTGCACAAGGAATATTAGCCAAGAGGTCCTGAAGATTAGGATCCATGTCAATAGTACGAAGAGAGGCAAGATGGCGCATTGCCACAGAACAAGCAGCCGCCCTGGCCGACAACTCAAAGGCATCATAAGATGACTAAAGGAGATGTAATCTGAGTTGTGATAGAGAAGCGATGATTTCTTGAAATTCAAAGTGTTTTTGAGTATCCAAATAACTCAAAAATTTAGGCAAAAGAGTAATGAGGAACTCAAAATAAGTAATAAAATTAAAATTATAATTAAGGACTTTAGAGGACATCATGGCATTTTGATAGATGCGACGTCCGAATTTGTCCATAGTTTTCCCTTCCCTTCCAGGAGGAACAGTGGCATAAACCTTGGAAAGATGGGACCTCTTTAAGGATGACTCCACAAGCAGGGATTGGTGAGATAACTGAGTTGTCAAATCCTTTGCGATGGAGAGCTTTATATCTAGAGTCCAATTTGCCTGGAACAGCTGGAATGGTATAAGGAGACTCCAGGCATCTGGCAAAACTCTGAGACAAGAGCTTGTGAAGAGGAAGTTTAAGTGACTCTGCCGGAGGTTGAGGAAGATGCATAACTTCAAGATACTCCTTAGAGTATTTGGAACCAGCATCTAATTGAAGATCCAAGTCAACAGCCATCTGACGAAGAAAAAATGAAAATATAGCTAATCCGCCAATGCTTTGCCTCGAGAAGGACTCGAGGTTGTCGAGGCAGCCTGGGTCGAAGATGAAGCTTCGGCCGGAAAAAAGGCATCAAAAGAATATGGAGACTTAAACGAAGCAATCGAAACCGCTGCATCCTCAAAGTGTGGAAGTGGAGACCTCGATTGAGGAGTCGGCGGTCTAGTAGAAGTAGGAGTAGATCAAGGCTTAGTTGAAGAAGGACGTTCTTTAGAAGCAGAACTATGCCTCGATGAAGGCCTCGATCGTCAGTGAGAACGGTGCTTGGAAGCAGATCTCGAAGATCGAGGAGACTTCGCCTCGGAGACAGAAGCAGCCGATGCTACCAAAGAATGGATAGGCTGGAGGCTGTGGATTGAAGCTCAAGAGGCTTGGTGGAGGAACCTCTATGCACTCCCAAAGACTCTGCTCCTTGGATAAAGTGTGAGGATTCCTGCCGAGGCACTTGCAAATATTCTGCTCCTTGCTTCACATGCTTAGATGCCAGACCAGACACTCGCAGAAACTCTGCTTCCTGCAAAGAGTGTGCAAGCTCAGACTGAGGCAAAGGAAAAGGCTCGACCTCACGGAAGTCTGCAGAATGCCCAGGCTGGATGAGAGGAAGAAGCTTCGGTCCCATATTAGTAAGGCACTGAATGAATTGCTTCTCCAACATGGTCTGGAAAGAAGCTGCGTCTGAAACCGGACCACCTGCTTTGGCTGGAGGTTCCACAGAGGCAGTGGAAATGTGCTTCGACTTGGAAGTCTTAGGCACCTTAAGCACCACTGCTGGAACTTTCTGATGAGCTATCTGGCCTGAATATACAGGGGAAGATACAGCAGGAGTCGTCGAGGAGAGAGCCGTTGCAAATGAAAAAGGTCTGATGAGGCTTGAGGTCAAAGCAGTAGAAGCAGGATGAATCTCGGTCGAAGGTGAGGTCGAGGCTGCCTTCGAATTTGATGGATCGGAGGAAGAATCCATCTCGAAGAGCTTCTGTACCAAAATGCGACAACGTTTAAGGGCTCGAGGTTGAAGAGTAGCACAGCGCTCGCATGACTTCGGTTGATGGTCCGGCCCAAGGCACTTGAAGCACCAACGGTGTGGGTCCATGAGGGAAATTGCACGCTGGCACGGGCTACACTTCTTGAAGCCCATTGTTGGCCAGGACATAGGAGGAAAAATAGCCACCGCAAAATCGAAGCCCTTGGGCTGCGGCCGAGCGGCCTGCCCCGGCAGCCGAAGAATGAAAGTAAATTTTTTTTAAAAAAAAGAAATAAAAGAAAAACAGCGATTCGTGAAGAAAATAACACAAACTGCAGTGTAGAGAAGGCACGAAGTAATAAAGTTAAACATAGAGAGTCAAAGACGGACTTCTCGGCTCCGTGGAAAACTGAGAACTGAGGAGATGCGCCCTACGCTGGGCGGGAAGGCACTCGCGCATGCACGGTGCGGTTGACTCAAAACTTCTAGTTTCTTCATGCAAGTCTGTTTGCGAGCTTCCGCATCCGGGCTCCGCTGATGACATCATCCATATGTGAGAATAGGCTGCCTGCTTGTCCTGGGATAAAAATATTTCCTCCTATTGGTTTTACCTCTCCATGATAGGGAGAACGAGAGGGCACTCTCTAAAATTGAAAGGGGATAGAATCCGTACGAATGTAATGAAAGTTCTTCTTCATTCAGAGAGTGGTAGAAAACAGGAACATTCTTCCGGAGTCTGTCGTAGGGGAAAACACCCTCCAGGGATTCAAGACAAAGTTAGACAAGTTCCTGCTGAACCAGAACATACGCAGGTAGGGCTAGTTTCAGGGCGCTGATCTTTGACCAAGGGCAGCCGCGTGAGCAGACTGCTGGTCACGATGGACCACTGGTCTGACCCAACAGCGGCAATTCTTATGTTCTTAAAATTATTTCCCTGCAGTTTCATTGAGTGTCCCCTAGTCTTTGTAATTTTTGACAGAGTGAAAAATCGATCCACTTGTACACATTCTACTCCACTCAGGATTTTGTAGACTACAATCATATCTCCCCTCAGCCTTTTTAGTCTTTCCTCATATGAGAGGAGATCCATCACCCTTTATTATCTTGGTCATTCTTCTTTGAACCTTTTCTAGTGCTGTTTTATCTTTCTTGTGATAAGGAGACCAGAATTGAACGCAATACTCCATGTGAGGTCACACCTTGGAGTGATACAGAGGCATTACATTATCTTTATTTTTGTTAACTATCCCTTTTTAAAATAATTCCTAGCATCTTGTTTGCTTTTTTGGCCGCTGCCGTACATTGGATGGAAGGTTTCATTGTACTGTCTACAATGACACCCAGATCCTTTTCTTGGGCGCTAACCCCCAAGGTGGACTGTGATTTGGATTATTCCTCCCAATATGCATCACTTTGCATTTGTCCACATTAAATTTCATCTGCCACATGGATGCCCAGTCTTCCAATTTCCTAAAGTCTGCCTGCAATTTTTCACAATCTGCATGCATTTTAACAACTTTGAACAGTTTAGTGTCATCTGCAAATTTATTCACCTCACTCATCGATTGGTAGAAGGGTAGCATTATATGTGAAAAAAGACCTTTATTAAAATTGACTAAACCTTCTACAGGACACAAAACATACCCTGGTCCCTATGCATAGTGATAGAAGGGTACTAGCATCCACCTGGCCAGAATGGACAGATGCAGAAATGTTACCAGAAACAAACTTCTGCAGTGCTCAGGTGTGTCACTCCAGCCCATAGTGTTGCTATGCTAAAGTGTGTCCTGCCATCTCATATGGTATTGAAATGTCAAGGGTGTCATTCTGTGCCTGAATGTTGTAAGGGCCAAAGGTGTCACTTTTTCCCTCAGGGATGAGATACTTAGTCTTGTGATTGGCCCTCAGTCACTGTTCTCTCTAAGTTGAGCAGGAGTCCTCCAAGTGCATTGCTGCCAGTTGGGGGATGGGGGTGCTTCAATATTGTGTTTTCAATTGCTAGGAACAGCCAGATTCCCTGAAGTCCTACATGGCTTGCCTGAAACAGCACCCCCCACTGGTAGTACCATAGGTAGAGGACTCGACTCAGCTTAGAACAGCGGTCTCAAACACGCGGCCCATGGGCCGCATGTGGCTCTCCAGATTTTATTTGCGGCCCGCGGTCTAAACTGGATCATTATCTTCCTTTTGGAGCAGCAGCGTGTCTGGCCGGCTCGTTCCGTTCAAAGCCGCGGGTTGGCGGCTCCTTGCGCTATCCATGGAAGAGCCAGCCAGACACTCTGCTGCTCCAGTGGCGTACAAAGGGGGGGGGGGCGGTCCCCTGTTCTCCCTAGAGTTTGGCTCGTCTAAAGCAGTGGTGCCCAACCTGCTTCCCTTCCTTTCTCAGGCCGTCACCGTGTTATTTGATCTCCCTGCTTCTCTTCGGGGCCGACCAACTCTCGCCGCCCGACGTCAATTCTGACGTCGAGAGGACGTTCTGGCTAGCCAATCGCTGCCTGGCTGCCCGGAACTTCCTTTCCGACGAGAGTTGGTCGGCCCCGTGGAGAAGAGAAAGAGGGAGATCTCGGCCTGTTCGCGATGGCAGCAGCCTATTCCCCGGCGGCGGTGGCATGGGGTAGGGCAGGAAGGAAGAAAGAAAGAAAGAAAGAAAGGGGGACAGGGAGCCAGAAACAAAGCAAAAAATGGGACACGGAATCAGAGAAAGACAGACAGAGAAAGAAAGGGGAGGGAATGAGGTCTGGAGGAGAGGAAGCATACAGGAGGCTGAAAGAAGAGAAGAAATATTGGATGCACAGTCAGAGACTGATGAAATTACCAAACAAAGGTAGGAAAATGATTTTATTTTCAATTTAGTGATTGAAATGTGCCAGTTTTGAGAAAGAAAAGATATTAAACTTTAAATGTGAGGGCTGCAGAAAAAATAGAGTACTTGGAGGGCCGCAGAAAAAATAGTTAATGTCTTATTAAAGAAATGACAATTTTGCATGAGGTAAAACTCTTTATAGTTTATATATATTTCCTTTTAACTGTTAAAGGAAAGTTTTATAAACTATAAAGAGTTTAACCTCATGCAAAATTGTCATTTCTTTAATAAGATATTAACTATTTTTTCTGCGGCCCTCCAAGTACCTACAAATCCAAAATGTGGCCCCGCAAAGGGTTTGAGTTTGAGACCACTGGCTTAGAAGGATCAGTGCCCTCAGTGCTGCAGTGCTCAGGTGTTTCATATTCTTTTCTATAGTACTGCAGAGTTTCAACTTCTAGGCAAAGTTTTCAAGCTATTATTGTGATAAATATTTTATTATTTTGTAGCCAGAAAACATCCTCATGGCTGACACAAGCAGTGAACAGATCCGCATCTGTGACTTTGGAAATGCACAAGAAATTATTCCAGGTGAAGCCCAATATTGCAAATATGGAACTCCAGAGTTTGTAGCTCCTGAAATTGTAAACCAGATGCCAGTTTCCACTGTTACAGACATCTGGTAAGTGTTTTAGAGCCTGAGAAGGATGGAGGAAGTTTATGATCTGTTCAAGGGTCTTGTAACCTTCAAATAAATATTTTTCACCAAACATGTTCTCAGTGTGCTTCAGAAGAGGTGGTAGCAGGATGGATTACTAGAGAGATGATGAGAAGACTGTTATTATCCTTCTCTGCTCTTTTCAAAGTTGTTCAGGTCCTGCATATCCTGAAAGAAACCTTTCTTGACCTTTCTGCTTCTTCTGATGTGAGCTGGTCTCTCTTCTCTCCTCCTTAGCCTTTAGCTGATAATGAACAGGGCTCACAGAAAAAAAACAAAAGCCCAAAAGAAAAACAACAAGCTATTCCCCCACAGGAAAGTACTCAGCATGGATTCTTACCAAACTGGAAGGAAAACTATGTTTTTGAGGCTCCCAAGTAACAATGTAGTTCTGCCAGGTTTGCCATCCTTCCTACTCTACATTCTAAACAACTTGGGGCAGTAAGAGCAATCAACCTTTCATGTAAAACATTAAAGAACAAGACAAGACAACAATTGTAACAGACAATACAGAAATAAAAGAGGAGGCAGTACTAGAGAAACTTTGAGCAGACAAAGGGTTATAATATGAGATTACTATTTTTAGTTTGGGAGTCTCAGACTCCATCTTGGGGGATTTGGTGGGATAAAAGACCACCAATAACATAACATATTTTCCAGTCTATGTTTAAGTCTAGAAATAACAAGGAAAGCTAAAAGAAGAAAACATTGACATGTTCATAGTGAATTGCATATGCAGAAGTAACCTGGCCAAATCTATGTACTAAACTGAGTTAATGTGCAATTTTAAACTAAACTAAACTAAACTAAGCCTTAAGTTTATATACCGCATCATCTCCACGGAAGTGGAGCTTGACACGGTTTACAAAGCTTAAAAATATAAGAAGAGAGAGGAGAAAGATTTACAGGAGCATATGGATAGAGGGGATGTAAACAGGAGAAGAAATGTTATATGTTAGAAAAAAGCCAGGTTTTCAGTTGTTTTCGGAATAGTTAGAGGGAGTCCAGGTTCCACAGCGGGATAGTGAGATCGTTCCAAAGGCCCGTGATTTTGGAGAGGAGGGATTTTAATGCAAGTGCTAACTAATGTTAATGTAGCTTTAAAGAAAACATTTGGGATCATACCACAGCAAGACAGTGAGCAATGCATCATGAAGACACAAAAGGAAGAACCAATCTTCACAGGCCACAGAGTCCCAGAAACTGCAGAAATGGCCAACAGATACATAGGAGTCACACTGGAGAACCCTTATTCAAGGACCCAACATGCCATGTTTCAGCATATGCCTACATCAGGGGTCCTTGAAAACTTTGTATAATGATTAAAATGAGTAACTAATATAGTATTCAGCGAAAGTCCTCCATTTATCGTGTCACTGAATACAAAAGCTGCTAAATATAAAAACCACCACTTCCCGTCAAAAATGAAACTGAGTGGTTCCTGTGTATCTGTTGCCCATCTCCTTGGCCATCACAATATGATCCGCTTCAACCTGGACACAGGAGCAAAACATCGATCCAGAACGACGTCCATGGCACTGAACTTCCGAAAAGGGAATTACGAAGGGATGAGACTCATGGGGAAGATTAAGAAGAGGATAAGCACTGTAAAAATGCTAGAGCAAGCATGGTCCCTTTTTAAGGACACATTCACCGAGGCGCAAAATCTATATATACTGTATATCAACAAGGGATCCAAGAGGAAAAAGAACCAGGAACCGGCGTGGCTCACTGTAGCAGTGAAGGAAGCAATCAGAGACAAGAAGACTTTGTTTAAGGAATGGAAAAGGTCAAAAACAGATGAAAACTGGAAAAAGCACAAACAACATCAAAGCAGGTGCCATAAGGCGGAAAGAGAAGACAAAAGAGACTACAAGAAAAAAATAGCCAAGGAGGTAAAAAACTTTCAATATATTAGGGGAAACGAAGCGGTGGGGCCATTGGATAACCATGGAATAAAGGGAGTGCTAAAGGAGGACAAAGCCATCGCTGACAAACTGTTGCATCTGTTTTTACCGAAGAGGATATACACAACATACCGGAAGCTGACAGGCTATAGGCAGGAAAAGAAGATGGGAAACTGACAGGGTTGATGGTCAGTCTAGAAGAGGTATGCAGGCAGATTCATAGGCTTAAAAATGATAAATTCCTGGGACCGGATGACATCCATCCGAAGATAATCAACGAACTGAAAGGAGCTATAGCTGTACTGCTTCAACTAATAGATAATCTGGTGATCAAATCGGGAAGGATTCTGGAAGACTGGAAAGTGGAGAATGTTATACCGATCTTGAAGAAAGGTTCAAGGGGAGATTCAGGAAACTACAGACCGGTGAGTCTGACCTTAGTACTGGGAAAGATGGTAGAGGCGCTGATAAAGGACCGTATCATTTTCAGAAGGCATTCAACAAGGTTCCGCATGAACGACTACTTTGAAAAATTGAGAGCCATGGAATCGAGGGTGAAATACTCATGTGGATTAAAAACTCGCTGGCGGATAGGAAATAGAGAGTGAGGGTAAATGGACAATACTCGGACTGGAAAAGCATCATGAATGGAGTGTCGCAGGGTTCAGTGCTTGGACCCATGCTCTTCAACATATTTATAAACGACCTGGAAATTGGTACAGTGAGTGAGGTGATTAAATTTGCAGACGATACGAAGTTATTCAGAGTAGTGAAGACGCGGGAGGATAACTTATGAAGAAAAACACCCCCAAAGCTCATATAAAAAAGCTCAAGATAAAAGAACTAGAATCAGTGAAGATAACTTGTGAAGAAAAGCATCTCCAAAGCACATATAAAAAAATCTCAAACCAGAAAAGTATTACATTACATTACATTACGAGATTTCTATTCCGCCATTACCTTGCGGTTCAAGGTGGATTACAAAAGAATTATAAATGGTGGGTTATAATGGAAGATCATTTGTCATTTCTAGAGAGGTAAAGAGTAGGTCGGGTAGTTTCTGTGTGGCGGGAAGAGGGAGGGAGGAAGGACGGTATATTTAATTTAATTTTAATTTAATTTAATTATTATATGCCGCTAATAACCGTGAGGTTTCGAAGCAGTTTACAGAAAATATACATTAAGGAATACAATAAAATAAAATAAGTAAGATAGGTACTTAGAAATTCCCTTACTGTCCCGAAGGCTCACAATCTAACTAAAGCACCTGAGAAGAACAATTAGTAAATAGTATAGAATTAAAAATAAAGTGGTAAAATAAGATTAGAAACATCCTAACAAGAATACATTGATCTCTCTTCAGCTACACTTTTAAAGCAAAATGTACATCCCTAACAATACAATGGAAAAAAACTAAAATTAAATAAAAATAAAAATATAAAAGTCCGTTAGACAATAGAATTCTAAAGAAATTTGAAATGAAGAAAATAAACTTTAGAATTTCTAACAAGAAGTGTATACGAAAGCTCTTTGTTAGTGTTTGTAACAGTGGACATGAGATTTAATTATAAGATTTGCGCTGAATGTTCTCTTGCTTTGAGTCTGAGTCACGATGTAAGACATTTTCCTCTCAGCCGCTGCCAGACAGGTGAAGGTGGTCAGAGACGGGTCTGATGCAGGTTCTGGAGCTTCTATTAATATTGAGGCAGTCGTCATGAGAGTTTCCAGAGCAATGAGACACCTGCCAAAAATAGGGACCCAGAATGTGACCTCCGAAGAGGGATGTCCGGATGAGGCCACTGAGGCCAAGTGGGCCCAAGACAGCAGGGCCAAAAGCCGGGATGACAAGAGGCTTGGTCATTGCAGACACAGGCACTGACTTCCATACAGGGTTCAGAAAAAGGAAGTGGGCTCAGAGGAACAACCAAACACAGAACCAGTGGAGGAGGCAATGACACACCAGGAGCAACACTCAGCACCCCAGTCCTCTCCCGTTTCCTCCATATGGCTCCCCGGTCCTGAAGCCAAACCAGCACTCCAGACCCTGCCATATCCAGGCTCACCGCCAGTTCCTCCTCCCGCTCCAGTACAATCCAGCAAGCACATCCGGATAGTGGATCTTGCGGAAAGCTCCCTCCAGCTCCTGCAACTGCAGGCTGTCGACAGTAGCGTGGCATCTGCGCTGCCCTAGCTTCAGGAGCCCGGCTCGATCGTAGCTTCCGGCTGCCCACCCAGGATCCGCCTCTTCCTTCTTCACTCCCAAATAGGGGCAAATTGCAGCATGCAGTCATCGGCACACAGGAGCAAAGGATTCAGACCAGGTCTTCCACAACCTCAACCAGGACAAGGTCTCAGTCCGGTCTCTCCCAGCCGCCACCATAAAGTGGTATATGTGATGCTAGGACTGTTTCAGGAATTTCTTGAAGAGTATAGTTTTTATTTATTTTCTGAACATCTTGTAGTCTGGGATAGTTATCAGTAGACTGGAGATCTGGTTATCTAGTTTTGCTGCTTGAGTGGCTAGGAGGCCATCGTATAGTTTTTTCCGTTTTACTTCTTTGATCGGGGAGTGTGTGAATGGGGTGTGTGCTTTTCTATGTCTGATTGAGGTGGTTTGGATGAGGCGGTTGTTCAGGTAGGTTGGGCTGTCTCCATTAAAGGTTTTAAATAACATACAGTAGAATTTAAATAGTATTCTTTATTGGATTGGTAGCCAGTGTGAGCTGATGTATGCTTCTGTAATATAGTCGTGTTTCCTCAATGAGTAGATGAGTCTCAGAGATGTATTTTGGATTGTTTGTAGTTGTTTAATCATCATAGCAGGGCAGGGGAGGTAGAGGATGTTGCAATAATCTAGTAGACCTAGGATTAGGGATTGTACTATAAGATGGAATTGTGTTCTTTCAAAGAAATTCCGGACTTGTCTTAGGTTTCTCATAACTCCGAAGGATTTCTGTATTGTTTTATTTATTTGCGGTTGCATGGTGCAGCATCTGTCTATAGTCATTCCTAGTAGTTTTATGGTGGTTTGAATGGGATAGTTGATTGAGTTGATTTCTATATTGGTTATGGTTGGGACTTTGTCATTTTCGAGGAGGATGAATTTAGTTTTGTCTGGATTGAGTTTCAGTTTGTGATCTTTCATCCAGATTGCTACTGTTTCTAGTGTTCGGTGTAGTGCGTTTGTCATGGCGGTCTTTGGTTGATCAAAAGGTATGAGAATGGTAATGTCATCTGCATAACTATAGGTGGTTATGCCTAGATTATCCAGGTATGTTCCGAGAGAGACAGTGTATAGGTTGAAGAGAGTAGGGGATAGTGGGGATCCTTGTGGTACGCCCCAGGGGTTGGACCAAGGTTCAGATTTTTTTTTATCTGATTTTACTCTGTATGTTCTGGATTTTAGGAAGCCTTCAAACCAAGAGTATACTTTATCCGAGATACCTTTGCGTCCAAAATTTGCAGTAGGATGTTATGGTCTACCAGGTCAAATGCTGCTGTCAGGTCCAGTTGTATGAGAAGCATTTTTTTTTTCCTGTGCTGAGGTGTTGTCTGGCTGTGTCAATAAGGGAGCCTAATAATGTCTCTGTGCTGAAGTTGGTTCTAAAGCCAGATTGCATGGGGTGAAGTATGTTATGGTCTTCTAGATAGTTGGTGAGGAGTTTGGCTACTAGTCCTTCTGTTAGTTCGACACATAGGAGGTATTGAGGCAATGGGTCTGTAGTTGGATGATTGGTCTGTTAGTCCTTTTGGATCTTTTTGGTTTGGGGTGATGATGATTTCGCTGAGGTCAGTTGGGAAAATGCTGTCTGTGAGCATGGTTTGTATCCATTGCAGAAGTAGAGTACGGAATTTTGCACTGGAGGTTGTAAGGAGATATGAAAGGCAGTGGTTGAGGTCACAGGATGCGTGGCTGTACTTTTTGTAATTTATTGAGTTCGTACCATTGTATGTTGGGGAATTGAGACCATGTTCTGTCTGCTGCAGTTGATCCTTTTTCTGTGAGATGAATTGTGAGTTCATTTGGGTGGGATGGGGTACAATTGAGGGTGGTGCTGGCATTTGTAATTTTGCTCTTGAAGTGTTCTGCTAAGAGGGTGGCTGAGGGGGGTGGGGTATTGTTAGTGGTCATCTAGGGTTTGGTGTCTGTTAGATCTTTTAATATTTGGAATAGTTTTTTGGTATCTTGGGTTTCTGTGCCTATTAGATTTGTGAAGTGTGTTTTTCTCTTGTCCTTTAGTAGTAATTTGTATTGTTTCTTAATTTTTTTCCAGGCGGTTTTCGTGTGATCTAGGTTAGTTTTTCTCCATTTTCTTTCTAGTCGTCTGCATTGTCTTTTAAATAGGAGTAGTTTGTTGTCAAACCATTGGTCTGATCTTCTGCTGGTTCTAGTTTTGGTTTGTAGTGGGGCTAGTTCATCAAGGAGATGAAGTCCTTGGGGTTGCAGTCCTGGATTGTTTCATCCATTTTTGTCCACTCTTTATGACTGAGAGCACTCAGGCTTTTTCTTCCGTGGGGATAGTGCTTTCAGTCATAAAGAGTGGAGTTTAAGTTTACTACTACTATTTATTACCCACTTTCACTTGATTTAATCTATTTTTGTCCAGTGAGCCTTGAAGATGTACGCAGGCAGCTAGAAAAATTAAAAACTGACAAATCCCCGGGTCCGGACAGAATCCATCCAAGGGTTCTGAAGGAACTAAAGGAGGAGATAGCGGAACTACTGCAGCAAATTTGCAATCTATCACTGAAAATAGGTGTGATCCCGGAGGATTGGAAGATAGCCAACGTTACGCCCATCTTTAAAAAGGGATCAAGAGGTGACCCGGGAAACTACAGACCAGTGAGTCTGACCTCCGTTCCAAGGAAAATGGTGGAAGCACTGATAAAAGACAACATTGATGAACATTTTGAAAGAAACAAACTTCTGATAACCAGCCAACATGGTTTCTGCAAGGGGAGATCGTGCCTAACGAACTTATTGAACTTCTTCGAAGGAATTAACAAACGGATGGACAGAGGAGACCCCATAGACATCATATATCTAGATTTCCAAAAAGCCTTTGACAAGGTGCCCCATGAACGCCTACTCCGGAAACTGAAGAATCATGGGGTGGAAGGAGACGTACATAGATGGATCGGAAACTAGTTGGCGGGTAGGAAAAAGAGGGTAGGAGTGAAGGGCCACTACTCGGACTGGAGGAGGGTCATGAGTGGTGTCCCACAGGGCTCGGTGCTTGGGCCGCTGCTATTTAATATATTTATAAATGATCTAGAAGCAGGGACGAAGTGTGAGATAATAAATTTGCGGACGACACAAAACTATTTAGTGGAGCTCGGACTAAAGAGGACTGCGAAGAATTGCAAAGGGACTTGAACAAACTAGGGGAATGGGCGACGAGATGGCAGATGAAGTTCAACGTTGAGAAATATAAAGTACTACATGTGGGAAGCAGAAACCCGAGGTACAGCTAAACGATGGGAGGGATGTTATTGAAGGAGAGTACCCAAGAAAGGGACTTGGGGGTAATGGTGGACATGACAATGAAGCCGACGGCACAGTGCGCAGCGGCCGCAAAGAGAGCGAATAGAATGCTAGGTATAATCAAGAAGGGTATTACTACCAGAACGAAAGAAGTTATCCTGCCGTTGTATCGGGTGATAGTGTGTCCTCATCTGGAGTACTGCGTCCAATATTGGTCGCCATACCTTAAGAAGGATATGGCGTTACTCGAGAGGGTTCAGAGGAGAGCGACACATCTGATAAAAGGTATGGAAAACCTTTTATATGCTGAGAGACTGGAGAAACTGGGACTCTTTTCCCTGGAGAAGAGGAGACTTAGAGGGGATATGATAGAGACTTACAAGATCATGAAGGGCATAGAGAGAGTAGAGAGGGACAGATTCTTCAAACTTTCGAAAAATAAGAGAACAAGAGGGCATTCGGAAAAGTTGAAAGGGGGCAGATTCAGAACGAATGCTAAGAAGTTTTTCTTTACCCAACGTGTGGTGGACACCTGGAATGCACTTCCAGAGGGCGTAATAGGGCAGAGTACGGTACTGGGGTTCAAGAAAGGATTGGACAATTTCCTGCTGGAAAAAGGGATACAGGGGTATAGATAGAGGATTACTGCACAGGTCCTGGACCTGTTGGGCCACCGCATGAGCGGACTGCTGGGCACGATGGATCTCAGGTCTGACCCAGTGGAGGCATTGCTTATGTTCTTATGTTCTATGTTCTTATGGATTTAGGAGTGGTTTTGTTCTTAGTCCAGTTGATGTTGAAGGTGTATGTGTAGTGGTCTGACTGCAGGACAGGGAACTCAAAGAAGTGAAAAGCCTTCCAGGATCCTTAGCTACCAGGAATGCCAGACAAATACTCACTATAATTAGGGAAGAAGCAAAGATTTTGAACCCTGATGCTATTATCCACCTCGGAACAAATGACCTAGCCAACAATAACCTACCTGCAGCACAGAAAGCTTTTTGGGAGTTGGGGGGGAGGGGTTAAAACCTTTTGTAAAGAATTGTAGCTTTTTCAGAAGTACTGCCTATTTATGGAAAGGGAGAGGAAAGAGTACAAAATACTGAGAACTTCAATAGGTGGCTCAAAGCCTGGTGTCTTCAAGAAGGCTTTAGGTACATAGGAGGATGGGGCAACGCATGGAAAAACAAGAGACTATATTGTAATGATGGGCTGCACCTTACCATGGCAGGAAAAAGAATCCTAGCTGAGAAATTTAGGCAATATGTTTTTAGGCATTTAAACTAGAAGGTGGGGGTGGCATATGTATGGAGATTACTTCCGGTGGCCACCCCCAACAAAAGACAAGATTTGATGATGATAAATATAGCAATGAAAACAACAATATTATTAATTCATTTCCGAGCAATGCAACAGGAAATGAGATGAATTAGAAACTATACAAAATATGAGATTGCTACGGAATAGTAGCTGGAAAGCAATAACCACAAATGCTCACAGTCTAAACAACAAAAATCAGGATCTGCAAGCCCTGATGTTAGAGGCAGGCTATCACAGAGACATGGTTCAGTGATTCCCATGGATTGGATCCCAACATACCGGCTATAATCTTTATAGGAAGGACAGAGATGGTTGAAAAGGTGGAGGAGTAGCTCTCTATGTATAGACAGATATCCAAGCAACTGAAATGCAGGGGGCCTGGGGAAAGAAAGAAATGATATGAATTGTTTTGTAAAGAGAAGATGGAACTTCTGTCCACTTGGGTGTTGTCTACAGACCTCTGACTCAATCACAGCAAATTAGGAAATAAAGGAGACATGCTGTTGCTGGGTGATTTCAACCTGCCGTATGCGGACTGGAAAGTTCCATCTGTGGAATTGTAAAGAAGGAGAGAGATCATAGATGTCTTTCAAGGGGCTCTGCTAAGAGAAATGGTGACGGAACCCACGAGGGAAAAAGCGATACTAGATCTGGTGATCTCAAATGGTGAAAGTGTCTCTAATGTCCGAGTGGGGGCCTACCTGGGAAGTTTCAAGTTTCAAGTTCAAGTTTATTTAGATTTGATAAATCGCTTATCTATAATTTACTAAGCGAGTTACAATAAAATATAAAATAAACATACAATTCAACATACTGCTTAAAATGAGTTCATCATACAGTTTGGTTTGATATAACAGCTGAAGAGGAGGATGACCACACAAAACTCAAAGTCCTGGATTTCAAATGTGTGGACTTTAGTAGAATGGGAGAATACCTGAAGAAAGCTGACTGGATGGGAAGACATAAGGGAAGTGGAAAAACAGAGATCCAAGTTGAAAAGTGCAGTAAATAGAGCTACTGACCTTTATGAGAATAAGGAAACCGATATGGTTCTCCAATCTAGAAGTGGAAAAAATAAAGGCAAAAGAATTGATGTTCATGAAATATTAAAAAAAACTCAAGAAGAGGAGTATAAAAAGGAATATCGTATCAAACTGAAAGAAGAGAGAGATAAATCTGGTGAAAGCACAAGTGGAAGAGCAAATAGCTATAAATATAAAAAACGGAGACAAAATTTTTTTCAGGTATATTAGTGAAAGGAGGAAGACAAAAAATGGAATTGCGAAACTGAAAGAAGGTACGAACCGCTATGTGGAAAGTGATGAGGAAAAAGCAAATGTGCAAACAAATACCTCTTTTCGGTGTTCAAAGAAGAAAAACATGAAGAAGGACCACAATTGGTCAGCAAAGTTACACCTGAGAATAGAGTCGATACTGTACCATTCACGGAAGAAAGTTTTTATGAACAACTTGAAAAACTGAAGGTGGACAAAGCTATGGGACTAGACGGGATCCATCCCAGAATACTGAGGGAGCTCAGAGAGGGCTTAAAGAGACGGGAGAGGTTCCACTGGACTGGAAAAAAGTGGATGTGATCCCTCTTCACAAAAGTGATTTCAGAGATGAAGCAGGAAACTACAGGCCAGTAAGCCTCACTCCAGTTATTGGAAATATAATGGAAATGTTGCTGAAGGAAAGGATAGTGAAATTCTTAGAATCTAAGGAATTACAAGATCCGAGGTAACATGGATTTACTACAGGTAAATCGTACCAAACAAATCTGATTGTATTCTTTGATTGGGTGACCAGAGAATTGGATCAAGGATGTGCACTAGATGTAATTTACTTAGATTTCAGCAAAGCCTTTGACATAGTTCCTCATAGGAGGCTCTTAAACAAACTCCATGGACTGAAGTTAGGGCCCAAAGTGGTGAACTGGATTAGAAACTGGTTGATGGACAGATGCCTGAGGGGAGTGGTAAATGGAATTCACTCAGTGGAGGGTCAGATGAGTAGTGGAGTGCCTCAAGGGTCAGTGCTGGAACCGATTTTGTTCAATATGTTTGTAAGCGACATTGCTGAAGAGTTAGAAGGTAAGGTTAGCCTTTTAGCGGATGATACTAAGATTTGTAACAGAATGGACACCCCGGAGGGAGTGGAAAACATGAAAAAGGATCTGCAAAAGTTAGAAGAATGGTCTAGCATCTGGCAACAAAAAATTCAATGCGAAGAAGTGCAGAGTGATGCACTTAGGGGGTAGAAACTCAAAGGAACTGTATGTGCTGGGAGGTGAGAGGCTGATAAGCACAGATGGAGAGAGGGACCTTGGGGTGATTGTGTCTGAGGATCTAAAGGAATCTAAACAGTGTGATAAGGTGGTGGCTGAAGCCAGAATGATGCTAGGCTGTATAGAAAGAGGAGTAACCAGCAGAAGAAGGAAGGTTTTGATGCCCCTGTAAAGGTCATTGGTGAGGCCACACTTGGATTATTGTGTTCAGTTTTGGAGGCCATATCTAGTGAAGGCTATAAAAAGTCTTGAAGCAGTTCAGAAAAAGGTGATGAAAATGGTAAGGGGTTTGAACATAAAGAAGTATGAGAAGAGACTGGAAGACTTAAATATGTATACTCTGGAGGAGAGGAGGGACAGGGGAGATATGATACAAACATTTAAATACTTGAAAGGTATTAATATAGAACCAAATCTTTTCCCAGAGAAGAAAAAATGGTAAAACTAGAGGGCATAATTTGAGGTTACAGGGAGGAAGACTTAGGAGCAATGTTAGCAAATTCTTCTTCACGGAGAGGGTGGTAGATGCCTGGAATGCCCTCCCAAGGGAAGTGGTGGAGAGGAAAACGGTGATGGAATTCAAAAAATAAAGAATAAAAATAGAGGATCGCTAATTAGAAAATGAAGGATGCAAATTAAAGAACTAAGGCCAGTATTGGACAGACCTGCCCGGTCTGTGTCCCATATATGGTGATTCGGTATAGGATGGGCTGGGGTGGGCATAAATAGGAACTCCCCTAATATGGAACATGAGTATGTTACTGGACAGACTTTACGGTAGATATCCTACAAACAAGGGGATGGTTGGATAGGCTGGAGTGAGCTTGGACAGCAACTTCAGCATTTGGAACCTAGGACAATACCAGACTTTACAGTCTATGGCCCATAAATATCAAAGAAGAGACAAGTTAATTTAATCATGTATTTTTTAATGGGTATAACTTATGGGCAGACTGGATGGATCGCCCAAGTCTTTATCTGCTGCAATTTACTATGTTACTACGTAGAACATGTGTAACCAACAAAGGTCATTCTGGTCACCCATCAACATCGTGCACACAAAAACACATTGACAGGAAGGATGCTTTGATTAGAGAAGACTGACAGATAAAAGTATCTCAATTGACTGCAAATTTGGATATCAGCTATGGATCTGCATTTACCATAATGCATGATGACTTGGGATACAGCAAAGTCTGCATATGATGTGCTCCCAAACAGCTTACTGATCTGCACAAGCAACAGCGTGTGGAAGTTGTGACCCAGTTCTGAGATGGTATGAAGAAGATCTGAGTATTCTTGAGAGAATTGTCATCGACAAAGAGACATTGGTGTATTGCTGCGATCCGGAGAGCAACAGACTAAGCATGATGAAGTAAAGGAAGCAGTGCTCACATGGCTTTGGGAGCAGCTGCAAAATTTATTTTCAGGAATGCAGAAGCTAGTTGTATGATACAACAAATGTGTCGTCTTGCATGGGGACTAGGTGGAAAAGTGGTATGTTCAGCATTCCTGCAGGGAGATCCCTCCAAATGAGTACAGAGTATAAAAGATCCTACAGCCAATTCCTACCTCATCTATGGAACTGACTACCCACACAGATCAGGTCGCTAGATTCACTAATGACCTTCCACAGAGCAGTAAAGACCTTCCTCTTCCGCCAATCGGGTCATTCAAAACTGCCTCCTGTCGCAACCCGGGCTCCTGGTAAGCGCAGAAAGCCTGGTTCACAGTGACTGATACTTCTCCCAGCGCGTTCCCTCCAACTAGGGGATCCTTCAGGCTCCCTAGGCAGCGGCCTAGGGTGAAAACATCAGGTAAACTGACCACAGTAAAAGCAGGCAAGGAAAATCACACACATCCAGAAAGGTCAAAAATAAAGATAAACTTATATTCCTGACCCTGAGTCAAGTTGCGCTGATATTATCAATATGCTGTAATACTTTCCAACACATTCTTTCAGAAACCAAAGCATGCACTGCTGGGCCAACCTGGCCACACTGGCTTCATAAACATTAGAATGATTCTTATTTCAAAAAGTCAAAAGGAAAAAAAACCCTACAAAACCAGAATGGTGGCTGGACTTCAGTCTCTGCAATTCAGTCCTCTTCACCAGCTTTAAAAGAGTAAAGATAAGTTCAGCAATACTCTCCTCATATGAAGGAGCAGTTGAGAAAAATACACAAAGTTCTTGTTGCATGAAAATAACACCTTTTCAAAACGAAAGTAAACTGCCAAAGTTGGAACTCCGACACAGACTGACTGCAGCTAGGGAACTTATACCAAACCTACATTCCCTGCAGTAGCTTATCACCAGATAATTAACCTCCAGCTGTGTGGAGAGGAGAGCAAGCAAAAGGCTCCGTAGTTTGCAAATGTTCAAACAGTTCAAGGCAACAAACAGTGTGAAAGAATTCTTCAGAGCCTAGCTCTGGTAAGTTAGACAATTCTGCTGTACACAAAATAAACTCAGCCCCCAAAGCTTTCACAAAAACAGGTAAGAAAAAGTATTATAACACTTCCAACCTTTCAGCTTGTGTCCATGGCTTCCAACCTCTCATTGGGAATACTTGGCATACCAATATCCATGGGTTCACAGCTTTCCAACTGTTTCTCACTGGTGGGTTCAGACATCTCTGACATGTCCACCATCTCATAGTCTGGTCCCAGTTCTGCAGCATTCAGCTGGGGAGTTGAGTTATGCTGCCTCTCAGGCTCACGTTCTCAGCCTTTCTGCTCCTCCTCCTCTCTGGGTCTCAGCTGCCTCATTTTAACTGGCTCCAAGCCACCCCCCCCCTGCTCTGAAGAGGGGGAAGGGAGAAAGCTCCCTCTGCAGCTGTGTCTGCTCACATAACAGAGTAGACACCGAAGAGGGAGTGGAAAATATGAAAAAGGATCTGCAAAAGTTAGAGGAATGGTCTAATGCCTGGCAACTAAAATTCAATGCAAAGAAATTCAGAGTAATGTATTTGGGGATTAATAATAGGAAGGAACCGTATATGCTGGGAGGAGAAAAGTGAAAAAACAGTGTGACAAGGCAGTGGCTGCTGCCAGAAGGATGCTGGGCTGTATAAAGAGAGGCGTAGTCAGTAGAAGGAAGAAGGTGTACAGGTCATTGGTAAGGCCCCCACTTGGAGTATTGTGTTCAATTTTGGAGACCGTATCTGGCGAAGGACATAAGAAGACTTGAGGCGGTCCAGAGGAGGGCGATGAAAATGATAGGAGGCTTGCACCAGAAGACATATGAGGAGAGACTGGAAGCCCTGAATATGTATACCCTAGAGGAAAGGAGAGACAGGGGAGATATGATTCAGACGTTCAAATACTTGATGGGTATTAACGTAAACAAAATCTTTTTCAGAGAAAGGAAAATGGTAAAACCAGAGGACATAATTTGAGGTTGAGGGGTGGTAGATTCAAAGACAATGTTAGGAAATTCTACTTTACGGAGAGGGTGGTGGATGCCTGGAATGCGCTCCCGAGAGAGGTGGTGGAGAGTAAAACTGTGACTGAGTTCAAAGAAGCGTGGAATAGAAACATAGAAACATAGAAAAAGCGGCAGAAAAGGGCTATAGCCCACCAAGTCTGCCCATTCCAAGTATCCCCCCCCTGAATTTACTCCCTTAAAGATCCCATGTGAGTATCCCATTTTTTCTTAAAATCCGTTACGCTACTGGCCTTTATCACCTGGGGTGGGAGTCTGTTCCAATGATCCACCACTCTTTCGGTGAAGAAGTACTTCCTGGGATCGCCATGAAACTTCCCTCCCCTGATTTTCAGCGGATGCCCTCTGGTGGTTGAGGGTCCCATGAGCCAGAAGATATCATCTTCTGACTCGATGCGTCCCGTGATGTACTTATACGTTTCAATCATATCTCCCCGTTCATAGAAACATAGAAAAAGCGGCAGAATGAACACAAAGGATCTAGAATCAGAAAATAAGATTAAATATTGAACTAAGGCCAGTACTGGGCAAACTTGCATGGTCTGTGTCTGTATATGGCCATTTGGTGGGGGATGGGCTGGGGAGGGCTTCAATGGCTGGGAGGGTGTAGATGGGCTGGAGTAAGTCTTAACAGAGATTTCGGCAGTTGGAACCCAAGCACAGTACAGGGTAAAGCTTTGGATTCTTGCCCAGAAATAGCTAAGAAGAAAAAATTAAAAATTTAAATTGAATCAGGTTGGGCAGACTGGATGGACCATTCGGGTATTTATCTGCCGTCATCTACTATGTTACTATGTTACTATGTAACAGCGTCCTGCTAGTTCTCTGCTTTCTGGGAGATGTAGTTTCCTGGCTCCTGAGGTCTTAAGAGATCTAACAGCAGGATTGGAAGAGTGACCTGCAGCTGGCCTGAACTCTCCCTGGCAGTCACTGTCTGTCTCAACCATCTTGGTGCAAGGGAGGTCAGCGCTATCATACTCAGCAGAACCAACCTTATGAGCTCTCCTGCATAGGGGCTTACTGCTCTTCCTAGTTAATCCTGTGACGAAGCTTCTCCTAGTACTCTTTGCTATGATCAGTCTGGTCTCTAGAATAAGCTCAGTTATTGTCTACTGTAACCTATTTGTTGTCATGACTAGTCTGTTTTCAAACGAATGTGAATGTCTACTTGTAACCCGTTCTGAGCTTCTGGGAGAACAGGATAGAAATCGAAATAAATAAATTGCTCACAGTTACTTCTATTAAAGGTATTAAATATATTTTGCCTTACCCTCGTTTTTCAGGAAGTTGAATCAGAGGATAAATCAGGCATGGAACAGGAAATGACTGGCAAGATCATAAGGCAATTCCCACTTCAGGGGCTGCACCAGCAAGTGTGTGTCCTTCTGACTTTGTTAAAACCTAAACAGGAACACATCCATTGCTGGTCCAGTGGGAAGTGGGAAGAAATGTATGCCTTATTGAAGCCCAGAATATAACTAAGCTCTGGTTTCTCCCTTGACTGTGCAGCAAATATAGCACTGTAGTAGGTCTCCAGCCTCACCTCCTAAGAGTTGTAGGTTCAATTCCCTTTAGCCCTGAGAGCCATTGTACTTTAGCGTGGCTTTGGAGAAATTATGCCAGTTGTTAAGAATGGTAATGTGGTCTCCAGACCCGGAAAAGATTTCTCTGCTGAGGGTCATATTAAATGTCAAACTGTGAAATGTGCACTGAGAATTGGACTCAACTTTAGCTACCAGCTGATTTCATACAGGCCTCCTTTGACAGAATCTGACAAGCTATGTGGGTAACATTTAGGTTGAGAGTCTCTGTCAGGTTATGTCAGCCTTGATCGGTTCCCTCTGCTCCCTAGTTTGTTATACATGAACATTTTTGGCCCCTTTTCTGTTTCTAACGTACTGTTCTTTTCTTTGCAGGCCAGTTGGTGTGATGGCTTATTTATGGTAAGGATGCATCCTAACTCAGATTGGGAAATCAACATACCTGACATAATTCATGCCAAAGAATGTTGCTCTAACAGTTTGTACGCCTGTTGTTATACTGGAGACAATATGTAAATTGCTCAAATGGATGCAAATATCATGGGAAGCTTTGTACCAACCATCAAAACCAAATTATATGGCACCTGCCATAGAGAATCTGCTCACAGAGATTTGTGCTTTTATCAGACACAACATGAGTAGTTTTGAAAATTCATTGTCACTGCCCAATTCAGGGAAAACATTTTCGATTCGATTTGGCCTACTGAATTGATTTTTCAATTCACTTTTCCCGCCTAATAGGGTGTTTTACCAAAATGTTCTGGCCTCTTCACCCACCCCAGCCCCATGCCGGTGCTGCAGTGTAAGCAAAAAATACTTCTCCTTTGTTAAGGCATAGCTCATGCTCGCTGTCTAACACCAGCTCTGGTAGGACACACATCACAAAACAGAAATTAAATTATTTTTTCTAAAAAAAAAGAAATCCTGTTTCCACCACCTCCCTCACAGTTGCCCAAGGCCAAATATTCAGCATATCTCAAAGAAGAGCAAACCCAGCTTTCTCCCTCAACTTGTCCCAGGTCCATGCTCTCCACAGAGCTTCCCATAACTACTTCAAGCAGACTATTTTGGGTGCACTAATTTCTCTGTTTCTATCCCACTCTTTTTTTTTCTCTGCTAGCCTGACTGGGGTCTCTCCATTTGTGGGTGAAAATGATAAGACCACCTTGTTAAACATTCGGAATTATAACGTGGCATTTGAGGAGAAGATGTTTGCTGGTCTGACCAGAGAGGCAAAAGGCTTTATCATCAAAGTGCTAGTGACTGACAGACTGTGAGTACTGATCTATCAAACAAGTGCTGAGGTTTGGTTGTTATTAGTAAATCTTCAGAAGATCAATAGGTTACAGATTATAAAAGTTTATGAAGATACAAATTAGTAACAGTAAGATAAAGTAATAAACACATTGGTCGATACTAATTTTAGATTAGCTCACATTTTTCATTTATAGCTCAAATTAAGTTCAAATCACTTACCTGTAGCTGGTGTTCTTCATGGACAGCACGATGAATTTTCTTACAATTGGGTGATGTCATTCAATTATTCAAAATGCTGCAGTAAGACTTATTTATGGCTTGAAAAAGTATGATCATGTACAGTATCTCATTTCTATCGAGACTTGCACTGGCTGCCAGTGGAGATACGGTTATCTTCAGACTGAGTACTAGCAAGGATTTGGGCCGTTTAAGAAGTGTCCATATGGTAGAATTGTATACTGAAAGACACAAGAACTGAAACCCAATGATATGGAATTCTATAAAATTGTGATATATAGAAATAAAATTGTAATAACCTGACTTGGAAGGTCAAAGAGTACATAGAGATATGGAAATGTAGTCATAGTGTTATAACAGAACATAACAACGGATTGCTAGACCGCATAGCTGTGAAGTTCAATGTGATTTACAAAAGATTAATAGGGAATCTAATTAGCTATAAACCTAGAAAACAGGAATGTTTTTAATTCTTTTCTAATAAGAGTGGGATGAAAATATAAGTTGTTGAAAATCCTTATTATAGGAAGAATGTTTATGTTTTTATATGCATTTATTCATAATTACATTCTGATTGGGTTTGTATGTATAATGTACTCTGCTATGAACATATGAACTGCCTATAGCAGCAGTGCAGGAGATTTTAAAATTGAATCACAACTCAGATTTTTCCCATTTCCTCCACAATTCTTTCTGTTCATTTGTTGATCTTCTTTTTCTATGGAAAATGTCTCTTTTGTTTGCTCAGCAGTCCCTAAGCTGAATTTCTATCCAATGACTGAGAGCTGGTCTCATCCATGTAGAGGCAAATGTAAAAGTCTGTGTAAAGCAAGCTCTTGGCCTCAGCAGGACAAGGGTAGTCAGTAATATTCAAGAGGAGAAGCTCACCTCAAATTGTCAAATGCATGGATTTCAAATGTTGATGCGACATGTGCTGCTTTGTCCAACCTTAAGTCCTCAAGGTGACAGATTGGTCTTGGGTTCCTCATCAACAATATGTTGTCTATTTTTTTATAAAAATTAGATTTTTGCAAATGCATCAAGATAACAAAGTCCCAGCATCAAAACAACATATTCCTTAAGAATACAATAATGCAACAGCCACTGTAAACAAACATAAGCAAAGATTGGTGTCTAACAACATTGGAAGAAACTCAGCTCTCATAAAGCATATCTTGGTGCATGGTATTTTCCAAATTTACTCACTCATCCATCTGCCCACTTATGCGATCCATTGTCACTTCTTACACACTTATACTCTCCTAAATCCCGGTCAAGCCTCCGAGCACATACAATAGCATTGCAAAGATGTATCATGTTTCCAACTTTATTTATAATTTGATATACCAAGTCCAGAAACTTTTTCCACAGCTGTTTAAACTTGTAACATTGTTTCTCTATCTTGTGACTATGTTATAGATCAGGGATGTCAAAGTCCCTCCTTGAGGGCCACAATCCAGTCGGGTTTTCAATGAATATGCATGAGATCTATTTGCATGCACTGCTTTCATTGTATGCTAATAGATCTCATGCATATTCATTGGGGAAATCCTGAAAAGCCGATTGGATTGCGGCCCTCGAGGAGGGACTTTGACACCCCTGTTATAGAGTGAAGTTTGTGTTGAATGCAGTACTGCCAGGGTGTGGTTTCTTCCTCAGTCCAGTATTTCAAAATTGCCTTTTTGACCATCAATGTGGAGATATATATATATATGAATTGGCATTGTGGTTTGGCCATATTTTGTTCCAAAAGCTAACTTTGATCTCCAAATAATAATCCCCCATAATCCCAATCCACTGAACATTTTATAACAGAGGACACTAATTGTAAGGCATCTCTCCAAAGAGTCTGTTTGGGAACATTTATGTTGTCTATTTGGTGTAGCCTAGTTGTTTCTACCCATGCCCTCCTATCATGAGCTGGGGTTTAGATATTCTCAACTCCTTACCTCGAGCCCTGTCCTGCTAGTTAGTGTCCCTTTCATTCAGAGTTTTCTCATTCTTTGATTTGCAGGAGACCCAGTGCAGAAGAGACACTGGAACACCCCTGGATGAAGGTGGGTTTGTCTGCCTGTCTAGGCATGTATGAAAGGAAACTCCAGCATGAGAAGGCATAGGATGAAGCTCAGGAATAAATCTAAGGAAATACTTTTTTACAGAAAGGATGGTAGTTGCATAGAATAGTCTCTCAGTAGAGGTGTCTGAATTCAAGAAAGCGTGGGGTAGGCACGTGGGATTTCTTAGGGAGAGGAGGCGATAGAGGATGCTGTGGATGGGCAGACTGAAAGGCCTTTATCTGCCATCATGTTTCTATGAAAGAACAGAGTACTGTACATCAGTTCTTAATTGTGCTTCATCAGGATATTGCCACTACTGTGTTGAGGAAGCTCTGCACAGAATTACCATGGGGGATATCCCATGCACCCATGACAGGGTTAGGATCTGGCAATGGAACACTATGTAGAGAGAAGCCCAGGATTTAACTAAAATTATGCATGATGACAAACTCCCCTCTTATGCCAGAAAATGATGATCTTTCTTTGCAAAGTTAAAGTTAACAGATAACTAAACAATAATAAATATGTTAGTGAGTGATATCAGTAGCTGAAAGAATGATATGCATTGGTGATGTGTGATATGTACGGAGTCCTCCATCTACATTCCTGCTAGCGAGGAATGCTGTTTCATAAAAACATAAGAATAGCCTTACTGGGTCAGACAGTAGCCTGTCCTCATGGTGGCCAATCCAGTTACTAGTACCTAACAAAATCCCAAATAGTAGCAACACTCCCTGCTAGTAACTGTAACACTTCCCCCCTCTTAGGCCTCTCACCTTCCCCCTTTACACCTAACTCTTTAATCTCTCCACTGTAGTTCCTCTCTCATCCTTCTTCCTGTAAACCGTGCCGAGCTCCGCATTCGTGGAGATGGTGCGGTATATAAACCCAAGGTTTAGTTTAGTTTAGTTTAGTATCTAGGGCAAGCAGTGGCTTCCCCCATGCCTGTCTCAATAACAGACTATGGACTTTTCCTCCAGGAAATTGTCCAAATCTTTCTTAAAATCAGCTACGCTAATACAATACAATACTATTTTTTATTTGTATACTGCCAATACCTCTTAAAAATTCATAAACAATAAAATATTAGGTGCTTGGAAAGTTCCCTAACTGTCTAACTGGCTCACAATCTAGCACCTGTACAATCAATAACAATAAGGATGAAAAAAGAGATCAAATAAATACATAATCAGAACCCCAGAAAGATAAAACTAAAAACAAATAACTAAGTTAGACCAAAATAAAGATAAACAAACAATTAAAACTAGCCACATTTCGAATCATTCAGTTCTAAGTCTGTAGAAATTTGTCTTTTCATCGTCTGAGATATGGAGTAAAAGTAATTTTCATGGCATATTGAAACAACACAGCAAGAGCAATGGTCTCCTCCAGATTCCCCCATAGACTCATCACTAGAACAGGCAGCTGCATCAGCATCGCAGGGAGATAATGTTCAACAGCCAAAAGCAGAGTAGGGCCCATCCACTGCCCAGACCTTGAAATCCTCAGCCATAATGCCAGAAATGCCACCAGTGAATCTCCATCACCCTTCAAAAATGGCACAAAAAAATGGCAAGAGGGGCTCAAACCAGGGCCCGGTCCAGGTGCTTGAAAACTGTAAACTCCACAGCAGGACCGACGACGAAGGTAATCTCCACAAAACAGCCAACAGGCAGTCGAAAGCATGAAATCAGCTCCAATTTCAGTCCCCAACCAGCAGGAGAGGAGAAAATCAACTGCGACTCCCTCCATGTCTCACTCTCACAGGCAGAACGGCCTCAGCTGAAAAAACGCTAGCGATCACCCTCTGGCAAAGTTCAAATGACCCAGAAAACAATAGTATTTTCTCAGACCATTACAGAAGGTAAAAATTATATCTTTAAAGCAAAAAAGGCTTAATAATAAAACAAATTAGAAAGCGAGGCCTACGCAGCAGACAGAAACTGGTCAGATTTCCTAGACACATGACCTAGACAAACTCTACAAACTGTCTCCCATACCTGTTATAAGCTGCCAGCATTAGATTCCGCACCCACCTCATGCGGTGGATTAGTTACATATTCACAGAGGGTCAATTTCCACAAGAACACACCAAAATCATCATAACCACTATTCTGAAAGACCAAAAGGGAGCAACAGATCAGCCATCCAATTACAGACCTATAGCCTCAATACTGCTATACGTCAAACTAATGGAAGGCCTCATAGCAAAACTTCTCACCAAATACTTAGAAAACCACAGCATACTTCACCCCTCACAATCAGGCTTCAGAGGCAACTACAGTACAGAAACACTACTAGTCTCTCTCCTAGACACAACCGAACAACATCTAAGCAAAGGCAAAAAAATGCTACTCATACAACTCGATCTCACAGCGGCATTCGACCTAGTAGATCACAACATCCTACTACAAAAACTGAAGACAATAGAAATCACAGGCAAAGTCTACAATTGGTTTGAAGGATTGCTCCGCTCAAGAAGATACAGAGTAAAAGCAAACAATGAACAATCAGAATCCTGGAATAACCCTTGCGGAGTCCTCCAAGGCTCCCCACTATCACCAACTTTTATATAGCCACACTTGGCACATGCTTAGACAAACTAGGCATAACGTCATACAGCTACAAAAACGATATCATCATCCTCCTGCCTTTTGACCAAACCACCCCCAACACAATGAATAAACTACACATTGCACTAGAAATGGATGAGAGACCAGAAATTAAAACTGAACCAAGAGAAAACCAAATTCTTACTTCTAGAAAGAAACAAAATCCCCAACCATAACAAACCTAGAAATAAACTCCATCACTTATCCCTTACAATGCAACCTAAAACTGCTGGGAATAATGATAGACAAAGGCTGCACCATGCAACTTTAAATCAGCAAAACGGTTCAGAAGGCATTTGCAACCATGCACAACTTAAGACAAATCCGAAAATACTTCAACAACGAACAATTCAAACTCATAGTACAAGCGCTAATCCTGGGACTCCTGGACTACTGTAACATACTTTACCTGTTATGCTCCGCCAACATGCTAAAACAATTACAAACAGTCCAAAATACAGCCCTAAGACTAATATACTCGCTGAAAAAATACGACCACATTACCTCAGCTTTCCAAGACTCACACTGGCTCCTAGTAGAAGCATGCATGCAACACAAATTCTACTGCACCCTATTCAAAGCCCTAAATGGAAATGGACCAAGCTATCTGAGCAACCGCCTAATCTGGAAAAACATATCCAGACCAAGGAGAACTCATGCACACTTTACCCACCCCCTAATCAAAGACACGCAAAGCAAAAAAAATATATGACGGTCTACACCAGAGCAGCAAAAATAGATCACCACCTCTCAAATCTGCTGACCACAATGCCCAGGAAAGAACTGAAAATCATACTATTCAAGAAATTTGTCAAATGATCCAAACAAACCATATCGACCTTTCCCAGATCCTGACGCTTACAATATCTATCAACCTTGTAATCTCCCTGGGAATGCCCTGGCCAATTCTTGTTGTAAACCATCTAGAACTGAAAGGTATTTGTGGGATAGAAGACACCGATGTAATGCAATATAATGTATAATTAGCAAAAATTAAGCTAAAAATTAAGTATAAAATCATAACAAAACTGAAAACTGACTAAGGGCTCCTTTTATCAAGCCGCGCTAGCGGTTTAACACACGTAATAGCCCTGGCTAAACCGCCAGCCACACTAGTCGTTACCACCTCCTCTTGAGCAGGCAGTAGTTTTTAGCCGGCGCAGGGGTTAATGCGTGATGACAAGTCGCGCGCATTAACCCTGCTAGCATGACTTGATAAAAGGAGCCCTAAATTCCATAGGCGCTGGTTTCATTCATATTTCACAGATCAATCCTCTAAGGTGAGATTCAACAACTCTATCAGAGAATTTCACTAACACTTACGATATCCCACAAGGGTTCATCCTGTCTCCGCTTCTCTTCAAAATCTTCCTCGCACCATTGGATGTCAATCTGTCAATCAATTGGATTTTCAACTCTTCCATCCTATCGACGTCGGAAATCCAAAAGATATAATAGACATCAACAAAAAGATAGAACAAGTTAGTCAGTAGCTGCATGACAATAAGCTGGCGCTAAATATTTCAAAAACAAAAACAATCCCCCTCTTTTACTAAGGCGTGCTAGTCGATTTAGTGTGCACTAAATTCTAACATCCCCTTCAATCTGTCCCTCTATTCCCTCTCCACTATCATATCCAACATCTCTACCTCTCTCCTGTCTCTCTGCCCAATTTTTCTCTTTCTTCCTTTCCCCATGTGCCACCATATCCCTCTCACTCACACATTCATGCCCAGCAATTCTCCCATTCTATTCCCTCCCTCCTATGTCCCAAGTTAGTGCCCCCTTCCTCCCTCCCTTGTGTCCCATGTTCATGCCACCTCCCTTCCTTCTGAGTCAAGTTCATGCCCTTTCCCCTTCCCCTCCCAGACTTTATCCCAGAATTATGCCCCTCCAATGCCCCAATGCGCTCCTTCCCCCCCCCCTTTCTCCCAGAAAGATCATGTTCCCTTACTTGTTCGAGCCACACTCGCTCCGTCTGCCTTCAGTGGCTTGTTGGGGGGATGCACAGGCAGTGATTCACATGCTGCACATGGCTGACCGAAAAGCCTTCCCTCTGACATCAGAGAGAAGGTTTCCGGGTCAGCTAAGTGCAACTTGTGAACCGCTGCTGGCTGTGCTGCCCCCAACAAACCACTGAAGGCAGAAGGACCGAGTGGGGCAAAGAGGTATCTGGGAACACCATCCCCCCCCAACCTGGAAGGCTTTCCTCTGACATCAGCTCTGATATCGGAGAGAAGCCCAGTGGGATGGCTTCGGGAGGGAGGGAGGAGGGCAGGCAGAGATCCCTGGCAGTGGCTTCAGCGGGTGGGTCAGGGAGCAAGGAGGGATCCCCGGTGGCGGCAGCGTGACAGGCAGGGACAGGCAGGCAGGGAATATTCTCCGCGGTGGCCATGCCACGTACCCCTAACAAGCAGCCCACGTATCCTCAAGGGTATGCGTACTGCGTTTTGAGAAACACTGGTCTACAATGACACCCAGATCTTTTTCTTTGGTACTAACTCCCCAAGGTGAACCCTAGCAACTATGATTTGGGTTGTTCTTCCCAATGTGCATCACTTTGCATTTGTCTACATTAAATTTCATCTGCCATTTGGATGCCCAGTCTTCCAATTTCCTATGGTCTGCATGCAAATTTTCACAATCTGCATGCATTTAACAACTTTGAACAGTTTAGTGCTCCTTTTTCGCTCCTTGTGATTTATATCAAAAGAAATCCAGTTAATTATAAATCTTCGAATATTCATAAAAGAATACTCATAAGGAAATACTTTGATACTCGATCCTCAGAGGGTTAATCTCCCGTTGGTTCTAGTGGACAGAGCCCACCGAACCCGATCTTCATAGGATCTCATCGGATCAAAATATAACGTTTTTTCTTTTTTTCTTTTTATATCAACAACTCAAATATAAATAGTAAGTGTAAAACTTTTACTTAGCTTATATAATTTATTTTAAAGACGGGAGCGCCTCCACCTAATATATCTGTAAAACATTAAATATGTTTAAATATCAAGCATTCACCCATCGCTATTTTTATAATGACCAATAATTAATAATTAATTTCATATGGCTAATCAAGCACCATGTCTTATATTATAATATTGTTAAATTTCAGCTTACTATTTTGCTCTGCAGAAATCGCTCCGTTCGATGTAATATCATTCTAGTTTAGAGCGTCTGTCATCATATCCGGGTTTATTAATTATTGGTCATTATAAAAATAGCGATGGGTGAATGCTTGATATTTAAACATATTTAATGTTTTACAGATATATTAGGTGGAGGCGCTCCCCTCTTTAAAATAAATTATATAAGCTAAGTAAAAGTTTTACACTTACTATTTATATTTGAGTTGTTGATATAAAAAGAAAAAAAGAAAAAACGTTATATTTTGATCCGATGAGATCCTATGAAGATCGGGTTCGGTGGGCTCTGTCCACTAGAACCAACAGGAGATTAACCCTCTGAGGATCGAGTATCAAAGTATTTATTTATGAGTATTCTTTTATGAATGTTCGAAGATTTATAATTAACTGGATTCCTTTTGATATAAATCACTTGGACGTATTCCAGTTATAAGTATAGCCACTAGAGTATCTTCCTTTTTCGCTCCTTGGCATGTTGTCTCTATGGACCTCTAATATCAGAACCTAATGTCTGACTGGGATTCATTTTATTTTTTTAATTATAATTTTTAATTTTAATTCAATTTAATTTTACCCATTGAATACTTGTTGGGATGTACATATCTTGTCTCTGTCTCTATCTTCATCTTTCCTATCTGAATATGTTGAATGGATTTCCTTTCAGTATTCAATTGTTACATTGTAAACCGCTTAAGTCAGTAAAATGCAGGCGCGATATATCAAAAATCTTAATAAACATTTGCAAATTGAATCACCTCATTCATCGTTCCAGTTTCAAGTTGGAGGCTGCCTATCCATAGCGATTAAAACACACACTGGCAGCGATACAGTTGGAGGACACCCATTCAGCTTAGAGGGAACAGTGGTGATTCCACAAGAATTAATATACTATTGCAGTAAGTAATTGCGATAGAAAAAGCAGAGGTGTCCCCTGTAATAATGAGTTATACAGATAGGGATGAGTACAGAAATATCAGTGAAATATCAGTGAATGATATAAATAATGAGATGAGCAAAGTTACTCACCTGTGAAAGGTGTTCTCTGAGGCCAGCAAGATAGGTGATGGAGCCAGGTGCAGCAAGTGCTCCTTCAGTGTTCTCTAGAAACCTTTGAAAGCAGCCTGCCATGCATGCGTGCATTTTCCTGCATGTGCCCAGCAGTCTAATACAGTAGCTGAAGAAGTGAGGAGAGCTGTCCTTGGAGAACACCTGCTACAAGGAGTAAATTCACTTTCTCGAAGAGCATATTCTTACTGATGAGAATCCCTAGCTACCAGGCCGTCTTAAAAGAAAAGGGGGAAACACAACTGAGGTAGACCTCAAATAAATTCTGAAGGACTGTCTGACCAACCCGGCTGTTGAATCTGGAATATTGCTCTAGATACTAGTGAGATATGGATATATAGACTGAAGTCCACTTTGAACCTTTGCATGTTTTCCTGTCCTGGTCATATTGCTAACCATTTTATTTTGAACCCCATTCTACTGGGGTAAACAAAAAATAAAAAGTCAAGTGGATTTTCTTTGGGCTTTTTTAAGGTACGCAGTGTATTTTCACCAAGAAGAGTATTGGCAGAAAATAAGAACATAAGAATTGCCATACTGGGACAGACTGAAGGCCCATTAAGCCCAACATCCTGTTTCCAATAGTGGCCAACCCAGGTCCCAAATATCTAGCTAGATCCCAAGTAGTAAAACAGATTTTATGCTGGATTTCCCCAAACCATCTCAATAATGGCCTATGGAATTTTCTTTTAGGAAATTATCCAAGCCTTTTTCAAAACCTGCTAAGCTAACTGATTTCACCACATTCTCTGGCAACGAATTCCAGAGTTTAATTACATGTTGTCTGCAGAAATATATTCTCTGGTCTGTTTTAAATATGCTACTTAGTAGCTTTATCACATGTGCCCTTGTCCTAGTATTTTTGGAAAGAATATACAAGCGATTCACATCTACCCTTTCCACTCCATTTAGTATTTTATAGACCTCTATAATATCACCCCTTAGACATCCCTTCTCCAAGCTGAAGAGCCCTTGGCACTTTAGCCTCTCCTCTTAGGGAAGTCATCCTAAACATGTTATCATTTTCATCGCACTTCTCTGTACCTTTTCTAAGTCCATTACAACTTTTTTGAAATACGACAACCAGAATTGCCCACGGTATTTGAGGTGCGGCCATACCATAGAGGCATAATGACATTTTCATTCCTTTCCTGATCATTCCTAACATTCTATTTGTTTTCTTAGCCACTGCCGCACATTGAGCTGAGGGTTTCAACGTATCCTCAATGATGACACCTAGATCCTTTTACTGAGCAGTGAATCTTAAAGTGGAACCCTGCATCACATAGCTATAGTTGGGGTTCCTCTTTCCCACATGCATCACTTTGCACTTGCTCACATTAAACGTCATTTGCCATTTTGACACCCAGTCTCGGTAATGAGACCTCGAACGCTATATACTGGTTTCAATAAGTATATATTTATTTAGTCAATCAGTAACAGCTTACAGGAATAAATCATTCAGCATATAGCGTAACAGAAGGTGATCTCCAGGCCTAGAGATCCTCTGATGTCTGTTCTGACCTCTCCCTTCTAAAGGCCTGGTTTTTATACATTTCTTAGTGGCCAACACCACGTTGGCCTAGATCACATGATACCTCCTTATTGGCTATTTTCCTATGCACTACTGCCTAACTACATTCATTTATTGGCTGGTTGACCTGCGTCATGTTATATGTTCATCCTGTTTCCCGTAAGACCTAACCTATTCCCCGAAATGCCTGTTTCTATACCATATATGCATTTCCGAGCAATAACCCTCCTCCCAACTGCAAATATCTCTGACACTTGCTATTAGATGATATTTCTTGTGAATTCTATCTTCTGAGAATTCTGTCTTCTGACCATGGTCTGTTTATCTCTTCATGATATCTGGCTGGGTGGGCCCTGATGTCAGACCGCAGCATCAGGACCTATTATTTTCTCTCAAGTTTCACTGACACAGTAGTTAACTTTGCTTAAAAACTGGGTATTTCTTCATCCTTGCATGCCTTCTGGTAAATTGTGTGCAATATCTTTTTACAGTTAATCTACTGTTTCCATCAGCTACAGAGATAGATAAGGTAAATGTCAGTTGCAGGGGGAGAGAGGAGTTTTCTGTAGAGAAAGCAGTTTCTGTGAACATATGGCTTTTCCTTATCCCACTTCACCTGGCTTAATAAAGTCAGGACTTACAGGGATCTTTCCATGCCAGTTTCCAAGATTTTCCTTCTTTCCATCTTCCTCCTCCTCTCAGGTCTTCTTGTGATTTATCAAACTTTGAACAACTTTGTGTCATCAGCAAATTTATTTATCTCACTAGTTATTCCCATCTCTAGATCATTGATAAATATATTAAACAGTAGCAATCCTAGCACAGACCCCTGGTGAATCCTTGTCCATTTTAACCTATTTTCTGTTTTACTGTATGTATTTCAACCAGTTCTTAATCCATAATAAGACATTACCTCCTATCCCATGACTTTCTAATATTGGGCATAGAGAGAAAGAGGAGAGAGGTAGAGATGCATGGGGAAGAGAAGGATGAGAGGGAGAAATGTTAGATATGGTAATGGAAAGGGAACAGAGGGACAGATTGAAGGGGATGCAAGAGGGAGGAATATTGGACATATGATTAAGGGAGAGATGTGGCATGGTGCTGGAGAGGTGGTGATAGAAGAAGAAATAGGCAAGAGGCTGGAGGGCAGTAATGAAAAATGCACATGATCCGGGGGATGAGAGAGGGAGAAATGTTGGACTCATGGAGGGACAGAGAGAGAGATGTTGGTTGGGGAAGGGAATGAGGTCTGGAGAAGAGGAAGCGTGCAGGAGGCAGAAAGAAATGTTGGATACACAGTCAGAAGGAAGTGCAACCAGAGACTCATGAAATCACCAGCCAACAAAGGTAGGCGAAATGATTTTATTTTCAATTTAGTGATCGAAGTGTGTCCGTTTTGAGAATTTATATCTGCTGTCTATATTTTGCACTATATTTTTCTGTTTTTCTATAGTTGTTATTGCGATGACATTGCATATTTTAAAGTCTTCTGCCTTGACTACTTTGAAAAAAAACCCTGAATATAAATAAACATTTTTTTCTGCATACAGTGTACTTTGTTTTTTAAAAAATTTTTGTGGTTACCATTATGTATTAATAAGATTATATTGTGTGTATATGAAAAATAGATGAAAGAAATTGCATTACAATTAGTATTATTATTATAAGGCTGGGGTCTGGGGCAGAGCTTGGGCGGGTCAGGGGTGGAGCTTGGGTGGGGGTACTTGGTTGATATTTGTTAGACTTAGGGGGTACTTGGCTTGAAGAAGTTGAGAAACACTGCATTAGAACATTCAAATAACATAGATATGATGTTAATTCTTTTCTACAATACAGCATATTATGTAGTTGAGGAGCAATGAGCAGATATATAGATGGGAACACAATGGGTGGTATATAGTCAGTTGGAATAAATAGATGGGTGGCAAAACTCAAGACAAATTTGTTGTACAATTAAACAAGATATAAGGAACTGATCTAAATTACAGTGTGTGTAGCAAGCTAGTCCAGGTACAGAATGATGCATAGTCAGTCACCCTGTGTATTAAAACCTTGGAAGAAGAGCCAGGCTTTCACTTGCTTCCTGAAGTAGAGGTGGTCTCAAGTTTGGTTTGATTTATTTATTTATATCCCGCCCTTATCCAGGACGGGTTACAAACTACATACAAAAATACAAAGTTACATCTAAAATACAAAACAAACAAAATACTAGACAATAAAACATTGGTGACCATAAGAACATAAGAATAGCCTTACTGGGTCAGACCAATGGTCCATCAAGCCCAGTAGTCCGTTCTCACGGTGGCCAATCCAGGTCACTAGTCCTGGCCAAAACCCAAGGAGTAGCAATATTCCATGCTACTGATCCAGGGCAAGCAGTGGCTTCCCCCATGGCTTAATAACAGACTATGGACTTTTCCTCCAGGAACTTGTCGAAACCTTTTTAAAACCAGCTATGCTGTCTGCTCTTACCACAACCTCTGGCAATGCATTCCAGAGCTTAACTATTCTCTGAGTGAAAAAAAATTCCCTCCTATTGGTTTTAAAAGTATTTCCCTGTAACTTCATCAAGTGTCCCCTAGTCTTTGTAATTTTTGACATAGGAATGTTAGGATTTTGGAGAAGAGGAACACGAGTACTAACCCCTGAAACCACTAAGGCCAGGATTCTCAAAAATCCGCATTAAAAGGCGACGGTCTGCTAAAGCAGCCATTTTGATAGTGAATCCAAAATACCGAGACATTCTCATAAAATTGTGCATGCAAATGAGGTCGGCGGACAACAGCGAAGATTCACAAAATTTGTATGTGCTCATCGCTGGTGATAGCAATGGACACGAGTAGAAAAAAATGCTGTCAAGGAAAAAACCCAAAATCAACAGCAAGAGAGATGCTCACACTCTTCCGTTGCCCTAAAATCCCTGCTGCGACCCCCCCCCCCCCCCCGCAGCAGGAGAGATGCTCACTCTCTCCTGCTGCCTTAAAATCCCTGCCGCAACCAACCATTGCAGCAGGAGAGATGCCCACTTCCTCCTGCTGCCCTAAAATCCTCACTGCGACCAGTCATTGCAGCAGGAAAGATGCCCACTCTCTCCTGCTGCCCTAAAATCTCTGCCTCAACCCCCCCCCCCCCCGCAGCGGTAGAGATGTCTACTCTCCCCTCCTTTCAAGTGACCCTCCTCCCCCATCTGCACCGCACCTTTCTGCTTACCTAAAAGCAGATGACCCGGAGGGGCATGGACACCCTCTTCCCAGCTGCTGAGTCATCTAAAATGGGCCTTCCCCAGGCTCTGATTGGCCCAGATTGTATAAGGCCTCTCCTATGGGAGGGGTCTTAAACAATTTGGGCTAATCAGAGCCTCAGGCCCTTCCCCGGATGCATCTGGAAGGGGCCTAAGGCTCTGATTTGCCTGGATGCCCCATAGGAGGGGCCTTAGGTGTCCAGACCAATCAGAGCCTTAGGCCCCCTCCTGGTGCATCCGAGGGGCCTGATGCTCTGATTGGCCCAGGTTGTATAAATCCCCTCCCTTTGGAGGGGCTTTAAACAATTTGGGCCAATTAGGGCCTCAGACCCCTTCCTGGTTGCATCACAAGATGCACCGGGAAGAGGAAGGCCCATTTTAGACGACACAGCAGGAGGACACATCCCTCCAGGTCATCTATTTTGAGGTAAGGGGGAGGGGGGTGGCAGAGACGGAGGAGGAGGTCACTTGAAAGCGGGGGAGAGTGGGTATCTCTCTCGCTGGAGGGGGATAGTTGGGTCTGGTATGGTAGGGATTTTAGGGCAGTAGACAAGAGTGGGAATCTCTCCTGCTGCAGAAGAGAGTGGGCATCTCTATTGCTGCAGGGGGGGGGGGTCACAGCCTGGATTTTAGGGCAGCGAGAGAGTGTGGGCATTTCTCCCGTTGTGGTGGAGTATCGCTGCCATTCCGAGGGGGGGGAGGTGTGTGTTTGCCACCGCTTCAGGGAACAGGTGCAGTGATACAGCAGAGAGAATGGGCATCTCTCCCACTGCATCACAACACAGGGCGTTCTAGTAGTCTCTGACACTGACCGGCACCCCTGGACCAGTCGCTTATTTTTGTCACCAAAAGCCGATGCCGCTTTTTTAAATTGGCTCGGCATTTTTTAAGAATCCTCTGGAGGGCTCATTTCAATGTTGAAGAGCCTATTTGCATATCAGTGTCAGAGACTGCTAGAAACCTCGCTAAAGACAGAGATAATCCCTTTTGATAATCCGCTGCTAAACTGCATACAGGCTAAACCGCCGATAGCATTAAACTTTGGAGAATCTTGCCCTAAGACTCTAAACTACAGACCCCCTTTGATGATCCTCATAGGGAATAATGGGAGTATTCACTCTGACTTTGGTTCCTGTTTGTCTGAATCAGCCTGGCTGCAGGAAAAGGATTTCTGCCTCAGAAATTGCTCAAATCTCAATCATCGAAGGAATTCTTCTGGCTGCCGATCGGACGGACCACAACCACTGACTCCCATCCCTGAGATTCTTCACGCACTAACAGGGGGAGAAATTATGCAGTCAGCTCCCTGATAACCGAGGATTCTTACTCAGGGACTACACAGTGCGCTCAAGCCTCTGAAAAGGGCAGCAGGTGAGCCATTCCCAGGATAACGGACCCTGAGCTCCTGAAGGGACCTAAAACTGCCTAGCTCAGCAGGTATTCTGTGAGATTGGTCTTGGAGCAGCAGTCCTCCCATGCAGGACTGTGTCTTTTCCCCAATGGAGTATGCCCATGCAAGGGATATCTAAGCACTTAAGCCATGAAGAATTTAAAAAACTGATGGAAAAAATTCCTGAAATTAACAAAGATAAGCAGAGCAGAGCAAGATACCTTCTGAGTTCGCTTTCAGAAGGGAAAACTGAGGAAGGTGCTGTTCTCCACTTAAGAAGGGGAGGAGTTAAGAGTTCTTAAAATGATACCCTTCTGCAGGTTGTGGGAAATGGGAATCAACAGCTCAAGTACAGATTCCTGTGTATCCACAACAGAACATAAGAATAGCCATACTTAACATAGAAACATAGAGTATGACGGCAGAATTGGGTCAACGGCCCAACATGTCTGCCCACTCATGAACCCTCCCTCCTTCGAGGATCCAACTTTTAAGCATTCCTCTGAAACGACCCCACCTGTCTGTCCCATCGTGGTATTAACCTCGATTACCTGACGTGGAAGACCATTCCATCGATCAATCACCCTTTCGGTGAAGAAATACTTTCTGGTCTCTCCATGAAATCTTCCCCCTCCCCTGAGTTTTAGCAGATGCCCTCTTGTCGTCGTGGGACCCGTAAGACAAAAGATTTCTTCCTCCACATCAATGCGGCCCGTGATGTATTTGAATGTTTCTATCATATTCTCCCTTTCTATGCACTCTTCGAGAGAATATAAGCACAGCCTGCTAAAACGTTCTTCATATGAGAGATTTTTTAGTCCTGAGCCCATCCTAGTAGCCATTCGCTGAATTGACTCCATTCTCTTCACATCCTTTTGATAATGCGGCCTCCAAAACTGAACACAGTACTCCAGGTGAGGTCTCACCATCGATCTGTATAACGGCAGTATAACTTCAGGCTTTCGACTGATAAAGCTCCTTCTGATGCAGCCCAGCATCTGTCTAGCTTTTGCTGTAGCTTTCTCCACCTCATTCGTAGCTTTCATATCTTCCCAGATGATTACTCCCAAGTCCCATTCTGCTACAGTTCTGGCTAGGTTTTCACCATTCAGGGTGTATGTTCTGCAAGGATTTCTGCTACCGAGGTGCATTACCTTACATTTTTTGGCATTAAAATTCAATTGCCAAGTACTGGACCATTGTTCTAGTAAAAGTAGGTCCTGCTCCATAGTGCCGGGCATGGTTGCGCTATCAGGTTCTGCTGCGCTGCCCACAATGTTGCATAGTTTAGCGTCATCAGCGAATAATGTAATTTTACCTTGAAGTCACTGAGGCAGGTCCCTTATAAAGATGTTGAATAGTATCGGGCCCAAGACCGAGCCCTGCGGTACTCCACTGGTTACTTCCGACGTTTTTGAGGGAATACCGTTTACCATTACCCTTTGAAGTCTGCCGCTAAGCCAGTCTTTTACCCATGCAGTCAGTGTTTCTCCTAGGCCCATCGCAATCATCTTGTTCAATAACTTACGGTATGGGACACTATCAAAAGCCTTACTGAAGTCTAAATACATGATGTCCAGGGACTCTCCCTTATCCAGTTTCTTTGTTACCCAGTCAAAGAAGTTTATCAGATTGAATTGAAAGGCCTTCCCTTTGTAAAGCCATGCTGGTGGGGATCCCTTAGTCCTTCATCATCCAGAATCGTGTCCAATCTGTTTTACATACTATTGATGTGAGATTCACTGGCCTGTAATTTTTGGCCTCTGACCTGCATCCCTTTTTGTGGCGCGGAATAACGTTGGCAGTTTTCCAGTCCAGGGGAACTTTTCCCTTATTTAGGGAAAGATTAAAAAGCTCAGCCAGCGGTTCTGCCAGAACATCTCTCAATTCCCGAAGTACTTAGTCAGACCAATAGTCCATCTAGTCCATTATCCTTCTCCCAATAATGGCCAATCCAGATCACAAGTAACTGGCAGAAACCTAAACAGTAGCAACATTCCATGCCACCAATCCCAGATCTAGCAGTGGATTCACCCACATCTGAACCACTAGCATAAGAACATAATAATAGCCAAGGCGGAAGTTGATCCAAGATGGCTGCTTCAAGCTAGACGCGCTGAGCTGTTTGTGTCGGGTTAACGACTCAACACAGAATTTTCTTCGAGCCGTATACTTACAATTACTCCAAAGAGAAGAGGCCTGAGCGCTGCTGCTGCCTCGCGGCATCCCGAAGTTCCCCCTCTTGGCAACATAGAGGAACTCCTGAGGCAAATGCAGGAGGTCTCTCGGACATCAGATGGCGGCCTGTTGAGGACACAGGGAGGGAAACCCGTAGTTATCCTCCAGGGCATGATGTTACGCTGAGTCCCGATGTAAGGGCAGCGCCCCCACAACCTCAGGTCACCAGTTCTCCCAGGGGTGTGGAAACCCCAGAGCCCGTGGTATTGTCTTCCTCAGAGGCAAGTTTGGATCCGGGAGAAGGTCTGGAGATAGGGGCTCACAGTCAAGGAGTCCTAATGGACATCCAACTTTACAAGGGGGCGATACCCAGGAGGCAGGCCCTGAAGAACTTCCACAGAATGGTAAGCACTCTACTATGTTACAAGCTTCAATTTCTTTTGTTAAACCTGCAGAGGTAACCTTAGATTCCTTATGGGATCTTATTGCTGGCTTTGCGAAGTCTATTACCCTTAAATTTCAATACTTGGAAAGGAAAATTATAAAACATACCAAAGAACTGAATAATTTAAGAAAGGAATTGACTAACTCAAATGCATCTATACAGAAATTTGAAAAGGAAATCTCCATGTCTAAACAACTTCAAGAGACTCTGATTTATGTATTTAATTTAAAATGTTTTATTATTTGTACACTTGATGTAAGATTAAAAAATGAATAAAGAATATAAAAAAAGAGACTCTGATTAAAGATAATACCAACTTGAGAAGGAAAGTTGAAATGCTTGAGAATAATTCTCGTAGTAACAACTTAAGATTAATAAACTTTCCTATGCTTGAGATGGTAACTCCAAGAGATATGCTTAAGAGATATTTAGTAGAAATTTTAGAAGTTTTGGAGGAAATGTTACCACCATTTTTACGTGTATATTATTTACCTGTTAAAGCTCGTGAAGAGCAGCAAAAAAATTTGGCTCAACAAACTTTAAATATTTCAGAACTATTAAAGACTTCCGATAAAGACTTAGCATTACCAGCAACTTTGATTATAACTGTTGCGCTTCCGTTAGATAAAACATGGTTGTTAAGACTTTTCTTTAAAAATAGACAGAAAGTTTTTCTTGGTTGTAAAGTACAGATGTTTTCTGATCTTACACGGGAGACGCAGAAGCGTCGCCGTGAATTTCTTCTTCTGAAACCTGGGGTTACATCTTTGGGGGCTACCTTTTATTTGAGACATCCATGTAAATGTATTGTGTGTTATCGCTCTGTCAAGTATGTGTTCTTTGAACCATCTCAATTGACAACTTTTGTGGCAATGTCTCGTCTGGATGGAGGAATATCTTGAATCCTATATGATAAATATGGGATCTCACCTTCAGTGCTATAGCTTCTAGCATCTTGCTATAATATACTTTATTTTTCCTTGTTTTTGTTATTTATTTGCTGCTTCTAACACTTAGATCTAGAGAGAGGACTTGAGCATAAATAGTTAATCAATGTTTTCTTTATTGGATGTATAATTAACTATATGTTACTATTATTGCTTTCTGTACAAGTGTTATGCTTGAATTTTAAATTTAAAATCAATAAAGATTTAATTACAATAATAGCCAAACTAGGTCAGAGTAATAGTCCATCTAGCCCAGTTTTCTGCTTCCAGCAGTGGCCAATCCAGGTTCTAAGACCTGGCAGAAACCCAAAGAGTAGCAACATTCCAGAATCTCAAAGAGTAGCAAGATTCCATGCTAGTGATCACAGGGAAAGCAGCAGCTTCCCCCACGTCGATCTCAATACCATAAGAACATCCATACTGGGTCAGACCAATGATCCATTTAGCCCAGTATCTTGTTTCCACAGTGGCCAATCCAGGTCACCTGGCAAAAACCCAAACAGTAGCAGCATTCCAGTATGTGATGTGGCTAGAGAGGCATGCAGTGATACCCTGTAGTGATGAGTGATATGGATAGAGCGAGGGTGTAGTGATAACAGATAACAGTGAATGAAATGGATAGCGAGGAGTGTTGTGATACGCTATCATGATAAATGATATCATACTGAGGCATGCAGTAGCATGCTATAACAGTAAGTAAAATGAATTGTGAGGCAGTGAGGTGATACACTGTAGCAGTGAATGAAATGGGTAGTGAGAATTCAATGATATCCTGAAGCTGTGAGTGGTATGAAAAGTGATGGAGTATGCTGATAAACTGTAACAGTGAATGATATTGATTTTAGGGCAGGGGTGTCAAAGTCCCTCCTCGAGGGCCACAATCCAGTCGGGTTTTCAGGATTTCCCCAATGAATATGCATGAGATCTATTAGCATACAATGAAAGCAGTGTATGCAAATAGATCTCATGCATATTATTCATTGGGGAAATCCTGAAAACCCGACTGGATTGCGGCCCTCGAGGAGGGACTTTGACACTCCTGTTCTAGGGGAATGCAGTAGCAATGAGTGATACCGATTGTACGGAAGTGGGAAGATAAGGTGTATCAGGAAATGCTATGGATAGTGAGGTATGCAGTGATACCGAGTAGCAGTGAGTAATATGGATAGATGAGGGAGGAGATGAGCAATGAGTGATGTGTGGAGCATAAGGAATGAAGTGCTATCCTGTAACAATGATTTGAAAGTTCACCATATTCTGCTTCTTTTTCCTTTTCAGACATTAGCAAAGGGTAAGAGAATTAGCACGGATCACCTGAAGCTTTTTCTTTCTCGCAGAAAGTGGCAGGTAGGTCGCAGTGATCCTCTTCTCTTTTTGTTTGGGTCCAAAGTAGTTTTTCAGTTCGATTGGAACTGGCCACCATTGAGCTATGGCCTCGTCTGACAAACACAAATGAGTTCATTTAGGGGTCTCAAAGTCCCTCCTTGAGGGCCGCAATCCAGTCGGGTTTTCAGGATTTCCCCAATGAATATGCATGAGATCTATGTGCATGCACTGCTTTCAATGCATATTCATTGGGGAAATCTTGAAAACCCGAATGGATTGCGGCCCTCAAGGAGGGACTTTGAGATCCCTCATTTAAATGGATTAAAGCAGGGGTAGGGAACTCCGGTCCTCGAGAGCCGAATTCCAGTCGGGTTTTCAGGAGTTCCCCAATGAATATGCATTGAAAGCACTGCATGCAAATAGATTTCATGCATATTCATTGGGGAAATCCTGGAAACCCAACTGGAATACGACTCTTAAGGACTGGAATTCCCTACCCTTGGATTAAAGGGTATCAATATAAGTATTGCTTTATATTATATATAAAAAAGACCAATGAGGAAGTGGGAATATATAGATCTCAGGGGTATAAGAAAAAGCAAACCAATGAGTATCACCATTGAAGTCCAAAAAAATTCATAGATATTTGAATGTTAAAGGGATTAGACTATTGGTATCAATGCATGAATACTGTATGAGCTACATACAGATATGGTAGATACAGTAGCTTTTGATTAAAGTCACAGAAAAGCAGATTATCTACTTACCCTGGTAAGCTCTTTTCCAGTAGATAGGTGAGACATTCTAGACCATAGGGCTATTTCCCACTATTCACATGATCTGCAGAAGAAATCCATTTCAGGTTTTTCACTCTGCCTCTAGTGTACTTCACAGGCTAGTTTAGCGCCCTCTAGCAGTCAGTACCCAAGCATAGAGAAACACACTCATCTGTGAAGTAGAGGCACCTGTAACGACAGGCTAAACTTTTGTTCTGCTCAAACTATTAAACAGTACCGTTAACTGCCAACAGAGGTGTCAAAGGAGTTAGAAATACTCCCACAACAGGTTATACATATGTATAAACTCTGCTTAACCCTAAAGGGTTGACCGGTCTCCAAGAAACAGATTGGATAAGCAGAAGGCGACTGAAACTGAAATCAGAATCTGAAACAGGCACCGCATAGGGCTTGAATTTTTACTTTTTTAATTTGAGCCCATAGTAACTAAATGTGGTTCCAGATAAGAAATGGTAGGGCTGCTCTCTACACCCAGAAAGCACAGTTACTTACCATAACAGGTGTTATCCAGGGACAGCAGGCAGATATTCTCACTAATGGGCGACGTCACCAATGGAGCCCTGATACGGACCACTTCAAAAGTGCATCGCCACTTTAAGTGTTTAGAAAGTTCGCGATAGTCCGCACCACACATTTGCGAGTGCCTTCCCGCCCGATGAAGGCATGTGGTCCCTTCAGTTAAGATAAAAGCCAGCTAAGAAGTCAACCCGGGGAGGTAGGTGGGTTATGAGAATATCTGCCTGCTGTCTCTGGATAACACCTGTTATGGTAAGTAACTGTGCTTTATCCCAGGACAAGCAGGCAGCATATTCTCACTAATGGGTGACCTCCAAGCTAACTAGAATGGGATGGTGGGAGAGCTGGCCTTTAGGAAAATAAATTTTGTAGTACCCATCCCATCTGGAGAAAGACTCCAGACAATAGTGAGAAGTAAATGTAGGAACTGAGGACAAGGTGGCAGCTATACAGATTTCCTTAATGGGAGTAGATCTAAGGAGCACAACAGAAGCTGCCATAGCTCTAATTTTGTGGGCTGTGACACAGCTCTCCAGTGGCAGTCCAGTCTTTGCATAGCAGAACGATATACATGCAGCTAGCCAGTTTGAAATCGTTCTTTTAGAAACAGGAAATCCCAACTTGTTAGGATCAAAAGAGATGAAGAGTTGTGGAGAAGGACGATGAGGCTTTGTCCTATCAATGTAATAGGCCAAAGCACGTTTACAGTCCAGAGTGTGCAAAGAGGTTTCTCCTGCATGAGAATGAGGCTTAGGAAAAAACACTGGCTGAACAATCGACTGATTGAGATGAAACTCTGACAACTTTCGGAAGAAACTTTGGGTGAGTATGCAGAACCACTTTGTCATGGTGAAAAACTGTGAAAGATGGATCTGCCACCAAGGCTTGTAACTCACTGACCCTCCTTGCAGAAGTAAGGGTGATGAGAAAGATCACTATCCAGGTGAGAAACTTGAGATGAGCTGTGGCCATTGGTTCAAGCGGAGGCTTCATCAGCCTGGAAAGAGCTATGTTAAGGTCCCAGACTACAGGAGGAGGTTGTTTGACATTAAAAAGCCCTTTCATAAATCTGGAGACCAAAGGATGAGCAGTAAGAGGCTTTCTTCCAACTGGCATGTGAAAAGCTGTAATAGCACTGAGATGAACTCTGATGGATGTAGATTTGAGCCCGGAGTCAGACAGAGAAAGAAGATAATCCAAAACCAACTCTACTGACAAGGAAGTTGGATCATGATGATGAAGGAGACACCAGGAATTAAACCTTGCCCACTTTTGTTGATAACATTGTTGAGAGCCTGGTTTCCTGGAAGCATCAATAATATTGCGTACAGGCTGAGAGAGATGTAAAGTAGATGGATTCAGCCCTAGAAAAACCAAGCTGTCAGGTGTAACAATTGCAGGTTGGGATGTAGAAGAGATCCTTGATTCTGAGTAAGCAGAGTAGGAAAGATTGGCAGAGGAATTTGCTCCCTGGTGCTGAGTTGAAGTAGAAGGGAGAACCAATGTTGCCTTGCCACCGAAGAGCAATGAGAATCATGGTGGCTGACTCTCGTTTGAGTTTGAAAAGAATCTTCAACATGAGAGGAGTTGGAGGGAATGCATACAGAAACAGGCCCGTCCAGTCCAACAGAAATGCATCGGCCTCTAGACAGTGAAGGGAATATAGTTTGGAGCAAAACTGGGGCAAATTGTGATTGTGGGGAGCTGCAAATAAGTCCACTTGTGGAGTGCCACATTGAGCACAGATGGGACAAAGACCTGTCGGTTGAGAGTCCATTCGTGAGGCTGAAGTATTCTGCTGAGGTTGTCTGCTTCTCCCTTTGAATGTAGACAGCCTTCAAGAAAAGGTTGCGAGCAGTTGCCCAAGTCCAAATTTTTGGGGCTTCCTTGCATAGCAGGAGAGAGCCCATGCCTCCTTTCTTGTTTATGTAATACATTGCTACTTGATTGTCCGTGTGAAGGAGGAGGACTTGAGGGCATAGGCGATGCTGAAAAGCTTTGAGGGCATAATACATCACTCTGAGCTCGAGAAGATTGATGTGAAACTTCTTCTCCATGGTAGACAAAAAACCCTGGGTCTGAAGACTGTCCAGGTGCGCCTTCCATGCATAAGGGGATGCGTACTTCGCTATTACCTGTTGATGAGAGGACAAATGGAACAAGAGACCTCTGGAGAGATTGGAAGATGTCAAGCGACTATAGAAGAGATGATGTCACAGAAATGTGTTTGGAGACGATCTGTCGCTTGAAACCACTGATAAACAAAGACCCATTGAGGAGTGCGAAGATGTAGCCTTGCTAAGGGTGTCACATGAACTGTAGATGCAATGTGGCTTAGAAGAACCATCATGCGTCTCGCTGAGATAGATTGAATTTGAAACATCTGCTGACAAAAGCGAAGTAGTGTGTTCATGCGATCTGGAGGAAGAAATGCTCTCATTAAGAGTGGTGTCCAGGATCGCCCCTATGAATTGTAGACGCTGAGTCAGAATAAGATGTGATTTGGGAGAGTTGACTTTGAATCCTAGAACCTGTAGGAAGGAGATGGTTCAAGATGTGTGAAGGAGTACTTCCTGAGAGGAGACAGCCTTGATCAATCAGTCGTCCAGATAAGGAAAGACTTGCATGCCGTGTGAATGAAGTGATGCAGCCACCACAATCAGGCACTTCGTAAAGACCCTGGGAGATGATGCCAGGCCGAAAGGAAGAACTTTGTACTGGTAATGGTGCTGATTGACTTGAAAACAAAGATATTTGCAGGATAGCATATAGATTGGTTTGTGGGTATAGGCTTCCTTGAAATCCAGAGGGTGGTGGAAAACTGGAACGCTCTTCCGGAATCTGTTATAGGGGAAAACACCCTCCAGGTATTCAAGACAAAGTTAGACAAGTTCCTGCTGAACCGGAACGTACACAGGTAAGGCTGGTCTCAGTTACGGCTTTGGTCTTTGACCTAGGGGCTGCCACGGGAGTGGACTGCTGGGCACAATGGACCACTGGTCTGACCCAGCAGCAGCAATTCTTATGTTTTTATAGCCAGTCATTCTGATCCAGAAGAGGATAAAGTAAGGCGAGGGAGAGCATCCGGAATTTCTCCTTGACTAGAAATTTGTTGAGATCTCTGAAATCCAGACTGGGTCACAGTCCTCCTGTCTTAGTTCTTGGGAATTAAGAAGTAACAGGAGTAGAATCCCTGAGTCCACTGAGAGGGAGGAACTTCCTCGATAGCATTCAGCAGAAGAAGGGATTGAACCTCTTGAAGAAGAGGAGATGACTGCGCAGGGTCCGAAATAGACTCTCTTGGAGGATGATCTGGAAGTAAGGTGTGAAAATGGAGAGTGTAACCCTGAAGAATGATGGTCAACACCCAGAGATCTGTAGTGATGAGCTCCCAATGAGTTACGTAATGCTAAAGACGTCCTCCGATCGGCTGAGGTAACTGTTGTAAAATGGGAACTGTGGTTATGCTCTTGAGGAACATGTCAAAAAAGCTGCGTGGTTTTTGTTGAGCAGCCTGTTGCTTAGGTTGTTGACGTTGCTGTTGCTTTTGCTTTCTAGGCTGAGCAGGAGTAGCAGACTTAGCAGAAAATTTGCATTGATAAGAAGGTGTAGGCCTGAAAGCACGAGGTGATGGAGGCTTTTCTTAGGTTTGACCAAAGTATCCCACCTGGTCTCATGGGTAGACAATTTTTGGGTAGCAGTATCCATGGATGGTCCAAAAAGTTCATCCCCAAGACACGGAGCATTAGCTAAACGATCTTGATGATTGACATCAAGGTCGGAAACACAGAGCCAGGCAAGACGTCTCATAGCCACCAACATGGCTGCCGCTCATGATGTAAGCTTGAACGTGTCATAGGTAGAGTGGACCATATATTTCCTCAATTGTAGAACTAAAACAATAAGATTTCGAGAAGCTTGAGTTTTGCGTGAGGGAATATATTTTTGAAAAGATGAAAACTGCTTAACTAGATGTTTCAGGTAAAATGAAAAGTGGAAATTATAGTTTCCAGCTCAGTTTGCCAGCATTGCATTTTGGTAAAGGCGTTTATCTAATTTGTCCATTGTTTTACCTTCTCTGCTAGATGGTACAGAAGCATAGACACTAGTGCCTGTAGACTTCTTCAAGGTCGATTCCACGACAAGAGGCTCATGAAGAAGCTGAGGTTTATTAAACCCAGGTATAGGAACCACTCTATACAATGAATCAAGCTTTTTAGGAGCTACAGAAATAGAAAGTGGAGTCTCCAGATTTTTATAGAAAGTTTCACGCAGAATGTCATGGAGGGGAAGCTTCGGCAGCTACTTTGGTGGCTAGTCATAGTCTAGAGCCTCCAAAAACTTCTTACTATATTTGGAGTCTGCCTCCAGTGGAATAGACAGGTCCTGAGACATCTTCCTAAGAAATCTGGAAAAAGAAGGTTTCTCAGAAAAAACAGCAGCAGGTTGAGAAAAACATTGAGGTGAATCTGAACTGGCCGAGTCCTCATCATCAGATGAGAGTGGTTCCTGCTCTGAGTCTCCAAATAAGTCTGAATCCTGAATGGAGTAAGGCCAGTGCTGAAGACTCAGTGTTGAAGGCTCAAGATGTTTCATCTTATGAGAGGCCTTCCAAAATCACACCGGAGTCACTTCTCCAGATGTCTGTGTAGAAGACGACTGGTGCCGTGGGACAGGATCAATCGACTTCCATTTCGATAGTATCAATGGCAGGTGCGGATGGTGCCATGTGCTCAGACTGAACCGTCACCTGGAGAGCTGGCGTCAACTCAGCTTTGACAACCCCTGTCGACATGGGCATGAGTTGGGTCAGTACCAGCATTTAAAAATGCTCACCCAATTCCTCTCCAAGCAAACAGTCAATTTTTTGTTTTAGTGAAAGCACTGGTACCATTTGCTTTTTAGCCAGTACCACTGGTGCTGCACTCCGGCCCGGCGATGAGGAGGCCAATATCGAGGTACTCACCGAGATCGGGACCGGGCGCTTATGGGACTTCTTGGAGGTCGGCATGATTTGGCTCAATGCCCTTTTGACCTGAGTCCCAGATAGGGTAGGGGAAGGCTTCTTAGCTGGCTTACCCACAGAAGGTTGCGACACCGGAGATGTTTCCACCGGTGTTGAAGGATGCGGTGTCGCTTTGGTCGGTGCCGTCAAAGTTGCTAATGATGTCGGGTCTCCCTCCATAGCAGCACCGAAAAGAAGTTGTTGCTGAAGAAAGCAGGTTTTTTAGAGTCCTCTTCTGAAGAGAAGAACACTGGGTACAAGTCTCTGGGCGGTGCTCAGGCCCCAAACACTGGAGGCACCAGCGATGTCGGTCAGTTATTGATATGGGCCGAGCATACCGTCTGTGGGACATCGACAGGAAGACCTCCATGGTAAGATCGAAATTGGAGGTCAAGGTGGTAGAAGAGGCCCTGCCGGTCGAACCTGCGAAAGAGAAAAAACAAAAATTGTTAAATCTTTTTTTTTTTTTTTTGAAACAAAGAAATAAAATAATGGAAAAAATGACTGAAAAATCATAAACTGCAAGAGCGGGAAGGCAGCGAAAAAGAAAAAATTTCTTCGGCCGTTGAAACGTGACTTCTTAGCTCCGCGGAAACTAAGAAACTGAAGGGACCGCATGCCATCGTTGGGCGGGAAGGCACTTGCGCATGTGCGGTGCGGGCTATCGCAAACTTTCTAAACATTTAAAGTGGTGATGCACTTTTGAAGTGGTTCATACCAGGGTTCCGTCGGTGACGTCACCCATTAGTGAGAATATGCTACCTGCTTGTCCTAGGATAAACTGGCTACTGCATTACAAAAAGTAGTAACACAGAATGCAGAAAACACTGAAACCAGCAGATATAAATTCATGTGTTACATCTTCTTAAACTGATCTAATGTTTTTAAAATGCAAATATCTTTTTATTTATTTTCCTATTCTTTGGTCTAGCGCTCCCTAATCAGTTACAAAGCCAATATGATAATGAGGTCCATTCCAGAACTCCTAGAAGATACATCCAACTACTTGTCCATTGCTGTTCCAAAACATCTCAAAGAATCTTCAGTTCTGTCTTCCTCCTCTGATTCAGATGACTTAGATGAGTTGCCTTTCATTCCTATGCCCCTACAAGTGGAGTTTTCCAGCTCCAGGATGTCCCTCAATGAGATCCCCACTGATGATGAGACCATAGGGCAGGTGAATGGCTCTCAGGAAGATACTAGCCCAAAGGATGTGACCTCCACAGAGTTCCAGAAAGAAGAAATGGTAGCAGCAGAACAGCCTGTTGAAACAAAAAAACAAGACACTGAATTACTGGGAAAGAGGCAAAAGGGATCTCTTCCCAGAAAAAGATCTTCAGAAGCTGAAGCCTCTGGGTCTTCAGATGAAGAAAATGTTGAGCTTCAGAAAAAGCCAGAATATCCCAGAAAATCTCAAAGGAAAGGCTCAAGCTTTGAATCACCAGAAACAACCCACAAGACAGCCATATCTTCACGGAAGTGGGAACTAAGGCGAGGGAGTTCTGCAGATAGTGCCCTTCTTCTTAACCTGCCTCTAGATGTAAAGCGGGATAAAGATCATATGGATGAGCCTGGAAAAATTAAAAATGTTCTAAAAAAAGCTGCATCAATGGAATTACCAAGGAGAAGCCCTAGCCCAGGTCAAATTGAAGAAAAGAGCTCATATCGCAGAAAGCTGGCATCTGTAGAAGAAGAATATGCACAAAGGTTGGAGATGATGAGGCAAAGGCTATTGAGAGGAGGATCTGCAGATAGTAAAGTTAGTGGACTTCGAGGGCCTCTCATGGAGACTCTAGTGGTGGGCTCTGACAAGAAACGAACTATCTCTGTAGACAGACAAATTCCTCGGCCTCCAAGATCAGAAAAGCAAGCTTCAGCATCAGTGTCTGCACATGTCTCTGCCACTAAATTGACTCGAGCAGCATCTAGTGAGACTGCTCCTTGTTATGAAGTTTCTGAAACGAGATCCTTACGCAAGGCCAGTTCCTTCTCCCATGGAGAAACTGAACCACTCATCCTGCACCGCCGTCAAGGAGCCCCATTGGAAATCCCTATTGCACATTTAGAGACCCAGAGACTAAAGGAATCACCTTCATTGTCAGCTCTGACAGATGAATTGAGGCTGGAATCCATACCATCAACATCAAGAGAAATATTCTCCAAATCACCTATACCAGAGATGGAAAAGCAAATGCCAGGAATGGAGGTGTCAAAAGCAATTGCAGGTAAAGCAGCAACCAAAGCACAGGTCAGTATGGAGCAAGAGTCAAGACCCTTAGAAGTCAGTGTTGGTATGTTACCTAAGACAGCCCTGAGAGAGAACTTAAGTATTACTCAACTCAATAAGGACATTATTTTGAAGGAAGTGGCATCAGTAACAGAATATGACAAAACTGCTGAGAAGCTCTATCAAGAAAAGAATCCTATGGAAAATCTACCATCTAACCCGTCAGGACCATTTCTTATTTCTGGGTCAAAGCTTACTCCCTATGCAGAGGTCATGCAGTCTGTACTGGTTCCAGCGCTCCCTGCAGACTTACAACAACCTAAGTTCCAGAAAGATAACCTACATACACCAGAAATACAGCCTATAAGAGCTATTCAAGATACACTCCCCAAACAGTCATTGAACCAAACAGAGCCTCATGCAGCCATTTTTGCAAAGGCTACTGTATTGTCACAGGGACCAAATGTCAAAGAAACCATTGAGGCTCCAAATGAAATTCCATCTAGATCTTCTAGTATGGAGCGATTCACGACTATTGATAATATAGACTCTGAAGAGATCTTTGAGGCCAAATTTAAGAGTGGCAGAAAATCATCACTCACTAGAGGATTGAAACGTTTAACAGGTTCCAAGGCTGAAGAGAGACATTTTGCTACTGGGCCAACTGTTTATGAGGAGGATATGTATCGCCCAAGCCCTGTAGGTGTGCCTCTAGAGTTTTTGCCACCTCTAGTACCCAGACGAATTGAGGAGAGGTCCAGGTCTGTCCAGGATCTTCATGAGGTAGAAAAGGATTTAGGCTTCATGAGGAGACTGTCACAGCGTTTTAAGCGTATCTCAACTATTGAAAGTAAAGAGAAACTTCAAGAGCAAGAACACAGCCAAGAAATAGTGGGACATGGACGGCGACTGTCCTGGAACTTGGGCTTTGGGAGCTCCAAGGAGAAAAAGGACTCACAAAGCTTGAAATCTGAGTCTGGAACAATTAAAGTAAGTTCTGAGACTCTAAACAAAGAGTCAAAGAAACCAAGTGGATCACCAGTAATAGCCATAAGGAAGAAACTTGGAAATACTGTGGACCGATTATCCATGAAACTACGCAGTCATTCAGAAGAGAGAAAAGGGGCAGAAAATAGAGAGATTAAAGATGAGAAGCCAGAAAAAAGAACACCTTTACTGTCACTACTCAGGAGATCCAGCTCTGAAGGAGAAAACCTAAGGAGAATGGGAATTCCACAGAACCAACTAGCTTCCCAGTCAGGCTCTGCCCCATCCAAAGAGTCGGTCCAGTCACAGCTTAGTATCCAGTCTGAGGTGGTGTTGAAAGGTAAGCAGGATAAAAAGCATTTTCATTCTTGGTTGTCAGTGAATTCAAGGTTGTGTGATATCTGAGAAAAATTATGTCTCTAGTATGATAGTTGTTCCATATCTATTGTTAGGAATCTTATCTGCCTCATCCTTTATGCAAAAGTTACAAACTAACATAGCTATTCATTTGGAACTGCAAAAATGACAAAAGAAACAGGTAGCACCTTATAGATTAACCAAATTATTGAGCCATGAGACTTTGTTGGATGCATCTGAGCTACTACTGTACCTGATGTAACTTGCCTTGAATTACTACTCAAAATGTGAGCTAAATCTAGGTAAATAAATATCTTGGTAAATTGGTTGGTGTATAAAATGCCACCAACCTCTTTGATATGTTTTACACAGTATATAAATCAGGAGAATGGATTTCATTCTCAGATATATCATTTTCATTGACCCCAGTGAAGCAGTTACAGTGTAAGTACATATGAGTGTAAGGGGTATCTCCATCTGTTGATCAGTATATGAGATGGAAGTATCCATAGTATAAGTTGTTTAACACAGTTGCAATTACTATGACATCAAAATATAAATGTTTTTATAATTGGGATCAAAATAATCTATTTTACACCATGATAACAACAATATTATACTTAACTGTTTAAAGTCACAACTTATAAAATTATGAACAGCTATGTGTTCCATGGAGAACTTTAAACATTGGTAGTTTGTGTGAAGGAGCCCTTGGGGATCTGTAAACTTCATAGACAAGTTTTAGGGAAGAACTCTGGGGTAGGAAGGGAGAGGAAGGCTGCTTTACCTCACAGACAGGCTTTAGTGGGTTTCTTGAGTGGGGGCTGTGTTTCCTCATAGAGGGGTTTTACTGGGAAAGATGCTGGCGTGTATATTGGGGGAGAAATGATTCACCTAACTGAAAAGATTCAATAAGAAAGATCCTGGAGAGGGAAAGTGTTTTAGCTCACAACATAATTCAGTAGAAAGGATTGTGACAAGATGAGACACTAAATGTTTTATTTCTTCAAAGCGGTTGATGATAACCAAAGACGATCCAGGTGGGACCGTTGGGGCTTGTCTCGGGGAAGAAAAGATAAAGTTGCATCCCAGCCTAACATTCCTGCCAGCCTGCTGAGGGAGGATGGTTCCATCGTGGGAAGGCAGTATGTACGCAATGAATCTGGTATGGGCTGCAAATGTGTGCATTATTTATTTTATTAGAATTGATATTCACTTAAACACAGTAGCGCATAAATGACAATTCGATAAAATAGGCACCCGTATTTACAAATCCTTGTATGCGTAAATGGAATATTAGCGCTTATACTTAAATGAATGGTTACCTGCAAAAGTGTCATCAAGGCACCTAAGTGCCATTTGTAACAACCTGGCCTTAATTACTTACATAGAAACATGATGGCAGATAAAGGCCAAATAGCCCATCTAGTCTACCCATCCGCAGTAACCATTATCTTTTTCTCTCTCCAAGAGATCCCACGTGCCTATCCCAGGCCCTCTTGAATTCAGACACAGTCTCTGTCTCCACCATCTCTTCCAGGAGACTGTTCCATGCATCTTACCACCCTTTCTGTAAAAAATTATTTCCTTAGATTACTCTGAAGCCTATCACCTCTTAACTTCATCTTATGCCTTCTCATTGCAGAGTTTCCTTTCAAATGAAAGAGACTCAACTAATGCGCATTTACATTACGTAGGTATTTAAACATTTCTATCATATCTCCGCTCTCCGCCTTTCTTCCAAAATATACAGATTGAGATATTTAAGTCTGTCCCTATGATGCAGACCACACACCATTTAATAGCCTTCCTCTGGACCAACCCCATCCTTTTTATATCTTTTTGAATATGCGGCCTCCAGGATTGTACACATTCTAAATGGGGTTTCACCAAAGTCTTATATAGGGGCATCAGTAGGTTAATGAAAGGGATGGGGGAAAAATAGATGAAGAATAGGAAGGACATGGACAAGGCTCCCACTTATATATTCAACTTACAGAATCATAAGAACATAAGAATAGCTTTACTGGTTCAGACCAATGGTCTATCAATCCCAGTAACCCATTCTCATGGTGGCCAATCCAGGTCACTAGTACCTGGCCAAAACCCAAGGTGTAGCAATATTCCATGCTACTGATACAGGGCAAGCAGTGGCTTCCCCCATGTCTTTCTCAATAACAGACTATGGACTTTTCCTCCAGGAATTTTCTTAAAACCAGCTACGCTATCCGAACATAAGAACATAAGAAACGCCTTCACCGGATCAGACCAAGGTCCATCTAGTCCGGTGATCCGCTCACGCGGAGGCCCATTTAGGTGCTCCTTTTTGGAGACCCGGATTTCCCGTATCCCTCAATATGATCTGCAAGAAGGTGTGCATCCAACTTTCGTTTGAAACCCAGCACAGTATTTTCTGCCACCACCTCCTCCGGAATAGCATTCCAAGCGCCCACCACTCTCTGTGTGAAACAGAACTTCCTGACATCTGTCCTGAACCTGCAGCCATTCAGTTTTAGGCTATGACCTCTTGTCCACGTCACATCTGAAAATGTCAGTAATGCTGCTTCCTGGTCAATTTGATCAAATCCCTTTAATATTTTAAAAGTCTCTATTAGATCCCCACGCAGTTTTCTCTTTTCGAGGGTGAACAGTCCCAGTTTTCCGAGGCGTTCCATGTAGCTTAAATTCTCCATGCCTTTGACTAATTTCGTGGCTCGCCTCTGTACCCTTTCCAACAGAATTTTATCCTTCTTAAGGTATCGAGACCAGTGTTGGACACAGTATTCTAAGTGTGGTCTGACCATTGTTCTGTAAAGTGGCATTATAACATCTTCCGACCTACTCGTGATCCCCTTCTTAATCATGCCAAACATCCTATTTGCTTTATTCGCCGCCGCCGCACATTGAGCCGATGGCTTTAGGGTTCTGTCTATCCCATCCCTTTCTTGTTCGCATTTGGCTCTTACCATATCCTCTGGCAATGTGTTCCAGAACTTAACTATTCTCTGAGTGAAAAAAAAATTCCTCCAATTGGTTTTAAAAGTATTTCTCTGTAACTTCATTGAGTGTCCCCTAGTCTTTGTAATTTTTGACAGAATGAAAAATCGATCCACTTGTACCCGTTCTACTCCACTCAGGATTTGTACTCATTCTACTCCAACACGTCTGCCCACTCAAAAGAACCCTCCCCTTAAAAGAACACTCCCTCTAAGCAATTCCCTGAAGTGAACCCACATGTTTATCCCATCGTTTCTTGAAGTCTAGCACGTTGCTGGCCTCAACTACCTGACGTGGAAGGCCATTCCAACGGTCAACCACCCTTTTGGTGACGAAGTACTTCCTGATGTCACCATGAAATCTCCCACCCTTGAGTTTGAGCGGATGCCCTCTTGTTGCCGTAGGACCCGTAAGAAATAGGATATCTTCCTCCACCTCAGTATGGCCTGTAAGATATTTGTAAAAGCACAAATATATTGGGCACTTGAATATATCTTTATAAGGCCAAAAAATCTAAGAAACATCAAAAACTAAGCCTCAATTAGAGTTAATACATTCGTTTATGACCTCAGCAGTACAAACTGTGAGAAAGACTTCATTCACAGTATAACTTGCACTAAAGTCTTCATCGGTCAGATTTTTTATCTCAAATCTTATTAATTAATTTATTTTTATTTAATTTTCAAAATAACTTAAGAGATAATACTCATCTCATTATCAGAGCATAGCAGGGGTTCTTCACCGACATAGGCTATGCTTCGCCATACAAGGCTTTGTCAAGGTAATCCCCTTTCTTATGCCGATTCCACATTCGCTGCCATTCGCTGTAGTTGAACTAAACTACAATGATGGCAGCGAATGTGGAATCGGCATAAGAAAGGGGATTACCTTGACAAAGCCTTGTATGGCGAAACATAGCCTATGTCGGTGAAGAACCCCTGCTATGCTCTGATAATGAGATGAGTATTATCTCTTAAGTTATTTTGAAAATTAAATAAAAATAAATAAATTAATAAGATTTGAGATAAAAAATCTGACCGATGAAGACTTTAGTGCAAGTTATACTGTGAATGAAGTCTTTCTCACAGTTTGTACTGCTGAGGTCATAAACGAATGTATTAACTCTAATTGAGGCTTAGTTTTTGATGTTTCTCTGTAAGATATTTGAACATCTCTATCATGTCTCCCCTCTCTCTGCGTTCTTCGAGATAATATAACTGTAGCCTGCTTAGACGTTCTTCATAAGGGAGATCCTTGAGTCCTGAGACCATCTTAGTGGCCATTCGCTGAACCGATTCCATTCTCTTCACATCCTTTTGATAATGTGGCCTCCAAAACTGAACACAATACTCCAGATGAGGTCTCACCATGGACCTGTACAATGGCATTATGACTTCAGGCTTTCAGCTGACAAAACTTCTTCGGATGCAACCCAGCATTTGTCTAGCCTTGGCCTAAGCTTTCTCCACTTGAGTGGCAGTCTTCATATCTTCGCTAATGATTACACCCAGGTCCTGTTCTGCGACAGTTCTTGTTAAGGTTTCACCATTTAGGGTATATGTTCTGCTGGGTTTACCGCTACCAAAGTACATAACCTTACACTTTATGACATTAAAACTCAGTTGCCAAGTATTAGACCATTGTTCCAGTAAAAGTAGGTCCTGCCTCATAGTGTCGGGCACAGTTGCGCTGTCAACCATGTCATCGGCGAATAGTGTAATTTTACCTCGAAGTCCCTGAGGCAGGTCTCGTAAGTTGCCTCCGCTGAGGCAGACCAGAGGTCCATCTCGCCCAGCAGTCCGCTCCCGCGGCGGCCCATCAGGCCCATTGCCTGATCAGTGGTCCCTGGTTATTCCTATACTTGCCTCTCACTCCTATCCCTGTACCTAACTCTACTCTTATCTATACCCCACAATCCCTTTGTCCTCTAGGAACCTATCTAAACAAAGATATTAAACAGTATCGGACCCAAGACCGAGCCCTGTGGCACTCTACTGGTCACTTCCGACGTTTCTGAGGGGGTACCATTTACCACCACCCTCTGAAGTCTACCACTGAGCCAGTCTTTAACCCATGCCGTCAATGTTTCTCCTAGTCCCATCGTTTTCATCTTATTCAATAACCTACGGTGTGGGACACTGTCAAAAGCCTTACTGAAGTCCAAATATACGATATCCAGAGACTCTGCCTTGTCCAGTTGTTTCGTTACCCAATCAAATAAGCTTATCATATTGAATTGACAAGACCTTCCCTTCATGAATCCATGCTGGTGGGGATCCCTCAGCCTCTCGTCATCCAGAATTGTATCCAATCTGTTTTTAATCAACGTTTCCATAAGTTTACACACTATTGATGTGAGATTCACCGGTTTGTAATTTTCAGCCTCTGACCTGCATTCCTTTTTGTGGAACGGAATGACATTAGCAGTTTTCCAGTCCAAGGGGACTTTTCCCTTGCTTAGGGAAAGATTGAAAAGCGCAGTTAACGGCTCTGCCAGGACATCTCTCAGTTCCCGAAGTACTCTGGGGTGTAGATTATCCGGTCCCATGGCTTTGTTCAAGTTTAGCCTCGATAGCTCATGGTATACATTGCTTGCGGTAAATTCAAAATCCCGGAATGGGTCCTCCAAGCACTCCCTTGTTTGCAGCTGCGGTCCGGATCCCGGCACCTCACAGGTAAAGACCGAGCAGAAGTATCCATTGAGTAGTTCAGCTTTGTCTGAGTCTGAGTCTGAGTCTACATAGTTACCGTCAGATTTCCTTAGGCGCACAATCCCGTCTGTGTTCTTTTTTCTATCGCTAACATACCTGAAAAAGGATTTATCCCCTCTGTTTGCTTGCCTAGCTATATTTTCTTCCATCCAGAGTTTGGCATTCCTGACTGCTATCTTAACTGTTCTAGATTTCACCAGATAGGCTTCTTTAGCTTCCAGTCATTGTGATTGTTTGTAGGATACAAATGCTCTTTTCTTTTGCTTTACTAGTTCCGAGATCTCTGTGGAGAACCATTGGGGTCTATTATTTCTCCGTCGTTTACTCACGGTCTTTATGTAGAGGTTGGTTGCTTCCTGCAGGGTAGATTTCAGAGCCGACCACAGTACCTCCACACTGTCCGTTGTATCCTGGTTTTGCAGCGCCTCATAGACAAAATCTCCCATGCTCTGGAAGTTAGCTCCCTTAAAGTTAAACTAAACTAAACTAAACCTTAGGTTTGTATACCGCATCATCTCTACATTTGCAAAGCTCGACACGGTTAACAGGAGTTAGGGTAGAAAGGAACTCCAGAGGAGGGAAGGATGAAGAGGAAATTTAGAGGACTAGAATAATCAGAGAGGGAGGAAGAGTTACATTTTTGAGAATAACCAGGTTTTCAGATCTTTACGGAAGAGTTGGAGGGAGCTCAGATTCCTAAGAGGGGAGGTAAGGTTGTTCCAGAGCTCAGTGATTCTAGGAGGGAGGAACCTAGTTTTCTACAAGGGAGATGCCTTTTAGAGAGGGAAAGGAGAGTTTCAGTTTTTGGGTGGATCTGATGGAATTGGGGTTAGAGGAATTCCAAGAAAGAGGAATAAAGGTGGGGAGGATGCCGTGTAGGATCTTGAAAGTAAGGCAGGCACATTTGAAGTGGACTCTGGAGATTATCGGAAGCCAGTGGAGCTTGGACAAAAGCAGTGAGACGTGGTCAAATTTGCTTTTTGCAAAGTTAAGGACCTTTGTCGATGTATTTGGCCTAGTGACTCCCTTACTGAGGTGAAACCACACCATGTTGTAGTCACTGGAGGCTAAAGCCTCACCTACCGAAACCTTTGTGACACTGTCTCCATTGGTGAGCAACAGGTCCAGAATCGCCTGATCCCTGGTGGGCTCCAGCACCATCTGTTTGAGGTGTGCTCCTCGTATGGAGGCTAGTAGCCTCCTGATGCTGCTGGTTGTAGCGGTTTGTTCCAGTCTACATCAGGCATATTGAAGTCCCCCAACAGCACAGTGTCTCCACGCAGAGTGATGGTCTCAATGTCTTCGATTAGTTCTTTGACAATGTTGTCTTGGAGGTCTGTACACAACACCAAGATACAGGCATTTGCCATAGCCTCTGGCAAGGTTCACCCAAAGGGATTCCCCTGTATACTTGATGTCTATGATCCTGGTAACTTTTATGTCCTCTCTGATGTATATTGCTACCCCTCCTCCGGTTTTACCTTCTCTGTCTCGACGTATAGCCATACCCCATCCATGGGACTCAGAGAACCAGGTTTCTGTTATCACCACCACATCTAGGTCGGCATTTCTCATCAATCATATTTCCCCTCAGCCATCTCTTTTCCAAGCTGAAGAGCCCTAACCGTTTTAGTCTTTCCTCATACGAGAGGAGTTCCATCCCCTTTACCATCTTGGTTGCTCTTCTTTGAACCTTTTCTAGCGCCACTATATCTGTCTTGAAATAAGACCAGAATTGAATGCAATACTCCAGATGAGGTCACACCATGGAGCGATACAGGGGCATTATAACATTCTTAGTCTTGTTAACCATCATTTTTTAAATAACTCCTAGCATCATATTTGCTTTTTTGGCTGTCACCACACATTGGGTGGAAGATTTCATTGTATTGTCTACGATGACACCCAGATCCTTTTCTTGGGCGCTAACCCCCAAGGTGGACCTTAGCATCCGGTAACTGCGATTCAGGTTATTTTTCCCAATGTGCATCACTTTGCATTTGTCCACATTAAATTTCATCTGCCATTTGGACGCCCAGTCTTCCAATTTCCTAAGATCCGCCTGCAATTTTTCACAATACGCATGCGTTTTAACAACTTTGAACAGTTTAGTGTCATCTGCTTATTTAATCACCTCACTTGAGGTTCCTGTCAGTTATGCACATCCCTGTCACATTTATGGGCCCACAATAACTCTGAGTCTATGGCTGCCATAGACTAGTATTACTAGTGTATTAGCTTACAATAGTATTCTTTAACGGATTGCAGGCATTCTCAGGGCATCTAAATTGAGGTACCTAGTTGTAGAATTACTACCAAAATGGATTTCATATAAATAATACATTATACGAATATATAAAAAAGTAAATATGTAGATAATATTCAAGGGACCACTGAAAAGTTCTCAGCAAACATTCCTTTGGACTATAATTGTCCTTTTAAAGATGTTTTACATGCATTTTAATGCCGCATTACTGCTGGTTATTTTGTTCTTCATCCCTTTTGTTCTTCCCTACTTCTTCCTTTCTCTATTCCCCTTAACCTTTCCTTTCAGTTCTGTCTGTGGATTACTGTGTTCTATTACTACTTGTGTCCTGTCCATTTGATTATGTATACTTTTATGTTTCCCTTTTTTATCTTTGTAAACTGCCTTGTAAGTTTGATTAGGCGGTATAACAAATTTTTATTAAACTTGAAGTCCAACCAAGAAGAAAACGATGTGGAGCCATGAAACTTACAAGTTATTCCACACTTTCTCTTGACAACTTTTCGTTTCAATTATATGACATGAAACAAAAAAGTCACTTTTTACTTTTATCACAGCTCTATAAATAGATTTAATAAAATTTAAATATAATTATAATTATTGTGAAGTGTTCAGACCAATACCCATAAATTCAGTGATCTCACCGAACTGGGGTATACTTGGGACCATCATATCACTTCTCTTGTCCCTTTGCCAGCCTCCTTCGTTTATACACTACAATGAATCTTATTATGTATGCTTATGAGAAGATAGATTTCACTTATCTTGAAGGTAACTTCAATGGGCTTGGCTCCAATTTCCTTAACTTCCAGCTGCAGTAAGATTAAAGTGCATAAACCTTAAAGTGCTTTGTGCTACTTGTGCTTGCCATTACAACCGTGCTTACTAAAATTAGTTGAAATTAAGCCCGGCCCCCCGACTCGAGTTTCGGGTCCTTCGTCAGGAGGGGTCCCTGTTAAAAACACAATTTTAATTAAAACTTAAATTTTAAAGCGGTACTAAGTCTCTATACATTTATATGACTCCCATTCTACTTGTCACATGGACCTAACTTTATAAATCACTCTTTTACATACCTGTGAGGCTTACTACTACTGGGCTACCATCGAAGAAAGAGCACGCTGAGAGTCTAACTACTTACATGCCTTATATGTACTCCATTTTGTTTTTAGTCACTCCCCCTATTTCTACTGAAATCTAACCGGAAATGACATATCTAGCTTACCGATGGAATTATAAGTTTAACCATTCGATTTCAGAATTAAGACCATATGGGTGCAAAGTATTTTTATTGAAGATGAGACGTTGTTCTTTTTGCAGCAAGCATTTTGTAATGTCCCCTTCATATAGGTCTATATGAATCAGAACCGTGTACTTTAATTCCTCCAGAGAGTGAGACTTTTGTAGCCAATGGGCTACCAGGGGGGCGGAGATTCTTTCTTTTCGTATATTACTTAGATGTTCTGTTATTCTTGTTTTTATTTTTCGACTGGTCTGACCAATATATGGGAGACCACAGGGGCACACTATATAGTACACCACTCCCTGAGACTCGCAGTTAGTGCCCGTTGATAACACAAATTTTTTCTCTCTGGAAGCTGGAAACGTTACTGATGATTGCTGCAAAACATAACTACATAGGCGGCAATGCCCACATGGTTTATGTGGAGGTAAGGAATAATTTCTAAACGACTTATTTCTTTTTTTATATTTCAACATCTCCCCCAGATTCTGGGACCTAGAAAAAACAAACTTCGGTTTTTCTAACAGAGCTGGATAATATTGGACAATGGGCCAATGTTTTAATATAATCTGTTTGATGGCATTACTGTTGTTTGAATATGGTAATACACAAACTGTATGTTGTTCTTTATTTTTAACTTTTGGTTGCATCAACCAAGACCTTTGACAAAATTTAGCCCTTTTCCAAGCTCTCTTAATTATTTTATTTGGATATCCTCGTTCTAAAAATTTTTTTATACATAATCTCTGCTTGCTTATCAAAATCTTGTGCATCTGAACAGATCCGTTTCAGTCACAAGAACTGTCCTATTGGTATGCTGTTCTTTAAGACCCGTGGGTGAAAACTTTGATATTGGAGGAGAGTATTACGATCCGATGGTTTTTTGTGTAGACTGGTGGATATCCTATTTTCTTGAATATAAATTTTTATGTCCAAAAATGACATCTGATGTTTATCTGTATTATATGTAAATTTAACATTCTGATCTTTATGATTTATTTCTTCTAAGAATTCTTTTAATTTATCTTGATCCCCAGTCCACACAAAAAACACATCGTCGATGAATCTCTTCCAACATTTTACAAAGCGGAAATGGTTGGATCTGTACACAAAGGTCTCCTCAAACTCTGTCATATACAGGCAGGCTAAGGTCGGGGCTACCGTAGCCCCCATAGCTACCCCTTTAATTTGGTGATAAACTGTGTCTTCAAATTGGAAATAATTATCAAAAATTACTATTTCTGCTAACTTCTCTAGCACCGTTTTTTTAGAGCTTGAAATTTGTAACTTGGGTAGTTGATCCTTCACTATAGCAAAAGCTCCAGATTGGGGGACGTTTGTGTACAGAGCCACCACATCCGCAGTGACAAGAGTAGTTCCTTCCTGGAGGGGATGTTGAAATATACTATCAATTGTTTGCAAAAAATGCATGGAATCCCTTATGCAAGATTTTGCCTTCGAAACATATTGTTTTAAATACCCGTCAAGGTATTTGGATAAGGGTTCCAAAATAGATCCTATCCCGGCTACTATTGGTCTGCCAGGCGGATTCGTACTGGATTTGTGTATCTTCGGGATGAAATATATTAGAGGGGTCTTAGGGAACTCATTGGTCAAAAACCTAAATTCTTTTAAACTGATAATATCATCTCCTTTTGCCTCCTGTAATATATTATCTATTCTCTGTTTTATATTGTTTGTTGGGTTTTGTGTTAAAATCTTGTAATACGTCTCATCTGTCAGTTGATGTAACGCTTCCTGTTGATATTTGACATAGTCCTGAATGACTATGCCGCCACCCTTATCGGCCCTGTGTATTATTATGGATTGATCGTTTTGTAAATTAGTTATTAAATTTTTTTGTTGATAGGTAAAATTAGATTTTATTTGCCGATTCTGGATTTCTAAGGCTTTTACATCCCTCATTACAAGGCGTTCAAAAGTTGTTACCAGAGGGTCCGGGGGACCCGGGGGTAACCAAGAAGATTTGTATGTTATTCCCTCTGGAAGAGATGTATCTCTTATATTGTCTTGAGAATCTTGGAAGAAAACCTTTAATCTTAGCGTTCTAAATAGTCTATTTAAATGTGTATACGTGTCAAATCCATCATACTTAGTGCTAGGGACGAATGACAGGCCCTTAGATAAGATTTCTTGCTCTTGTTTGTTTAACCTGCGTGATGACAGGTTAAAGATCCCCTCATTCATTGGGGAATCCCCTTCCTTGATTTGTTGGAACTTCTTGTGCTTATCTTGGGCGCTTCCTGTATGGATGGTTCCATAGACGGGATTCTTAAGAAAGAATCTGACAAGATGTTAACTTCTCCTTTCTTTGGGGGCATTTTGGCTGGTATATATGCAGTATTTTCATTCTCTGATGATGAATCGCTTGTAGAAAGATTAAATCCCACTTTTCTATTTGTGTTGTTTCTGCGTTGTCGCTTGGTCTTAGAATTACGATTCATCCAGGGGTACATGAATCCTTTTGTAAAATCATTCTCATCCCTGCGAAATTTTTTAATTTTAAATTGTCTCTGTTCTGATTTATATTTTTCCATAGCCAGTAAATGATCTTGATATGCTACCATAAATGCTTCCTCCGTTTCTTGCTGTCTCATTGATTCCACCTTATTCTGTAATTCTAAATGCTGTGCCTGAATAACAGGGTCCAATGCATCAATTGTTAAAAGCATGAGGTCGATCGAACATCTTGTTAAGGTTTCATTCCAGTTCTTGATATATTCAACATTTTCTTGGAATCTAGGTTCCTTATATAACCTCAGACCTTGAGGAACCCGTCTGGTATGGCAGTATTCTACCAATGTGGCCCATTGGCTACAAAAGTCTCACTCTCTGGAGGAATTAAAGTACACGGTTCTGATTCATATAGACCTATATGAAGGGGACATTACAAAATGCTTGCTGCAAAAAGAACAACGTCTCATCTTCAATAAAAATACTTTGCACCCATATGGTCTTAATTCTGAAATCGAATGGTTAAACTTATAATTCCATCGGTAAGCTAGATATGTCATTTCCGGTTAGATTTCAGTAGAAATAGGGGGAGTGACTAAAAACAAAATGGAGTACATATAAGGCATGTAAGTAGTTAGACTCTCAGCGTGCTCTTTCTTCGATGGTAGCCCAGTAGTAGTAAGCCTCACAGGTATGTAAAAGAGTGATTTATAAAGTTAGGTCCATGTGACAAGTAGAATGGGAGTCATATAAATGTATAGAGACTTAGTACCGCTTTAAAATTTAAGTTTTAATTAGGTTTTAATTAAAATTGTGTTTTTAACAGGGACCCCTCCTGACGAAGGACCTGAAACTCGAGTCGGGGGGCCGGGCTTAATTTCAACTAATTTTAGTAAGCACGGTTGTAATGGCAAGCACAAGTAGCACAAAGCACTTTAAGGTTTATGCACTTTAATCTCACCGCAGCTGGAAGTTAAGAAGATTGGAGCCAAGCCCATTGAAGTTACCTTCAAGATAAGTGAAATCTATCTTCTCATAAGCATACATAATAAGATTCATTGTATTGTATAAACGAAGGAGGCTGGCGAAGGGACAAGAGAAGTGATATGATGGTCCCAAGTATACCCCAGTTCGGTGAGATCACTGAATTTATGGGTATTGGTCTGAACACTTCACAATAATTATAATTATATTTAAATTTTATTAAATCTATTTATAGAGCTGTGATAAAAGTAAAAAGTGATTTAATAATCATCACAGAATAACATTGTATATCTCCCCAGTGGTTGGTGTATGAAACAAAAAGTGTCATGAAAAGTGTGGAATAACTTTTAAGTTTCATAGCTCTACATCATTCTCTTCTTGGTTGAATGGAGAACTTTTCAGTGGCCTCTCGTATAAAGGGGCTCATTTTCAAAAAACAAAAAGTGTCCAAAAAGTGGGGCAGATGGACATTTATCTTGCCAAGCCTTCCAATTTGCTATTTTCAAAACATATTTTGTAGACGGCTTTTTGTGGTGGTTGCCTGTAGTGTGTCTGAATCTGAAGAGAGTTGTATTGGAGGCATAGTTTGGGCGGAACTAGGGCATGCTTATGATTTGGACGTTTTTCTGCAATAATTGAACATTTAAGAAAATGTCTAGGGCACAATTTGGATGTTTGGGACCAGACCTGTTTTAACAATGAAGAAATGTGAAAAAGGTGCCCAAATTAACCAAATGACTAATGGAGATGAAGGCATGAACCTCCACACTCCCCTCAGTGGTCACTGCCCCCTCCCACCTGCCTGTATAATAGCTTCAGATGTTATGGCCAGTCCTAGTACAGTAGCAAGCAGGTTCCTGGAGTAGTCTAGTGGGCAGTGTAGAGAACTATAGAAATGAGGACTCATCCCACTCCAACTACTGCACTTAATGAAGCCCATCCAGATTCCACTGTACCTTCATATAGGTGACATCTGCAAGGCATAAGGGCTATTGGTGTGGTGTACAGTTGGGTCCAGTAGGTTTTGGCTGGGTTTTGGATGGCTCAACATACATTATAAGAGGTTTATGGTGAGATGCGTACCTGGACCTTTTTATGTGACATTCACTGCAGTGCCCACTAAGGTGCTCCAATGCTCTGCTAGGATGTCTACTCAAAATGCTGACCACCTCCTACATTCAGTGACTTGTTTTGGGCATTTTTGGGGGACGTTTTTTTCAAAAATGGTTCAAAAAGATTGATGCGCTGAGGACAAGCACATCTGAGAAATGGCCATTTTTTAAACAAAAAGATAGACGTTTTTCTGTTTCGAAAATTGTCAATGTTGGCTACTGGATTTTTGTGTGTGTTCCGTAAAATGTCCAAACTCGGATTTGGGCTTCATATCGAAAATGCCCCTCCAAGCCAAATAAAATATAGTGTAAATCTCATGAATTAAAAATACACTAAGACATTCAATCAGGAGAGCTATAACACACATCAAACTTAAATAACATGTAGTAATTTATTAATATCATTTGTTGTTTAAATGCACCAAAGTCCTGCTCAGGACACCCTCTAAAACAATATATATCACATATATCAAAGTTTAGACATATTTAGGAAACCCAAGCCCTGACCAGTTCATCAATTACACCCCTTCAAGTGCTCAGTCATTAATTTTCATCATCATAAACTCAAATCTCTATACAGTATTCCAAACCACCATCTCGGCGTGTTGCTAATCCCAAATCTTCTTGTAACAAAATATCACTTTTTTCTGTATCTGTTCAATTTGAGCTGCCAGTTGAAAGTCCAGCACAACACAGAACTGTGTTTCACTTTTCGCGTCTTCAGGAGCTGTAACAAGTCCAGACTCCCCTACCAGTCTAAACAGTATAAACATAAATCACATTTAATACAAAAAAACATTATAATCATATTCCTCATAAACATCATACATATAAATTATCAAAGTTACCTTTATTACTTCCATTAGCATCATAGTTTATGTTACACGACCGCAAGTGAAAATACCAGACCAGGATCCCACTATCCTGCTTCACCAAATGACGGAGACAGAGTGAACTTAATAAACACCATCCTTCCCTTCCAGATATTAACCCTAGGGGTAATTGCTCACAGCTGATACCATTCCACCTCTTTATTCAGGCCCCCAGGTTCTTTTGTAGCCCATTAACAACATAAGAATTTCCGCTGCTGGGTCAGACCAGTGGTCCATCGTACCCAGCAGTCCGTCACGCGGTGGCCCTTAGGTCAAAGACCAGTGCCCTGAGTCTAGCATTACCTATGTACGTTCTGGTTCAGTAGGAACTTGTCTAACTTTATCTTGAATCGCTGGAGGGTGTTTTCCCCTATAACAGCCTCCGGAAGAGCGTTCCAGTTTTCTACCACTCTCTGGGTGAAGAAGAACTTCCTTATGTTTGTATAGAATCTATCCCCTTTTAACTATAGAGAGTGCCCTCTCGTTCTCTCTACCTTGGAGAGGGTGAATAACCTGTCTTTATCTACTAAGTCTATTTCCTTCATTATCTTGACTGTTTCAATCATGTCCCCTCTCAGTCTCCTCTTTTCAAGGGAGAAGAGGCCAAATTGAACAGATACAGAAAAAAGTGATATTTTGTTACAAGAAGATTTGGGATTAGCAACACGCCGAGATGGTGGTCTGGAATACTGTATAGAGATTTGAGTTTATGATGATGAAAATTAATGACTGAGCACTTGAAGGGGTGTAATTGATGAACTGGTCAGGGCTTGGGTTTCCTAAATATGTCTAAACTTTGATATATGTGATATATATTGTTTTAGAGGGTGTCCTGAGCAGGATTTTGGTGCATTTAAACAACAAATGATATTAATACATTACTACATGTTATTTAAGTTTGATGTGTGTTATAGCTCTCCTGATTGAATGTCTTAGTGAATTGAGCTATTAGGAAATTTGGTGTAACCCTGAAATAGTGTGTTGGTTATCCAATGAATTAAAAATAGAGATTAAAATCCCCTTATACTGTTAAAAAAAACATAAGAATTGCCAGACTGGGACAGAGCAAAGGTCCATCAAACCCAGTATCCAGTTCCCAATAGTGGCCAACCCAGGTCAAATGTACCCAGCTAGATCCCAATTAGTAAAATAAATTCTATGTTGCTTATCCTAGGAATAGACAGTGGATTTCCCCAAGCCATCTCTATATGCCTGTAGTACACCCAAAGATATTTCTATACCTTGTGCCAATCTAAATCTAAAGCCCTCAGCCTAGTGTGAATGTACCTCTGTAACCCTCGCTCCACTTCCCCAGTTTATTAAGCCAATAAGGCCTTAGCCCCCTCCCACTGTATCCCAAGATGCATTGGGAGGGGAAGGTTCCTCATTCTCAGCACATGGCCCTTTGGGAAGGAGGGAATGAGCTTCTCTCCTGCTGATTTTGCATCGAATAGCATAGGAGTGTCGGGTGATGTGAGGGAGGTGTTGCCTCATGTCGGGTGGTGTTGGGTGAAATGGGGGGTGTTGCCTCATGTCGGGTGGTGTTGAATGATTGGTTGCCTGATGTTTGAGGGGTCAAGGAATGTTGGGGGATGTGGGTGGGATGTTTGGGGGGGGTCCAAGGATGTTGGGGGAGGAATGTAGGGCCCCAGCTGATCCTGGCAGGGGGAATCCCCATCAGCTGAGCCATCAGGAATCCCCTAAACCAGCTCAGCTGATGGGGATTTCTCTGCTGCAATCAGATGATGGCAAGCACTCAATGTGCTGGTTTTTTCCCTCCATCTCTGGGTGCTGGTAGGGGGTCATGACCACTGGGGAATAAGAGGGGGGTGGGGGGTTTCATGCCTTAAACCCGCCAGTGGTCATCTTGTCTGTTTGGTCTAAGTCCTGGCGTGTAAGTTCCGCCTAGGATGTCCTGGAAAAACTTTGATTATTGTTTCAGGATGGCCAGGAGGAAGCCCGCCCATAACACACCTCCAAATACGCCCCTTTGAGCTCTGAACGCCTAGCAGTTTAGAAATGCTGCTAAACGTCCAGAAAGTTTGTTTTGATTATTGGCAATTAGATGTCTCTGCTATTAGGATGTCCAAGTGCTGACTTATGCAGGTTTTTGAACATTTTAAAGTTTTGATTATGCCCTTCTAAGCCTTTGTGTAAGTGGACAAACAGTGACAATCTGTATTATGAGAAATCCCAAGCACAAAATGACTCTCAAACATTCCACTTTTTTACCTGCTTTTGCCAGATAATATAATGTGTCTGTTCTACTTAATGCAGTTAGAATTTCCTGACCAGTCTCTTTTATTCCAGACTTTCCTCCCGTTTTCCACATTAAATTAAAGGATCAAGTGTTACTGGAAGGAGACTCTGTGACACTCTGCTGCCTTCCTGCTGCAAGTCCAGCTCCCAAAATCTTCTGGCTGAAAGGTAAGGGAAAGAGAAAGGAACTTAATATCATGCCTTTCTTTGGTTACAATCAAAGTGTTTTACATAATACATATACTTTATATACTCAAATATAAGATGATCTGAACATAAGTCGAGGTACCCTTTCCCCCCAAAAAAGGAGGAAAAAAGGGCTCAACTATAAGCCGGGATGTGTGTGTGTGTGTGTGTGTGTTAATATTCATGTGCCCTTCCCTGCCAGGATCTGCACCCAGCCCCTCCCCCTCACTCCCTGCCAGGCTCTGCACCCTGTCCCACCTTCCTGCTCTGTACCCTCTCTCTCCTGATGTCCTGAAGGCCTCCACTGAGCCTGCCATATGACCTGGTGGTCTAGTGGTAGGCTGGGATAGGAGGGATCCCTCCCGTTTCTTGTCCTGGCTGACTCTGACAATTTTTTTACCTCCCGCCCGCATTCCCCCATGTACCTTTTTGAATCCCTGGTGGTCCAGCAGTGTACTGGGCAGGAGTGAGCCTTCTGCGCTCCTGCCCCGTGCTTAGCCCCTCCCTGAATGGTTGCCTTGAGTTCTATTGACCCAATGGTGTACTGGGCATGAATGAGCTATGTACCCTACGGTCAAGCCTTGAGTTTCTCCTTGGATGGCTGCTGCCTTTTCTCACAAGTCCCACAAGAACTGGTGGCAGCCATTCAGTGAGCAGCTCAGCGCTGGGCAGGAGCACTAAAAGCTCACTCCTGGACCATGAGAACTTGCAGCAGCCATTTAGAGAGGCTCAGCTTGGGGCAGGAGCACAGAAAGCTTGAATATAAGATGAGATTTTTGGGCTAAAAAAAGGCCCAAAAATGAGGGTTTCATTTTATATTCAGGTCAGCACTCACCCATCCCGCTCCCAGACTTGTTACAGGCCTCCACCGGCCTGCCGTATGACTTAGTGAGCCGGGACAGGAGGGATCCCTATTGTCCCAGCCGACTCTGACAATTTTTTTTACCTCCCTCCCGCCTTCCCCGCATACCTTTTGAATCGCTAGTGGTCCAGTGGTGTATCAGGCAGGAGTGAGCTTTCTGTGCTTCTGCCCCATGCTGAGCCTCTCTGAATGGCTGCTGCAAGTTCTAATGGTCCAGTAGTGTACCGAGCAGGTGTGAGCTTTTAGCGCTCCTGCCCGGTGCTGAACTGGTGGACCACCAGGGATTCAAAAAGATATGCAGGGGAGGCGGGAGGGAGGTAAAAATACTTGTCAGAGTTGGCCAGGAAAGGAGGGATCCCTACCGCGATGCCATCACTCTTCTACCCGAACTGCCGAGACCCGCAGCAGTTCGGGTAGAGGAGTGATGGCATCACGGTAGGGGAGATGAGGCATCGCGGTAGGGGAGATGAAGCATCTCTCCTGCCGTGATGCATCACTCCCCCCACACACACAACATCGGGGCAAGAGGGAGCCCAAGCCCTCTTGCCCCGTGGCAGCCGCAACCCCCCCCCCCCCCGATTCGATCGGGGCAAGAGGGAGCCCAAGCCCTCTTGCCCCGGCCAACCGCGGCACCCTCGACTCGTTCGGGCCAGGAGGGAGCCCAAGCCCTCCTGGCCCAGGCGACTCTCTACCCCCCCCCGACTCGATCGGGCCAGGAGGGAGCCCAAGCCCTCCTGGCCCAGGCGACTCTCTACCCCTACCCCCCACTAAATTACGGGCAGGACGGATCCCAGGCCCTCCTGCCCTTGACGAACCCCCTCCCCCCAATGTCCGCCCCCCCCAGAACCCCCGACCGCCCCCCCATCAGACCCGTGACCCCCGGCCGACCCCCCCACCCCCACCCCCCTTCACCGTACCTGTTTTGCAGTTGGCTTGGCAGACGGGTGCCCAAACCCGCCTGTCCGGCAGGCAGCTACCGGCAGAATGAGGCCGGATTGGCCCAGCCATCCCAAAGGCCCGCCCACAGGTGGGGCCTAAGGCGCCTGGGCCAATCAGAATAGGCCTGGGAGCCTTAGGCCCCTCCTAGGGGCGGGGCCTGAGGCACATGGGCCGGGTTGGGGCATGATTTTATATAGAGAATCAAGTTTTCTCAGAGCTACCGTGATAGTTAAAGATGTTTCCCAATTTTTTAGAATTGTCTCTTTAAGAATGCCATATAACAGTAACTTGAGGAGTTCTTTGGGAGGTTCATCATAGTCCAAGGCCTCCAAGTACTCCGCAGTATGCCCAATGTTAGCTTCTAATTTAACAGGTAGAGGTTTGCCTATATATTTTTATATACCGCCAAAGCCATGAAAAGTTTGAGGCAGTTTACAACAAGAAGCGCTGTACAATCAGCGAAGAGGTCAACAATTCAAAGACATCTATACAATCTTATATAATGGAAGAAGTAGAAAGCTATAAAGTTCTTAAGGTTAATGGTTGAATTTGTAGTGCTATAAAATTCTTAGTTTACAATTTAACAGGTAGAGGTTTGCCTAGCTACCTAATGTACCTAGTAAAAGAAAGTCCTTCTGAAGGAGAATTTCTTCCAGGAGGCATTTTTTGTGGTGACTGTTTCGAAGGAATGCCATAAGACTCAGGTGCAGATAAAGTAGGTGAACAGTCTGAGTCAGAACGTAAATCTGAATCATATAAAATGCTTGGAGAACTGTGCATCAAGGAGAATGTTGTCTACGAGAAGATTTTTGACTTCGATTTTTGGCACCGATCTGATGAAGACGAGGAAGAAGACCAATGGGTGTCTCTCTTAAGCCTTGAAGTGTGAGATCAACGCAATGAGAAGTGATGATATCTTGAAGTCAAACACCCTGAAGAGTGTTGATGCATCAAAGTAGATGATTGATGCTTCAATGAGGAGCGTCAGTGAGACGAGCGAGAACATCGGTGTGAAGATCGATGTCTGGAAGGTGAAAATCAACGAGAAGGGGAACAACGGTGTCTCACAGGAGATCCCTGATGAGTTTGATACTCCAATAGATAGTTGACAGCGGTACCTTGAGGCCCTGTAATGCTATGCTCAAGCTGGGCCAATATTGAGGGAGTCGATGCTAGCACCGGCATGCAGTGCGGTTTTTATATATTTTACCGAGCTCCCTCTGGAAGAACTCATCAAGTTTCTCCCTAAAAGAAGGCACCGGTACTGATGGCTCAAAAGCCAGTACCATCGGTGCAGCAGGTTGTCTCAGAGTGGGTGACCTCGATGAGGATGCATACCATGTAGGACAGGCAACCTGCGAAGCTGGAGAGCGGTGGCGTCCTTGTTTGATCTGCATCATGGGGCTCGATGCTTTAGAGACCTGCGATGCTTGTTTGGAAGCGGGTGGCTTCTTAGCTGGCTTCCCCAATGCCAGAATCTCTTGTGATGTTGATGTCAAAGCCGATGCCGGAGTTTTCAATGTTGATGCCTGTGAAGATTTGGTGATATCCATGGCAGCGCCGAACAATTGCTCCTGTTGAGTGCGACAGGCTTTAAGAGAGCACAACTTTAAAGATGAACACTGAAAACAAGTCTCAATTTTGTGTTCAGGGCCTAAACATTGCATACACCAATTACAAGAATCTGAAACAGAAATAGACTGCTGACACCTGCCACACTTTTTAAAACCCGTCAACAATTTCAACACAGACTGAAAAATTATTTCCGCAAGATTGAACTCAATTGTCGCTGAAATTTACAAGAGAAAAGAAAATTAAATTCTTCTCCCTTCCCTCGTTGTTTAAGAAAGAAAGAAAAAAGAATAAAAATTATGCAAAAGTGGGAAAGGAAAACTTAGGCTGAACGGAGTTCAACCAAAAAGTACTTGCTGCAAACCTCGGCGGGTGGGAAGGTAGTTGTGCATGCACAGTGTGGACAGTCGCAAAGTTTCTAAAAACTTAACATAGTAACATAACATAGTAGATGACGGCAGATAAAGACCCGAATGGTCCATCCAGTCTGCCCAACCTGATTCAATTTAAATTTTTTAATTTTTTCTTCTTAGCTATTTCTGGGCAAGAATTCAAAGCTTTACCTGGTACTGTGCTTGGGTTCCAACTGCCGAAATCTCTGTTAAGACTTACTCCAGCCCATCTACACCCTCCCAGCCATTGAAGCCTTCCCCAGCCCATCCTCCACCAAACGGCCATACGCAGACATAGACCATGCAAGTCTGCCCAGTACTGGCCTTAGTTCAATATTTAATATTATTTTCTGATTCTAAATCTTCTGTGTTCATCCCACGCTTCTTTGAACTCAGTCACAGTTTTACTCTCCACCACCTCTCTCGGGAGCACATTCCAGGCATCCACTACCCTCTCCGTAAAGTAGAATTTCCTAACATTGCCCCTGAATCTACCATCCCTCAACCTCAAATTATGTCCTCTGATTTTACCATTTTCCTTTCTCTGGAAAAGATTTTGTTCTACGTTAATACCCTTCAAGTATTTGAACGTCTGAATCATATCTCCCCTGTCCTCTAGGGTATATATATTCAGGGCTTCCAGTCTCTCCTCACATGTCTTCTGGCGCAAGCCTCCTATCATTTTCGTTGCCCTCCTCTGGACCGCCTCGTCTTCTTACGTCCTTCGCCAGATACGGTCTCCAAAATTGAACACAGTACTCCAAGTGGGGCCTTACCAATGACCTGTACAGGGGCATCAACACCTTCTTCCTTCTACTGACTACACCTCTCTTTATACAGCCCAGCATCCTTCTGGCAGCATCCTTCTGACTTATCACACTGTTTTTTCGCCTTTAGATCGTCAGACATTGTCACCCCAAGGTCCCTCTCCCTGTCCGTGCATATCAGCTTCTCTCCTCCCAGCATATACGGTTCCTTCCTATTATTAATTCCCAAATGTATTACTCTGCATCTCTTTGCATTGAATTTTAGATGCCAGTCATTAGACCATTCCTCTAACTTTTGCAGATCCTTTTTCATCTTTTCCACTCCCTCTTCGGTGTCTACTCTGTTACAAATCTTGGTATCATCTGCAAAAAGGCAAACTTTTCCTTCTAACCCTTCAGCAATGTCACTCACAAACATATTGAACAGAATTGGTCCCAGCACCAAACCCTGAGGGACTCCACTACTCACCTTTCCTTCCTTCGAGCGACTTCCATCAACCACCATTAAAGTGATAGTTCACTTGTCAAACTGTCTGTACCGGGCTCTGTGGATGACATCACCCATATGTGAGAATATGCTGCCTACTTGTCCTAGGATAATGGTAGAGCCCCTGTGGAAAACTGAAGGCCGTCTTAGGCTTAGCTGCTTCTGTCAGGGGTATTTGCCAGTATCCCTTGGTAAGATCTAGCGTAGTGAGGTACTGGGCTTGCCCTAGCCTATCAAAGAGCTTTTCCACTCTGGGCATGAGGAAGGCACTGAACTGTGAAATCTCGCTGAACTGATGGAAATCAATACAGAATCTCGGAGATCCATCAGCTTTAGGGACTATTACAATTGGACTAGACCAAGGGCTTTGCGAGAGCTCAATAACCCCAAGGGCTAAGATCTCCTCTATCAGGTTATGCACTAGTTTCCTCTTCTCCTCTGATAAGCGATAGGGCTTGACCTCATTATTTTTCCTGGGGTCATCTTAATGTCATGGGATATCAATTCTTGAAACTCCTGGACCAGTGACTGCACTCCCTGGACCTGATCCAGGGTATGACCCTCGCTAATATTCATGCTGTCCTTAGAGAAAAAATCCCCAACCTGGGGACCAAATTCATCTTTCTCACCTTCCTAAGTCATCAGGGCCTATGTTTGGCACTCCTTCCAGGGTTTGAGAAGATTCATAAGGTATATCTGCTCTTGCACCTTACTATCCCGAACCTTGTAGTCTACACGGTTTACTTGTTGCACTACTTAGGTGGGACCCTTCCAAAGGGCTAACAACTTGTGAGGATCCATGGGAACCAAGATCAACACTTGGTCGCCAACCCTCAGCTGCCTTTCCTGAGCCTTCCGGTCATAATAAGTCTTATGCCTATTTATTTATTCATTCAGTTTTCTATACCATTCTCCTAGGTGAGCGGTTTACATGAATTTATTTAGGTACTCAAGCATTTTCCCTGTCTGTCCCAGTGGGCTCACAATCTATCTAATATACCTGGGGCAATGGGGGGATTAAGTGACTTGCCCAGGGTCACAAAGAGCAGCATGGGTTTGAACCAACCTCAGTGCTATCTTGACTCTGTGCAAGGTGGTCCCTTCCTTTTTCAGTGAGTGCGGATAGCTTTTGTCTCAAATCTCCTAAATAGGAAATTACATTCATCCTGGTTTTTGCAGAGGGATCCACTAGGCTTTCTACCGCATAACATTTCGTAGGAGCTTACCCCCAACGACACTTGGACCTTTTCCCGACAGGCATACAGTACCCAGGGAATCATTAGGTCCCAATCTGTCATGTCCTGCTTGGCAACTTTCTTAAGTAAACAGTGGAGTGCCACAGGGGTCTGTATTGGGACCGGTGCTATTTAACTTATTTATAAATGATCTGGAAATTGGAACGATGAGTGAGGTGATTAAATTCGCATCCTCCCTCCTCCTTGCAAATTTCCAGCTGACCTCCTACCCCTCTACTAATATCTCCTCAATGACTCTATCAATTAACCAACCCCAAACTGCATCTTCCCTACAAGTAAACCTCAATTCTCCACCCTTACTTCTATCTCTCACCAATGCCTCTACTATGTAACCGACCCTAAATTGTAACTTCCTGGAAATTTCAAGCTATCTTCTACTGTAATCCGCTTATAACTGCAAGATACAGGCGGAATAGAAGTCACTAATGTAATGTAAATTTGCAGATGACACTAAACTGTTCAAATTTGTTAAAATTGAAGTAGGCCGCTGTCCAGGCCTACCTCGAAATGGGGACCTCACACACTATATACTGATTTCAATAAGTATGTATTTATTTAGCAAATCAATAACAGCTTACAGAAATAAATCATTCAGCATATAGAGTAACAGAATGTGATCTTCAGGCCTGAGGATCCTCTGATGTCTGTTCTGCTTACTTCCTCCTAAAGGCCTGTTTTTATACATTTCTTGGTGGCCAACACCACGTTGGCCTAAATCACCTGATACATCTCTATTGGCTATTTTCTTATACGTTATCACCTAACTAACTTCATTTATTGGCTTATACATTTGTGTCATGTTATACGTTTGCTCTGTTTACCATAAGACCTAACCTTTTCCCGTAAATTCCCCTTCCCTATACCATATAAGCAATTCCGAGCATCAAACCCCTCCCTGCTGTGGTGTCCTAACACATTTCTGGCATATGTTGTTAGATGATAATTCTTGAGAATTCTATCTTCTGACCATGGGCTGTGTTCATCTTTGCATGATAATAATAATAATAATTTTATTTCTTATATACCGCTATACCCTAAGTTCGAAGCGGTTTACAGTGAAAGTCGTGTCTGGAGAGAGTACAGTGTTAACAGTAGGATACAGGATAATACAAAGTGAGTAGGTACTGGGGTGTTTACAATGGTACAAGATGTTAACAAGAGAACAGTTACAGGATGTTTACGATACGATACAGGATACTACAAAGAGAGCCGGTACAGGGGTGTTACAATAAGGTACAAGATAGAAACAAGAGAACAGTTACCGGATGTTTACAATAAGGTACAGGGTGTTTACAATAAGGTACATGATGTTAAACTGAGTTATAGGATGATACAATATGAACAGTTACAAGAGATCAATGCTGTTTACAGTTAGATATCTATAATGTGCGTAAGAGAGGTGTACAGCATAAGCATTGGGGGAAGGGAAAAGGGAGGGAAGGACTTTCGGGGAGGATTATAACTGGTGAGGGGGGAGAGATTGGGTGGTGTTGAAGAGACGGGTCTTCAGAGATTTTCTGAAGTCAGCGTATGATGTGGCTTCAAGTATCTGGTTAGGTGCCGCCCTGGTACCAAGCCTTAGAATTAGGACCTGTTATTTCTCTTAAGTTTCACTTACACAGTAGCTAACTTAAAAACAGGGTATTTCCCCATCCTTGTATGCCTTCTGGTAAGTGGTTTGTGAAATATCTTTTTACAGTCAATCTACTTTTTTTTATCAGTTGCAGAAAGAGATATCAGTTGCAGAAGGAGAAGGGAGGGGGGTTCTGTGAGCTCTGGTTTTCTTCTTATCCTGTTTCACCTGTTTTATATCAGGACTAACAAGGATTTTCATACCAGAACTTTCCATGATTTTCCTTCTTCTTTCCATCTTCCTCTTCCTCTCAAAATGCATGCGGATTGTGAAAAATTACAGGCAGACCTTAGGAAATTGGAAGACTGGGCGTCCAAGTGGCAGACAAAATTTAATGTGGACAAATGCAAAGTGATGCACATTGGGAAGAATAGTCCGAATCACAGTTACCGGATGCTAGGGTCCACCTTGGGGGTTAGCACCCAAGAAAAGGATATGGGTGTCATCATAGACAATATGATGAAACCTTACACCCAATGTGCAGCGGTGGCCAAAAAATCAAACAGGATGCTAGGAATCATTAAAAAAGGGATGATTAACAAGACTAAGAATGTTATACTGACCCTGTATCGCTCCATGGTGCAGCCTCATCTGGAGTATTGCATTCAATTCTGGTCTCCTTATCTCAAGAAGGATATAGAGACGCTAGAAAAGGTTCAAAGAAGAGCAACCATAGTGATAAGGGGATGTAACTCCTCTCACTTGATGAAAGACTGAAAAGGTTAGGGCTCTTCAGCTTGGAAAAGAGATGGCTGATGGGAGATAGGATTGAAGTCAACAAAATCCTGAATGGAGTAGAATGGGTACAAGTGGATTGATTTTTCACTCCATCAAAAATTGCAAAGACTAGGGGACACTCGATGAAGTTATAAGGAAATACTTTTAAAAGGAGGATTTTCTTTCACTCAGAGAATAGTTAAGCTCTGGGAGGCGTTGCCAGAGGTTGTGATAAGAACAGATAGCTTAGCTGGTTTTATGAAAGGTTTGGACAATTTCCTGGAGGAAAAGTCCATAGTCTGTTATTGATAAAGACATGGGGGAAGCCACTGCTTGCCCTGGATCGGTAGCATGGAATGTTTCTACTCCTTATGTTTCGGCCAGGTACTAGTAAGCTGGATTGGCCACCGTGAGAAGGGACTACTGGGCTTGATGAACCATTGGCAGTATATAAATACTTAAATAAATACATTTTTAAAATGTTCTTATTTTCTCTGCCACAAGTTTAAAGAACCATTTTGGTTTCCATTTTTATTGTTCCTCTCAGCCTTGACCACTGTTTTTCCACTTCCCTTATGTCCTACCATCCTAACAGCTCTTTCTTCAGGTATGCTCCCTCTTTGCTAAAGTTTGTACGTTTGAAATCTATGACTTTGAGTTATGACTTCCACTATGACTTCCACTTTAGCTGTTATATCAAACCAAACTGTTTGATGATCGTTATTTCCCAGGTGGGCACCCACTCGAACATTAGAGATACTCTCCCCATTTGTGAGGTCCAGATCTAGTATCGCTTTTTCCCTCTTGTCACCATGTGTCTTAGTAGAGCCTCCTGAAAGAAATCCAAAATTTCCCTACTTCTTTCTGATTCCCCAAATGGAATGTTCCAGTCCACATCTGGCAGATTGAAGTCACCCAACAGCAGCACCTCTTCTTTCTTTTCGGACTTTTGGATATCTGCAATCAGATCTTTATCAATTTGCTGTGATTGATTCAGAGGTCTGTAGACTACACCCACATAGAAAGAAGTTTCATCTTTTCTTTTCAAAATGATCCATATTGCTTCTTCCTCTCCCCAGGTCCCCTGCATTTCAGTCACTTGGATATCAATTTTTACAGAGAGCTACTCCTCCACCTCTTTGACCATCTCTGTCCTTCCTAAAAAAATTATATCCCAGTACATTTGCATCCCATCCATGGGAATCACTGAACCATGTCTCAGTGATAGCAACAATATCCAGGTCTGCCTCTAACATCAGGGCTTGCAGGTTACTGCCCGTCCGCAGTGTTATCTCTTTCTCTCTCCAAGAGATTCCACATGCCTATCCCAGGCCCTTTTGAATTCAGATACAGTTTCTGTCTCCACCACCTCTTCTGGGAGACTGTTCCATGCATCCACCACCCTTTCTGTGAAAAAATATTTCCCTAGTTTACTCCGAAGTCTATCACCTCTTAACTTCATCCTATGCCCTCTCATTGCAGAGTTTCCTTTCAAATGAGACTCGACTCATGCGCATTTACATTACGTAGGTATTTAAACATCTCTATCATATCTCCCCTCTCCCGCCTTTCCTCCAAAGTATACAGATTGAGATCTTTAAGTCTGTCCCCATATGCCTTATGATGAAGAACACATACCATTTTATCAGCCTTCCTCTGGACTGACTCCATCCTTTTATATCTTTTTGAAGGTGCGGCCTCCAGAATTGTACACAATATTCTAAATGAGGCATCACCAAAGTCTTATACAGTTGCATCAATACCTCATTTTTCCTACTGGCCATACCTCTCCCTATGCAGCCTAACATCCTTCTAGCTTTCACAGTCACCTTTTCAACCTGTTTGGCTACCTTAAGATTATCACATACAATCACACCCACATCCCGCTCTTCTGTCATGCACATAAGTTCTTCACCTCCTAAACTGTACCGTTCCCTCAGGTTTTTGCAGCCCAAAAGCATAACCTTGCATTTCTTAGCATTAAATTTAGCTGCCAAATTTCAGACCATTCTTCAAGCTTCACCAGGTCTTTCTTCATGTTATTCACACCATCCGGCGTGCCTACTCTATTGCAGATTTTGCTATCATCTGCACAGAGGCAAATCTTACCGGACAACCCTTTAGCAATATCGTTCACAAAAATGTTAAAAGGAACAGGCCCAAGAACAGAACCTTGAGGCACACCAGTGATAACATTCCTTTCCTCAGAGCGATCTCCATTGATGTCTACCCTCTGTCGCCTTCCACTCAACCAGTTCCTGACCCAGCCCGTCACTTTGGGACCCATCCCAAGGGCACTCAGTTTATTTATTAGATGTCTGTGTGGAACACTGTCAAAGGCTTTGCTAAAATCTAAATACACCACATCTAGCGCACAGATCATGAACTTTGTTTCTTGGACTGCGAGCGTTTGTGGTCATTGTTTTCCAGCTATGTTTGTCTAATTCTTCTGAATTTCAGCCCTCCTTTTTTCAATGATCAAAAGCATTAAAACAAATGAACATTTATTCAAAATCTTATTCCATTTGTTGAGAAACTCTGAATCATTTTTAAAGTTCTGTGGTTCTTTATTTATTCTAAGACCCCCTTAGAATTCTTTCAGTGCTGGTATCATTTAAATGTGTGTGCTATCTTGAATGTAAAGCAATTTATCACATAAAATGATATTGCACCATGAAGTTCTTTGACCAGTGATCGAGACATGACCTGCCACATTCAGGAATCTGATGCAGTGGTGTTGCTTTAAAGGTTTCAGAGGTCTTTTTCTCCCTAAGTTGTGTACTAAAATGAGTTGTGCTATTTAAACGGGTGTTGTTTGATTTTCACTATTTTAATAGTTACACCTGAAGTTGCTATATAGAATTATGGTGCTGAAAAGTTCTCAGCCCAACCACGAAGAGAATGATGTGGATATGGTTCTTCAATATTAATCTAACTTGGAATCACATATATCTCATAAATATTTCTTATTCCAAGTAATAAGTGTCCGTTGTAATATATGATTCAACGACTCTTAATAGCTATAAGTTTCATAATTTTACTGAAGCTTCGGACCTCAGAAACACCACTTATCGTTCAAATATTTATCATAGCAATAAGCTTGACGTGTTGTTTCCTCACTGGCCCACTATTTTATCCTAATTGGATTTCATTATTTAAAGTGCAGATTTTAAAGTGCAATAGTTTCAAAGTGCTTAAAAAATGCCTTAAAATGCTAGGATATGGCGATACTTGAGAGGGTCCAGAGAAGAGCGACGAAAATGATAAAAGGCATGGAAAACCTTTCATATGCAGATAGGTTAGAAAGGCTGGGGCTCTTCTCCCTGGAAAAGCGGAGACTCAGAGGAGACATGATAGTGACTTTCAAGATCATGAGAGGTATCGAGAAGGTAGACAGAGATAAATTCTTCAGACTAATGGGGCCCACAAGTACAAGGGGACACTCGGAGAAACTGAAAGGGGACAGGTTTAGAACCAATGCTAGGAAGTTCTTTTTCACTCAGAGGGTAGTGGACACATGGAACACACTGCCGGAGGCTGTGATAGGACAGAGTACACTCCAGGGTTTTAAAGAAGGATTAGATAAATTCCTGAAAGATAGGGGGATTGAGGGATACAGATAGAGGTAGAGATGGGATATAGAGAGAGTTTAGATAGAGACCAAGGGGATTTAAGGGTTCAGACAATGATCACCGTACAGGTCAGGGGCCTGATGGGCCGCCGCGGGTGCGGACTGCTGGGCGCGATGGACCTCTGGTCTGACTCAGCAGAGGCAACTTCTTATGTTCTTATGTTCTTATATTAGTCAAATACTTTTACATATGTACTAGAAGCTTATAACTTATCTCTGTTTTTATGATCGGGGAAACTCAGATCCAACATGTTTTGCGTACTCAACGCTTTATCAAGGATTGTTTCCCACAATCACTCCGGCAGGATAAGGGAGATATGATAGAGACGTTTAAATGCCTATGTGGCATAAATGCGCATGAGGCGAGTTTCTTTCAATTGAGAGTGAGAGGGCATAGAATGAGGTTAAGAGGTGATAGGCTCAGGAGTAATCTGAGGAAATACTGTTTTACAGGAAGGGTGGTAGATGTATGGAAAAGTCTCCCAGTGGAGGTGGTGGAGACAAGGACTGTGTCTGAATTAAAAAAAAAGCATGGGACAGGCACGTGGGCTCCCTTTGGGAGAGGAGGAGATAGTGGATACTGCGAATGGGCAAATTAGATGGGCCATTGACCTTTTTCTGCCATCATGTTTCTATGTTCTCTGTTTTTCTTTGCCTCATACTAAGGAAAGATCTGCCCTCAGACAGAATAGCATGCAGGGCTGTTGAAGTATTGTAATATTTACAAAGTATGTGATGAACACAGAGAATCTAGAATCAGAAAATAATAGTAAATATTGAAGAACTAAGGCCATTACTGGGCAGACTTGCACGGTCTGTGTCTGTATATGTGTAGATGGACTGGAGTGAGCTTTGACGGAGACTTCAGTAGTTGGAACCTAAGAACAGTACTGGGCAGAGCTTTGGATTCTTGCCCAGAAATAGCTAAGAAGAAGATAAAGGGAACCCCCCCCCCAACAAATTTTTAGATTGAATTAGGTTGGGCAGACTGGATGGACCATTTGGGTCTTTATCTGACATCATCTACTATGTATGTTATGCTAAATGAGGGATGTGATACTGATCTAATTATGATTGCAATTCATTAGTTACTAGTTCTTCCAAAATACAGTACTGTAATAGTAAGCAGTGAAATTGAGGCCACTGACTAAACCAACAATGAAAATAATTGATAATTATTTGTCTGTCTCTCCAAGTTAGATTGTAGACTCTTCCGAGCAGGGACCTTCTTTAAATGTCAGAATGTACTATGCTGTGTATGTTTTTCAGCGCTATATATGTGATAAATAGTAGTGGTAGTACCAGACGTACACAGCACTGTACAGCGTCACAAAGGTGACCGTCCCTGCCCGAATGAGCTTACAATCTAAACAATCAAGACAGATAAACAGGATACTAGTGTAGTGGTTACAGTATGAGAGGATGGTTAAACTGCTGGCTAGGTTGATGAGCAGAAGGAAGAGGGGAGTATAACTTGAAAGCTGTCTCAATAAGGTGAGTTTTCAGCCTACTTTTGAACAAGGGAAGGGAATGGGCATGGCAGACAGACTCAGGTAGTTTATTCCAGTCATGTGGGGCAGCTAGATGAAAGGAATAAAGTTTGGAATCAGAAGTGGAGAAGAGGGTACAGATAAAAGCAATTTGTCTGAGGAATGGAGTTCTCAGGGAGATGTATAAGGAGAGACAGGACCAAGAGATAGAGCAAACAGGATCAGAAGAGCTTACAATGAACTACTATACTAACTGGCTACATGAGGAATGAGGCCTTTCAGAACAGAGGCCAAGTTTGAAAAGGGGCTCCACCCTGAGAAAGCTTTGTTTAAATATGTAGCAAAGTTTGTGAGGTCACCTGAGTGCTTGATTGGGAGGGGCTAGAGCCAGTCAATAGTTAGGCACCAATCAGAGGCTGCAAGAGGCAGTGTTGCAGGTAGCAAGAAAGGAGGGGGAAGAGTTTGGTTTGTAGTCACTTCTGGGTGCTTGATTGGGAAGGTCTACAGGATTGAGAGACTTCCAGCTTTCCCTAGCTGAGGGCTGAGACAGAGCCCTGGGGAGCACAGTGGATCAAGTGAGTCTATTAAGTGAAAGTAGTGTTCTTTGCATGGCTGAGGTAAGTCACTGATATATTGAAGTTGTTGGCTTTATTTCAGGTCTGGCTAGAGCTAGACCATGGGCTAAATGGATTGTGCTAAACTTGTGTTTGAGGCAGCTGTGAATCAAGAAGGATAAGTGTGGTAACACAGAAGTTTACTTTATTTCTATTCCTTGAAAAGTATAACTTGCTTCCTGCACCTGTGATCAGGCAAAATAAAACTTCCTTTGTTCATATGCAAAGTGTGTACTGGCTGTGTGTGTGCAGACCTCTCCTGAAAATCCTACCCAGCCTTGTTATATAAAAGTCTGCCTGACACTGTTCTTATGTTCCAGCTATTGGAGCTGCTGTCGAAGCCCACTCCAGCCCATCCTAAATCGGATTGTTATATACAGGATACAAACCATACAAGGCTGCCTAGCACCAGCCTTAGATCTTCACAGCTGAGGTCATTTTAATTGCTACATTTCCATTTTATAACATGAACAAATCCAATACATGACTGACATTTCTTAAACAAATGTATCGAATAGATAAGTCCTCACAAATTTTCTAAGTGCTTGATAAGAAAATGAGTTCAGGAGCAAATCACAGATTTTATGCTACTTATCCTAGAAAAAAAAAAGTAGATTTTCTTGTCCATCTTAATAATGACTTATGGACTTTTCTTTTAGGAAATGTTCCAAACCTTTTATAAACCTGCTAAGCTAACTGCTTTCATTACTTTCTCCAGCAAAAAATTCCAGAATTTAATTACAAGCTGCATGAAGAAATATTTGTTTTATTGAGAGGTTTTTGATCAATGAAAGACAACGGAACCCATGTCATGCAAACTCATTTATCCTATTGGGATTGTTTTGCAGGGTTGCTGAGATCTTTTCCTCTCTGATTAAAACGATATATATTTTGGACTGTTTTATGAGATCATTTACTTCCTTTTTAGCTACCCAGGCCATAGGCTGTATGGATTAATTTCAAATTGCAATGGAGGCCCAAAGTGACAAAGGTGCCAAACACAATATAAATTATCCCTCCCTAGATACTTGCTCAATATTATGGTTTTAAAAACTTTTTATACTAAATATACTGACAGGTAGATCTAAGTGGTGTACAGTCTGGCATTCTTTTTTGCTTTTATATATCTATATAGTATTTGGAGAATGGCTTCCTGTCTCTGTGGTTTCCATAGGGCAGGATTGAGGCATAGGCAAGCTGAGCACACCTGTTGATTAGTGTTAACCAGTTTGTCTGCTCTTGGTTTTTTGTTGTTAGGTTTCCTATTTTAAAACTGACATTTTTTTTTGCTTGCTCAATATTATGGTTTTTAAAACTGTTTGTACTAAATATACTGACACATAGATCTAAGTGGTGTATAGTCTGGCATTCTTTTCTGCTTATATGTTTCCCGTCTCTGTGATTTTTATATTTTTATATATATATATAATCTGGCATTCTTTAGAATATATATGCCAGATTGTACACCACTTAGATCTATTACCTGGTATAGTCCTATGGAAATCACAGAGACGGGAAACCATTTCCTAAATATTCTAACCAAAAGTTAAGACTGTCTCCCAGTACATAACCTTGGGAAAGCACATAGACCAGGGATTAGACCTACATATTCTGGCCAGAACATGGCCTGAGAAAAGTATAGAGACCAACGGTGACTGAAATTTAAGACTGTGTCCTGGTGCTTAAAGCAAGGTCAGGTATTATTTCCACATGATGTGTTATGTGCTCTGAGGACTGTATAGAGCAGTGGTCTCAAACTCGCGGCCCGCCAAGTACTATTTTGAGGCCTTCGGTATGTTTATCATAATCACAAAAGTAAAATAAAACAGTGACTTGATCATATGTCTCTTTAGCTATAAATGACAATATTATTATTAAGACTTAGCCAAAAGGAAAGATTTATAAACTATAAAGCAGGGGTGCCCACACTTTTTGGGCTTGCGAGCTACTTTTTAAATGACCAAGTCAAAATGATCTACCAACAATAAAATAAAAAAAAAACACAAAGCACACTGTACGCATACAAAATGTGTACACTTGGAATGCGCTACCGGAGGAAGTGATCAGGCAGAGTACGGTACAAGGATTCAAACAGGGATTGGATGGATTCCTGAGGGATAAAGGGATCGTGGGATACTGAGGGAAAAGGAGATAGAGGGGTATAGATGAGGATTACTGCGCAGGTCCTGGACCTGTTGGGCCGCCGCGTGAGCGGACTGCTGGGCACGATGGACCTCAGGTCTGACCCAGTGGAGGCATTGCTTATGTTCTTATGTTCTTATGTTAATCATCATTCCTATTCCAGGGTTTTTCAAAGAGGTCAAAGCAGATGACTCTATGCACTATCACCTCAGTAACAACCATACAAAAATAGACAAATATACCTCCCTCCCTTTCTATTAAACCACGATAGCAGTTTTTAGTGCAGGGAGCTGCGCTGAATGCCCAGCGCTGCTCTCGACACTCATAGGCTCCCTGCGCTAAAAACCTCTATTGCGGTTTAGTAAAAGGGGACCTTAGTGTAAAATATAGACAGCAGATATAAATTCAGACACATTTTGATCACTAAATTTAAAATAAAATCATTTTTCCTACCTTGTCTGGTGATTTCATGAGTCTCTGGTTGCACTTTCTTCTTCTGACTGTGCATACAATCTTTCTTCCCTTCTTTTAGCCTGTATGCTTCCTCTCCTCCAGACCTCATTCCTTCCCCCAACTTTTCCTTCCTCTTCCCTGCCCTTTCTTTCTCTCTGCCTCCCTTTCTTTTTTTTTCTGTTTCTCTTCTTTCCTTCTGTCTCCCTGCCTGCCCTTTTTCTTTCTTTCTCCCTGCCCTCCCCCAAGCCACTGCCATTGCCATCGGGGACCAGGACCCAAACGCCACCAATAACAGGCCCCAAGCTCTCCCTGCTTCGGCCAGCCAGCATTCCTCTCCCCGACGTCAATTCTGCCATCGGGAAGAGGAAGGCTGATCAGCCCAAGATCGTGATCAACCTATTGGGGAAATGCTGCCGGGTCCTGCCTTCGCGGAAACTGAAAGTAGGCAGGACCCGGCAGCAAGAAGAGGAAATGCTTCAATTACTTGTCTCCCGCCTTAGCCCTTAGCGAACGCTTGCTTCAGGGCTCTCAATATGTGCGTGCCGGCTTCCCTTCTCCCCTCCCCCCCCGGACATAACTTCCGGTTTTGGAGGGAAGAGAAGAGAAGCCGGCACGCACACTTTAGAGCCCGGAGCATAAGTTCGCTACGGGCTGAAATCTCCAAGCCGGTTTTTGGGTTTTTTTTTTTTATGTTCAGCAGCGGCAGATGACAGCTGGGAGGACCGCCCAGCTAAAAGGCCCCAGGAAGAACACTGGAGAGGAAGGCTGATCGGCCCGTAGATCAGGATGGCAACACGAGTCTGCGATCGACTCACGTTGCCTTCCAGAGCTACTGGTCGATCGCGATCGACGTGTTGGGCACCCCTGCTATAAAGAGTTTTACCTCATGCAAAATTTCTTTAATAAGAAATTTCTTTAATAAGACATTAACTATTTTTTCTCCAGTACCTACAAATCCAAAATGTGGCCCTACAAAAGGTTTGAGTTTGAGACCACTGGTATAGTAACATAGTAGATGACGGCAGATAAAGACCCAAATGGTCCATCCAGTCTGCCCAACCTGATTCAATTTAAATTATTATTTTTTTTTTTTTTTCTTCTTAGCTATTTCTGGGCGAGAATCCAAAGCTTTACCCGGTACTGTGCTTGGGTTCCAACTGCTGAAATCTCTGTTAAGACTTACTCCAGCCCATCTACACCCTCCCAGCCATTGAAGTCCTCCCCTGCCCATCCTCCTCCAAACGGCCATGCACAGACACAGACCGTACAAGTCTGCCCAGTAACTGGCCTAGTTCAATCTTTAATATTATTTTCTGATTCTAAATCTTCTGTGTTCATCCCACGCTTCTTTGAACTCAGTCACAGTTTTACTCTCCACCACCTCTCTCGGGAGCGCATTCCAGGCATCCACCACCCTCTCCGTAAAGTAGAATTTCCTAACATTGCCCTTGAATCTACCACCCCTCAACCTCAAATTATGTCCTCTGGTTTTACCATTTTCCTTTCTCTGGAAAAGATTTTGTTCTACGTTAATACCCTTTAAGTATTTGAACGTCTGAATCATATCTCCCCTGTCCCTCCTTTCCTCTAGGGTATACATATTCAGGGCTTCCAGTCTCTCCTCATACGTCTTCTGGCGCAAGCCTCCTATCATTTTCGTCGCCCTCCTCTGGACCGCCTCAAGTCTTCTTACGTCTTTCGCCAGATACGGTCTCCAAAACTGAACACAATACTCCAAGTGGGGCCTCACCAATGACCTGTACAGGGGCATCAACACCTTCTTCCTTCTACTGACTACGCCTCTTTATACAGCCCAGAATCCTTCTGGCAGCAGCCACTGCCTTGTCACACTGTTTTTACGCCTTTAGATCTTCGGACACTATCACCCCAAGGTCCCTCTCCCCGTCCGTGCATATCAGCTTCTCTCCTCCCAGCATATACGGTTCCTTCCTATTATTAATCCCCAAATGCATTACTCTGCATTTCTTTGCATTGAATTTTAGTTGCCAGGCATTAGACCATTCCTCTAACTTTTGCAGATCCTTTTTCATATTTTCCACTCCCTCTTCGGTGTCTACTCTGTTACAAATCTTGGTATCATCTGCAAAAAGGCACACTTTTCCTTCTAACCCTTCAGCAATGTCACTTACATACATATTGAACAGGATTGGCCCCAGCACCGAACCCTGAGGGACTCCACTAGTCACCTTTCCTTCCTTCGAGCGACTTCCATTAACCACCACCCTCTGGCGTCTGTCCGACAGCCAGTTTCTGACCCAGTTCACCACTTTGGGTCCTAACTTCAGCCCTTCAAGTTTGTTCAACAGCCTCTTATGAGGAACTGTATCAAAGGCTTTGCTGAAATCCAAGTAAATTACATCTAGCATATGTCCTCGATCCAGCTCTCTGGTCACCCAATCAAAAAATTCAATCAGGTTCGTTTGGCACGATTTACCTTTTGTAAAGCCATGTTGCCTCGGATCCTGTAATCCATTAGATTCAAGGAAATACACTATCCTTTCTTTCAGCAACACTTCCATTATTTTTCCAACAACTGAAGTGAGGCTCACCGGCCTGTAGTTTCCTGCTTCATCCCTGTGACCACTTTTATGAATAGGGACCACATCCGCTCTCCTCCAATCCCCAGGAATCACTCCCGTCTCCAGAGATTTGTTGAACAAGTCTTTAATAGGACTCGCCAGAACCTCTCTGAGCTCCCTTAGTATCCTGGGATGGATCCCGTCTGGTCCCATCGCTTAGTCCACCTTCAGTTTTTCAAGTTGCTCATAAACACCCTCCTCCGTGAACGGCGCAGAATCTACTCCAATTTCTCGTGTAACTTTGCCAGACAATCTCGGTCCTTCTCCAGGATTTTCTTCTGTGAACACAGAACAGAAGTATTTGTTTAGCACATTTGCTTTCTCCTCATCACTCTCCACATATTTGTTCCCAGCATCTTTCAGCCTAGCAATTCCATTTTTTATCTTCCTCCTTTCACTAATATATCTGAAAAAATTTTTATCTCCTTGTTTTACATTTTTAGCCATTTGTTCTTCCGCCTGTGCCTTCGCCAAACGTATCTCTCTCTTGGCTTCTTTCAGTTTCACCCTGTAGTCCTTTCTGCTCTCCTCTTCTTGGGTTTTTTTATATTTTATGAACGCCAACTCTTTCGCCTTTATTTTCTCAGCCACTAGGTTGGAGAACCATATCGGCTTCCTTTTTCTCTTGTTTTTATTGATTTTCTTCACATAAAGGTCCTTAGCCATTTTTATCGCTCCTTTCAGCTTAGACCACTGTCTTTCCACTTCTCTTATGTCCTCCCATCCTAACAGCTCTTTCTTCAGGTACTTTCCCATTGCATTAAAGTCCGTACGTTTGAAATCTAGGACTTTAAGTATCGTGCGGCCGCTCTCCACTTTAGCCGTTATATTAAACCAAACCGTTTGATGATCGCTACTACCCAGGTGAGCACCCACTCGAACATTAGAGATACTCTCTCCATTTGTGAGGACCAGATCCAATATCGCTTTTTCCCTTGTGGGTTCCGTCACCATTTGTCTGAGCAGAGCCTCTTGAAAGGCATCCACAATCTCCCTACTTCTTTCCGATTCCACAGACGGAACATTCCAGTCCGCATCCGGCAGGTTGAAATCTCCCAACAGCAGAACCTCCTCTTTCCTTCCAAACTTTTGGATATCCACAATCAGATCCTTATCAATTTGCTGCGATTGAGTCGGAGGTCTGTAGACTACACCCACGTAGATAGAAGTTCCATCTTCTCTTTTCAGAGCAATCCATATCGCTTCTTCCTCTCCCCAGGTCCCTTGCATTTCGGTCGCTTGGATATTGATCTTTACATAGAGAGCTACTCTTCCACCTTTATGACCATCTCTGTCCTTCCTAAAAAGATTATATCCCGGTATGTTTGCATCCCATCCATGTGATTCACTGAACCATGTCTCTGTGATAGCAACAATATCTAGATCTGCCTCTAATATCAGGGCTTGCAGATCATGAACTTTGTTGCTTAGACTGCGAGCATTTGTGGTCATCGCTTTCCAGCTATTTTTCAGCGATAATCTCCTTTTTCGTATGGATTTTTGTGTCGTTTCACTTTCCGTTGCAATACTAAGAAATGAGTTGCTGATATTGCTTATGTTGCAGCCTTTACTACTATCACATCTTTTCTTTTGCCGGGGGTGGTCTCTATAATTGTCCTTCGTACATACACCACCCCCACCTTCTAGTTTAAATGCCTAGAAAAATATTGTCTAAATTTCTCTGCAAGGTTTCTTTTTCCTGCTGTAGTAATATGTAGCCCATCAGTGCAATATAGCTTCTTGTCCTTCCATGTATTTCCCCATCCTCCTATGTACCTGAAGCCTTCTTGATGACACCAGGCTCTGAGCCATCTATTAAAGTCCTCTGTGTTTTTCACTCTTTGCTCTCCTTTTCCATATGCAGGCAGTATTTCAGAAAAAGCTAAAGTCTTTACAAAAGGTTTCACGCCCTCACCAAGCTCCCGAAAAGCTTTCTGTGCTGCAAGTGTGGGGTTGTTGGCCAGGTCATTTGTTCCCAGATGGATAACAACATCAGTGTTAAAATCCTTAGTTTCTTCCTTAATTATAGTCAGTATTTGCCTGGAACTCCTGGTAGCTGAGGATCCTGGAAGACATTTCACTATTTTGGTCTCCTCACCCTGTGTTCCAAGGTTAATGCCTCTGATGATGGAATCCCCCAACAGTAATAGTTTTCTGTTTTTGGCTTTTTTATTTGTACTTAGGGTGCACTTGTTCTCTTGAGTTACCTTCATTGGTTCCAGTTCCACCTCCCTTCTGTTTTCTTGAGTATCGCAGTGCACTAGTGGTGCGAAGGAATTCTGTAGAGGTAATATTAGTGAAGGTGGATGTTTCTGTGTTACATGTCGCAGTCTTCCTGAGCCTACTGTGACCCATTTATTCCTGGGCTGTTTTATTCTTTGAGGTAGAGGTGGTAAGTTGGTATGATTTTGTGGAGTGTTGGAAGCTGCTTTAATTGTATTCAATTCCTGTTTAAGTTTGCAGAGCTCCTCCTTAATACTGGCAAGTTGAAGACAGATGGGGCAAGCCTTAAGCCTCCAAATAGTATGTCTTGGAATTAAAGCACCACAGTGATTGCATAGAATAAAGGTCATCTTGATTGGTTGTGAAGTGACCAGAAATATAGGCTCTATACCACCTAAAACACAGTATTTTAAACAAAAATGCAGGAAGAGGAAATAAGATTTAACAGAGGAAAGAGAAGGATTTATTTTTTGTGCTTTTTTATATTTTTTTTTTGTAAGAAACAGGGAGGAGAAGAGAAATTAAGCAGATATAATGCTGAAAACCAGTGAAAAGAGCAGAATATGAAATGTTGAGTAACTTAGCTTTTAGAAGTTCACAGGGCAGCCTTGTTTCAGCAATGTCCCAAAGATAATGCAATTAACCTTAGAAGTAAAACAGAGCCCCTCCCTTCTCCACCTAATCAGACACAATGGCTAAAAACTAGTGAGTCAGAAATATAGGCTCTATACCACCTAAAACACAGTATTTTAAACAAAAATGCAGGTTCTATCAGTGCTACCCTAAAACACAGGATTTATAACAGGATTTTCCCTACTTTAGTCACCCTGAGCCACAGGCACCAGAAATATAGGCTCTATACCACCTAAAACACAGTATTTTAAACAAAAATGCAGGAAGAGGAAATAAGATTTAACAGAGGAAAGAGAAGGATTTATTTTTTTGTGCTTTTTTATATTTTTTTTTAGTAAGAAACAGGGAGGAGAAGAGAAATTAAGCAGATATAATGCTGAAAACCAGTGAAAAGAGCAGAATATGAAATGTTGAGTAACTTAGCTTTTAGAAGTTCCTCTCATTGGATGCTGTGTGTTGTAGGGACAGGGCTTCTCACATGGGGTGCATGGGGAGCTAGGGTTTCTCACATGGGGTGCTTTGTACAGTGTGGACCGGGGGGCGGGAGCTGGAGTTCTTCCCACTGCAGTGTTGTAAGCTATAGAGAGAGTGTGAAGGACTGGAGTGCCTCTCATGGACAGTTTAGGAGCTGTGTTCCTCCCTTTCAATAACATGTGCTAAAAGGATAGTGTGGGAGAAAATAGTGCTCTTTCTTTGGTTAATTTATGGAGTATAGGGGCTACAGGGACAGTATGGGGGACTGGGATTCCTCTCAAGCTGTGCTCTGTTCTGTGGGGACAGTGCAGTAAGGCTGGGTTCCTCCCATGGGATGCTGTGGAGACAGTATAAGAGGCCGGAGTCCAATTCTTTGTACTCACTCCCTTTGTCCTGTTTTTCAGATAAACGAAGTGTGGTGCAAGATGAGAGGATAAATACCGTGTCCTGCCCGGATGGACGACAGTTACTGACCATCATAAAGACTGGCCTAAGTGATGTGGGCGTGTATGAGTGCTCAGCTTCCAATGTTCTTGGCAGTGCTACAAGTTCCTGCAGCCTGGCTGTGGCACGTAAGTATGGACTTAAGTATGGATTTAATTCTAAATGGGCTGCGAGGACCGGCACAGGAAGTAGAAGTAGAAGGGACGCTGGGAAACAGTGATCACAATATGATCCGCTTCAACCTGGAAACAGGGGCAAAACATCGGTCCAGATCGACGGCCACAGCGCTAAACTTCCAAAAAGGGAATTATGAAGGGATGAGACGCATGGTGGGGAAGAAGATTAAGAAGATGATAAACACTGTAAAGACACTAGAGCAAGCTTGGACTCTTTCTAAGGATACGGTCACCGAGTAACAACATCTATATCTACCGCGTATCAACAAGGGATCAAAGAAGAAAAAGAATAAAGAATCAGCGTGGCTCACTGTAGAGGTGAAGGAAGCAATCAGAGACAAAAAAAACCTCATTTAAGGAATGAAAAAAATCAAAAACGGCCGAAAACTGGAATAACCACAAACAACATCAACGTAGGTGTCATAAGGCGGTAAAAGGGGCCAAAAGAGACTATGAGGAAAAAATAGCCAAGGCGGCGAAAAACTTCAAGCCATTCTTTCAATATATTAAAGGGAAAAGACCCGCAAAGGAAGCAGTGGGACGGTTGGATGACCAAGGAATAAAGGGAGTGCTAAAGGAGGACAAAGCAATCGCCAACAAACTGAACACATTTTTTTTGTCTGTATTTACCGAAGAGGATATACACAGCATATCAGAACCCATCAGGCTATATGCTGGAAGTGAAAACGGGAAACTGACAGGATTAACGGTAAGTCTAGAAGAGGTATGCAGGCAGATTGATAGGCTCAAGAGCGATAAATCCCCGGGACTGAATGGCATCCATCTGAGGGTCATCAAGGAACTGAAAGGGACCATAGCTGAACTGCTTCAACTAATAGCCAGTGGCGTACCTAGGGTATGTGGCACGCGGGGCCCATCATTTTATGACACCCCCAATGTATTTTTTTGTACTAACCATGAAACGGAATAAATGGTCAGAATAGAAACAGGCAGTGAAAATTTTCTTTTATTGAACCTCATATATGTAACCATTATTCCAAACATAACATAAATTATGTCTGAATTGTCATGATATCAGAAGTACATATGGAGTAGTTGCAGGTGATGCTTGGGACAGTTCTGATTGTGTTAGTTCGGTTTTATGTGTTTTTTGAATAGAAGGGTTTATTTCTTTTTTGAAGGTTTTGTAGTCTGTGGTCAAGGTCAATAGGTTGTAGAGTTGGGGGTCGAGTGTTAGGAGGTTGACAAACAGTTTTTTTTCTTTTGACGATTTTGGTTGGAGGGTGTGTGAATGGTGCGTGAGTTCTCCTATGTCTGGTTGAGGTGGATTTAATTATTTAGCTGAAGAAATTAGTAACCCCCCTCCATTCCACACACATTAATTCTCTTCCATTTTTGTTCCCATTCTAAAAACACTGATAAGTTCCCAGAAAAAAATACATTAAAATAAGAAGTGAAAACAAGGCCCCTACAGATGAGAACATAACATAAGAATAGCCTAACTGGGTCATACCAATGGTCCATCATGCCCAGTAGCCCATTCTCATGGTAACCAATCCAGGTCACTAGTACCTGGTCAAAACCCAAAAAGTAGCAACATTCCATGCTACCGATCCAGGGCAAGCAGACACTTCCCCCTTGTCTTAATAACAGACTATGGACTTTTCCTCCAGGAATTTGTCCAAACCTTTCTTAAAATCAGCAACGCTATCTGCTTTTACCATAACTTCTGGCCACTTCATTTTTAAGCTTAGATCTTTCCTTCCAAACAGTGACCTTGCTACATGTCAAATACGGAAAGAACAAGGTAACTTCACAAGGACTTAGCTGTGCAGGAAATGTGAATCTCCTCATACACCCACCATATAGTGCAAAAATGTGCAAAGGTCTGGTTTTTTCTTTCGATCACTACATAGCCTAATGCTACACAAGCAGCGCTGTTACAAACATATTCTGAAGGTCAATGCTAAGGTTAACAAAGTTTCCTTCCTTGGACCACAAGGAGATACTGACAAACCACTGGAAGAGATCCCAAAACAACTACCCAGGCACAACACCCAAAGACCCATTCAGTGTGTGAACCAGTTGAGTGGAGTGGACTAACTGGGGGGTGGAAATGGGCCCGGAGTTTGCTCAGCAGAATTTCCCAGACCACCTCTTCCTCTCAACACATTGACACGCTGCCACCACCACCATTAGGAACACCTGCTAACCATCCATCTGCCATCTCTGTCCTCCCCGTTTCCCTTCCCTTTCCTTTTTTTGTCTCCCTCCACAGATCCATCTTTTCTTAACTACCCTTTCATCCAACATCTCTTCCTCCTTCCTCACCACCCCAGGGTCCACCATCTCTCCCTTTCTTTTCCCAACTATCCTCCTATCCATTATCTCTATCCCCCCTCTCCACACTATCCCTTGTGTCCAACTTCTCTCCCTTTCTGTTCTTTCCCTCCCTAAAAACCATGGCCCATCATCTCTCTCCCTCTCCTCTATTTTCAGACCCATTATTTCTTCCCACCCAAAGTCCGGCATATGCGCGCCTCTTTGAATCCCCCCCTTCCCTCCGTGTACTTCTATACCAGGGCCCCCCTCCCTGAAGGCCTGGGCCCCCCTCCCTGAAGGCCTTTCCCCCCCTTAAAGGTCTGCATCCCACCCCTGAAGGCCTGCCTGCCTGTCCCCCTTGAAGGCCTGTCCCCCCCTTGAAGGATTGCCTGCCTGATCCCCTTGAAGGCCTGTCCCCCCCTTGAAGGCCTGCCTGCCTGTTCACCCCCTTGAAGGCCTGTCCCCCCCCTTGAAGACCTGCCTGCCTGTCCCCCCCTTGAAGGCCTGCACCCCCCCGAAGGTCTGTCCCCCCCCTTGAAGGCCTGTCCCCCCCCTTGAAGGCCTGCCTGATCCCCTTGAAGGCCTATCCCTCCCTTGACGGCCTGTCCCCCCCCCTTGAAGGCCTGCCTGCCTGTCCCCCTTGAAGGCCTGCCTGCCTGTCCCCCCCCCTTGAAGGCCTATCCCCCCATTTGAAGGCCTGCCTGCCCACCCCACCCTGAAGGCCTAATGCCCTGACCCACCCCGAAGGACCACTCGCCCCTCAACCCTGAAGGACCGCTCCCCGTACCACCTACATTAGAGAAGCAGCCCGCAGCGGGATCGCGATGCCAGCGATCCCTGTGCTGCTTCGGCGCTGCTTCCTCTGCCGCGGTCCCACCCCTCCTCTGACGTCAGGGGGGGCGTTGCTGTTCATGAATTGTGTTGCGGGGGGGCCGCAAATTCATCTTCCCCAGAGCAGCCTTGACAGTTACCTGATCCTTCAAATCTGCTCAACATCTACCTCATCTTTCATGTTCATTCCTCCTACTCTATGTCACCCTGCCACTTAACTTTCTATCTACCCCTTCCCAAATCTAATTGATGTTACCTCGCTGTTCTCCTTACAGCAGCTCTTGTTGTACACTATTTTGAACTGAAAAGGTATGACGGGATATAAATAAAGCTATTATTATTATTACTATTACAGGCATCTCACAATTTTTGAAAAGGATTTGTTTAAACAGTTCATGCAATGGCAATTTGAAGAGATCTTTTGAAGATCCTTGAAAGTTCAATATATTGTGGAATTCAGCATTAAGTGAAGCGTCAGCGTCCACTGAAAGAGACAAATCTGCATAATTAGTTAATATAAGTGGCAAAGTAGAATTCTTCAGGAGAAGATCTTTTCTGGGGGATAGCTGCACCAGCAGACTCAGGTTCAGAGAGGGAAAAACCATACTCCGAGTCGGACTTCGAGTCCGAGAAAACTTCTGGGAAAAAATGTCTAGAAGAAGTCCTGCAATGTTTTCGGTACTGGTCCGATGAAGAGGCAGAAGTGGATTGATGAAGTTCCTGATGCCTCTTCGAAAAAGGAGGTCGAGTAAAAGAGGAACTCTGATGTCTTCACAGAAGAGGACTTATGGCCCAAAGTAGTAGCTCTAAGTCTCGAAGAGGAGCATTATTGAGAAAAAGTAGAACTTCGATGCGAAGAAACATGCCTGGAGGAAGATCGGTGCTGAGACATAGAACTATGACACCTCATATAAGATCCCTGATCAGTGTTTCGATGCTCCAATGGATCGGTAGTATTAGTACCTTGATGCCTCATAGTGTTATGATCAGGTTGGGCCGGTACCAAGGGAGCTGAGTGTAGGAGATGCATGCAATGTGACCTAAAATCAGTGGCAATCCCCCTGTGAAAGAATTCATTGAGCTTCTCTTGAAAAGAGTGCACCAGTAGTGATTGTTCAACATTCGCTACTGTCGGTGCAGCAGGCTACTTCAGTATGGGAGAAACAACCTGCAGCTCAGCAGAACGATGATGACGTCTTTTGGCCTGCATCAAGAGGCTCGATGCTGTCAAGGCCTGTGACGCCTGCTGAGTAACATGCATCAGTACTGATGGCTCACCAGCCAGTACTATCGGTGCAGCAGGTTGTCTCAGAGAGGGTGATCTCAACGAGGATGCACACCTAGGAGAGGAGACAACCTGCAGATCCTTAGATCGATGGTGTTGATGTATGGTCTACAAGAGACTCGATGCTGTAGAGACCTGCAACGCTTGCAGGGAAGAGGATAGTTCAGAGACTGGCTTCCCTGATGCTAGATTTCCCGATGCCGATGTATTATGGAAATAGGTCTCTGGCATCTGCAGCATTTTTAAAACCCTGTCGTAGGTTTCAACATGGGAAAAATCTTGTTGGCGAGATTGAACTCAATGGTTGAATGAAGTCCCGCCAGTGAAATCCCCCCAAGGCTGAGGCCCATGGTTATGCAAAAGAAAAAGAAATATATTTTTATTATACATATTTTTAAAAACATATTTTTAAAAACTATACAAACAAAAGTAAAGCTAGACTAAAACTAGGAAAAAAGAAATGTGAAGCGGGAAGGCAACACCAGCAAACAGAGTTCAGTCAAAAATAGACTTCACTCCACGGAAAATGAACTGAGGTACCGTGAGCCGCAACAGGTGGAAAGGCACTCACATGTGTGGTGAGCACAGTCGCGAAGTTTCTTAAAACATAAAGTGACAGTTCACTTTTCATACTGTCCATACTGGGCTTCATGGATGACGTTACCCATATGTGAGAATATGTTGCTTGCTTGTTCTAGGATAACTCAAGTTACAGGTAAGCAACTGCGCTTTATCATTAAGTTTTAACATTTGGTAACCTGTCTAATTTCCCTTAGCTATTCACAGCATTGTTTCATCACACTGGTTGGGTAACAGTAAATCCCCACTGCTATACTCTCCCCCACTGTATATGGAATTTCTAGGCATAGGGATTCCAGAATGCAATGTTTATTGGTGTTTTACTATTTAGTTTTTGTGTGCTTCGGTTGTAATTTTTGTGTATGTAATGTAAGGAGCCTTGTGCAGCAATGGTGAGGAGAGTGAGAAATGTGAAGTAATTTAGTAAATCTAAGGATCATCTTAAAATTTAATCCAACCACAATCAATCTGAAAACTGCACGGCTTGAAATTGTCCTTACGTTGTTTGTATGTTTGGGGTGGTGTGGACAGCACCAAATGAAAGCTCCTGCTCCTTCCCATATTACTTTTGTTCTTTTATTTTTGATATTATTTGTTCTGTGTGTGGCCTGTCCCTGAGCAGAGCAGGGCACTTAAATGCCACTCTTGCACCTATTCTCTCCCTTTCCATTTATTCATCTCTCTTCTCCTAGGACTCCCAGGTAGGCCAGGCACACCAGAGATCCCACAGAAGTATAAGAACACAGTGTTGGTACTGTGGAAGCCAGCAACAAGCCTCGCTCCCTGCACGTACACTCTGGAGAGAAAAATGTCTGGTAAGACGTAGGTTGAGAGAAAGGGAGATAACTGTGCACCATGGAGAGTGTTCCCAGAAAGCTCTTTTAGGAAAGGGTATAGTGAATGTAGATGTATGTATTTATTTACATTTCTATGCCACTTACACCAAAGTGCCTTACAGTAAAACACACATAATCAGTCATCACAAGAGCAACCTACCTTACTGCAAGCATGAAACCTCCTATTGATAACAAAATTACAGCAACACATCTACACTCATATATCCTAAACAGAGCACATGTTATAACATGTACATCTCATGGATTAAACACAGGATACACTATAGAACATAGACCCCCATATACTAAACATTGCACATGCTGTGGGTGCACACATGCTAAACAATGTACACACTACAGAACATACACATCATAAACATATCACTGATAGCACTGAAGATTCCCTGCATACCAATTATACTCATAGACCTAGTTGAGTGGTTGGGGGCAATGTCCCCAAAATGAATTTAGAGTGTGCACTTGCATATCCTGTCAGCCACAGTCATCTATTGGCTTGGACTGACAAGTCTCTCAGACTCAGCTGTAACTGAGACTGAGACTGAGACTGAGCAACCTCAGGTACTTTTCCTAATATTTGTGGTAGAAGGCAGCAGCTTCACTTAGGGTTTTTTGGGTGAACAGGAGGAAGAGAGTCTATGGAACTGAGTGCTGGAGCTACATGTATAGCCTAACATTCTGAGACAGGATGGACCTTGTGCTACCCCATCCTCTTGGATAGGAGAGCTCATGCCACTTATCCCCCTCCCCTTCCTGGGAATGTGGATTCATACCATATCAAGTTGCTTCAATATCTTGGTGTAGGAGAAGAATGGATAGGAAGTGGTTGTGAATGGGGCTTGCTCCTGAGCCAATGCCAGCAAGAACTTCAGGCCATCAGAGGCTAAAGAGCATAACGGCTAGAGAACTGTGAGCACTGTGGGAGTTATAGATCCATGGCTGTACTGGAAGATGTATGATGATGGGGGGAGGGGGGAGTGAGACATGGTGACAGGAGGTGAAGAGAAGGGAAAGGGTGCAAAGAGGGAAGAGGAAAAGAGTGTCTGCTCAGAGGAGGTGAAAGTACATGGAGAAGAAGACAAACAGACAACAGCTAGGAAGAGGTGGGAGGATGAGGGAGACTGTGCTAGAAGGGAAAGGGAAAAAAAAGTCTGAAGGGAGAAAGCCAAAGAAGTGTCTATGGGACAGGAGTGAGGGGCACCATTGGGGGAGGGGGAGGGGGAAGTATATCTAGATTTCCCTGAACATGTCCTATTTTTGAGGACTCTGTCGTAAGTCTGGGCAGTTTTTCAATTTAACTTTTGTCTGGGGAAACCGGACATCTAGTAACCCTACAGCAGCTCAACCTATCTGGAGTCCTCCTCCTCCCTATGCACACCTATCTGGAGTCCTCCCCCTCCCACGTTCACCTATCCGGAGTCCTCTTACCTCTCCTCCCCTTCCCCACATGTCTATCCAGGGTCTTGTTGCCTCTCCAGACTCCCCCCCCCACCACGTACCTAACAGGAGTCCTCTCCCTCAGTATCCTGTGCTTGCTCACCTGGCGCTTTTGTAACTCTTCAGCCACCATTGGTGTCAGTGATGCCTTCAGCGACCTGGAACCTTTTGACAACAACTGAAGAGTTACAAAAGTGCCGAGTCAGCAAACACAGGCCCAGGGGAGGGGGGGGAGAAAGATGCTGGACCACAGGGATTGGGAGGAAAGATGCCCTAGACCTCCAGGGGAAGAAAGGGAAGGAGCATACAGAGATACTGGATAATGGTAGGAAGGGAAGGAAAGGAAAGAGATGTCAGACCATGGAAAGGAAGAAGGGAGGGGAAGAAGGGACAGAGATATGCCAGACCACAAAGGGGGGAGGAAGAAGGGACAGGAAGGAGGGGAGAGAGATGTCATAATATGGGAAGGAGAGGATAAAGATCCCAGACCATGAAAGATAAAGGGGGAAGATAGATGTGAGACCATAGGAGAGGGAAAGAGAGGGAGGGGATGGTACACAGGGATGGAGGGGAAGGGAAGAGAGAGGGAGGCCATGGTGCACAGGTATGTGAGGGGTGGGGAAGAAGGGGAGAGTGAGGTAGGACATAGTGCAAAGGGATGGGAAGAGTGTAGAAGAGAAGAAAATGGAAGAAATGTTGTTTATAGATAGATGGGAATAGGAGGAAAGAAAGAGGGAGAAGGCAGCACACATGCATAGATGGGAAGGGGAGACATGGAAAAGTAGATAGATTTCAGGAGGAAGCAGAAAAATGGAAGAAAGTTGAATGTTAAAAGTTAATGCCAAAGATGGATATAGAACAAAAAATAAACCCTACAATAATGGAGGTTGAAAAATCACAAAATAGAAAAAAACCTCCCAAACCCCAAGACTAGAAAATGGTTAGGGGAAAGAGACAAAGGCCAACTAAATAATAATAACCAAAGTTAATGAAGATTAATGAAAGCAGGAGAGCCCTCAGTCACACAGCCACCGCTGGAAAATCCAGTGTGTAGCTGTCGCGGGGTTACACCCAGAAGAGTGTTAACTGCGGAACATCCCTGGGCTCTCTCCGCGTGAGAAGTGATTAACTAATGCAACAAAAAGTGCAATGCGTGTAAAAAATAATAAAAAACACACACCTTCTTAAAGTTAAGTTGAAATTTGTCTCTATCCCCTAAACATGGGGCCAAAAGGAAAGAGAGTGTCCAAATCACACCAGGCAAAACACAAACTGGAAGAACTTAGCTCGCCATTTCTTACCTCGCTTTTTCAAGCTGTGTCGGATGAATTGAGAGACCCAGCGCAGTCAAGTTCCTGAAGAAGGGGGTGTGCACCCCCAAAATGGAGTCCCGTAGGACGAAGTCATCATTCGCGCACTGCTCACACACGGAGAAGCTAAGTTCTTCCAGTTTGTGTTTTGCCTGGTGTGATTTGGACACTCTCTTTCCTTTTGGCCCCATGTTTAGGGGATAGAGACAAATTTCAACTTAACTTTAAGAAGGTGTGTGTTTTTTATTATTTTTTACACGCATTGCACTTTTTGTTGCATTAGTTAATCACTTCTCACGCGGAGAGAGCCCAGGGATGTTCCGCAGTTAACACTCTTCTGGGTGTAACCCCGCGACAGCTACACACTGGATTTTCCAGCAGTGGCTGTGTGACTGAGGGCTCTCCTGCTTTCATTAATCTTCATTAACTTTGGTTATTATTATTTAGTTGGCCTTTGTCTCTTTCCCCTAACCATTTTCTAGTCTTGGGGTTTGGGAGGTTTTTTTCTATTTTTTAAAGATGGATATAGAGCAGAAAATGAAGGAAAGAAAAACAGCAGTTGGATAAAGTGGCTATTGAAATACAGTAAAGAGCACAGACAGAAAGGAACTGCAACCAGAGACTGAGAAAAGATGAGTAGAAAAATAAAATCACCAGACAACAAAGGTAGGAACAGTGATTTTATTTTCAATTTAGTGATTGAAATATGTCAGTTTTCAGAATTTACATCTGTTGTTTATATTTTGCACTGTTCAGGAAGAAATGTATTTCTTTCTATTTCTCTGGTGTTGTACTGCATGCAGAGCCTGGCATCTTAGGGTTTTGTTTGTGTATATTAGGACTTTTAATTTGTGATCCTGTATTTGCATAGGGTTTATCTATGTTCTGCATGTGTAACCAAGGCCAGGTATTCTGGTAGGAATGAATGTTGTGAAGCGTTATTGGTATCATGGCCCCAAGTAGGAAGATATTTGTCGGCAGTTTGACCAGGTTTTGGAAGGCCCCGTGCTTGGGGCTGCATCTGGGGGGGCCTCTGTGCATGTCGACATGATGACATCACATGCATGCATATCATCGCATCAATGTCCACGCATGCGTGGAGGCCCTCTAGTCTGAGATGTTGCCAAAGCCACGCCCTGAGTCGAAGGAGCTTTGATCAACCAGTTGTCCAGGTAAGGAAAGGCTTGAAGACTGTGGGATCAGAGAGATGTGGCCAGTACAATCAGGCACTTCGTGAGGACTCTGGGAGAAGATGCCATGCCAAACGGAAGGACTTTGTACTGATAGTGACGCTGATTCACTTGGAAGCGGAGATATTTTTAGGAAGCTTGATGAATTGGGATATGAATATAGGCTTCCTTGAGATCCAGAGCATAGCCAGTCATTCTGATCCAGCAGAGGATAAAGCAGGGTGAGAGAGAGCAATCATAATTTCTCGAGATCTCTGAGATTCAGAATGGGTCACGGTCCTCCCGTCTTTTGGGGAATCAAGAAGTAACAGAAGTAGAATCCCTGATGTTGTTGAGAGAGAGGAACTTTTTTGATGACATTTAGGAGGAAGAGGGATTGAATCTTATGAAGAAGAGAGGACTGTGCAGTATCTGAAATAGACTCTCTTGGAGGATGATCCGGAGGCAGGGTATGAAAATGAAGAACATACCCCTGTCGAATGATATCTAGAACCCAGAGATCTGTGGTGATGAGCTCCCAATGACTGATGAAATGTTGAAGCCGTCCTCCAATCGGCTGAGGGAGAAGACTGAGAATAGAAAGGTTGGTTATCCTCCTGAGGAACACATCAAAAAGGCTGTGTAGGTTTTTGCTGAGCCTGCTGCTGTTTAGGTTGTTGACGTGGTTGTTGCTTCTGTTTTCAAGGTTGAGGAGCAGGAGGAGTAGGTTTAGCAGTATACCTGTGTTGGTATAAAGCAGGAACAACAATCAAAACTGAAGACTAACATCAAGAGAAGTTCTTGCTCTTGTCGTAATACCGCTCTCAGAGACCTGTGATGGTTAAACACAGCTGTGTTTCAAAACCACTTTGACAGGTGATTGGTATCTTTCATTGAGCCGGTATATATGTTGTGTATTTTTTATTTTTTATGCACACTACTGCAAACAACTATAAAGCTATTATAAAGTGCAAAGTGTAATAAATATCTAAAACGTATATCAAAAACGTGTATCCAAAAAAATTTTCACTTAGAAATTGCACTTATCTTATAAAAGCTGGTTCGTAGTTAACAAATGGCTAAACGCCCTACGGGACCCGTTTCACCATATCTATTGGCTTCTTCAGGGGTCATATCATTGAAAAAGTGCGACATAGATTTCGTCTGCACATGAAAAAATGGCGCTGGCCCATTTTTTCATGTGCAGACGAAATCTATGTCGCACTTTTTCAATGATATGACCCCTGAAGAAGCCAATAGATATGGTGAAACGGGTCCCGTAGGGCGTTTAGCCATTTGTTAACTACGAACCAGCTTTTATAAGATAAGTGCAATTTCTAAGTGAAAATTTTTTTGGATACACGTTTTTGATATACGTTTTAGATATTTATTACACTTTGCACTTTATAATAGCTTTATAGTTGTTTGCAGTAGTGTGCATAAAAAATAAAAAATACACAACATATATACCGGCTCAATGAAAGATACCAATCACCTGTCAAAGTGGTTTTGAAACACAGCTGTGTTTAACCATCACAGGTCTCTGAGAGCGGTATTACGACAAGAGCAAGAACTTCTCTTGATGTTAGTCTTCAGTTTTGATTATTGTTCTTGATTTTGTAAAGAAGACTTTGCCTAATTTAGCTATTGGTATAAAGCAGGCCAGAAAGCTTTAGGAGATGGAGGCTTCTTTTTTGGCTTGACCAATGTGTCTCAACGGGTCTCATGGGTAGAAAGCTTCTAAGAGTCCATAGAAGGGTCAAAGAGCTCATCCCCCAGGCAGGGTGTATTGGCCAACCGATCCTGATGATTAACATCAAGCTCAGAAACACAAAGCCACGCCAAGTGTCTCATAGCCACTGACATGGCTGCTGCATGTGAAGTGAGCTCAAAGATGTCATACGTGGTGTGTACCATATATTTTTGCAGTTGGAAAGCAGAAGCAATAAGTTGTTGAAAAGCTGAAGACTTGCATGATGGAATGTATTTCTGAAAAGCTGAAAATTGTTTTATTAGGTGTTTTAAATAAAACGAAAAATAAAAATTTTAATTTCCAGCTCGGTTGGCCAACATGGCATTCTGATATAGGTGTTTGCCAAATTTGGCCATTGCCCTACCCTCTCTGCCAGGAGAGATAGAGGCATAGACACTAGCTCCTGTAGATTTCTTTAAGGTGGATTCCACCACCAATGATTAATGAAGGAGTTGAGGCTTGGCAAAGCCTGGGAGAGAAACCACTCTATACCGGGAGTCCAACTTTTTAAGAGCCACTGGAACAGAGAGAGGCGTTTCCAAATTATTACAGAAAGTCTCTCTCGAGATGTCATGTAGCAGAAATTTTAGCAGATCTTAAGGTGGCTGGTCATAATCTAAGGCCTCCAGGAACTGCTTAGAATATTTAGAGTCCGCTTCCAGAGGGATGGAAAGCTCTTCAGACATTTTTGCAAAGAAATTTGGAAAAAGAGCACTTCAAAGTAGGTCATTCTGGAGAATGTTGAAGCTGAAGAATCCTCATCCTCAGAAGAGAGTGATTCTTGCTCCGAGTTCCCAAACAAATCAGAATCATGAATGGAAAGGGGACGGTGTCGAAGACCAGTGTCAAAGCCTCCAGATGCTTGGTTTTACTAGTGGCTTTCGGGATCGCACCAGAGTCACCTCCCTAGATGTTTGTGTCAAGGACGACTGGTGCCGTGGAATGGGGTCAATTGACTCCCATGTTGATGGTCTCTGCACTGTTGGAGCATCAATTAGAGGTGCAGTGTCGCTATCTGCTCAGACTGAACCGCCTGGAGAGCATTGACTTGGCCTGTACAGTTGGTACCGATGCAGCCATAAGTTGGGCAGGCACTAGCATTTGAAAATGCTCACTCAATTCCTCAGGAACCAGTTTATCAAATTTTTGCTTAAGGGAGAGCACCGATACTGCTGGCTTTTTCGCCGGTACCCCTGATGCAACACTCCGGTCCGGTGATGAGGAAGCTAATGTCAAGGCACTCACCGAGTTCGGGACTGGGTGCTTATGGGACTTTTTCGAGGTCAGCATGACTCAACTCAATGCCATTTTGACCTGAGTCCCAGATAGGGTAGGGGAAGGCATCTTAGCCAGCTTACCCACAGGAGGATGTGACACCAGTTATGTTTCTATCAGTGTAAATGTATGCGGTGTCATCTTGGTTGGCACCATCAATGTCGGTAATGATGTCGGCTTCCCCTCCATAGCGACACCGAACAGTAATTTCTGTTGAAGAAGGCAGTTTTTCAAAATCCTCTTCTGAAGAGAAAACTGGGTACAGGTTTCCAGGTGGTGCTCTGGTCCCAAACACTGGAGACACCAGTGATGTGGGTCAATCAGAGATGGGCCGAGCACAGCGACTGCACTTCTTGACTCCTGTCTGCGGGCGTGAAATTGACGGGAAGACCGTCTTGGCAAAATCAAAGTCGGAGACCAAGGTGGTACAACAGGCCCTGCCGGGCCGAACCCGCAAGAGAGAAAAAAAAAGAGGGTTTTTTTAACCAAAGGTAACTAAATAAAATAATAAAGAAAAAATAACATGAAAATGACTGAAAAGTCACTGACGCGAGAGCGGGAAGGCATAAAGTTTTGAACGACTATTGAAATACGGCTTCTTAGCTCTGCGGAAACTAAGAAACTGAGGGACCATGCGCCTACGTTGGATGAGAAGGCACTCATGCATGCGCGGTGAGGGCTGATTGCGAACTTTCTAAAACTTAAAGTTGCGTTTCACTTTGCAAGTGTCCGTACCGGGGCTCCGTCGGTGACATCACCCATGTGTGAGAATATGCTGACTGCTTGTCCTGGGATAATTCACTATTTCTAGGATAAACAGTATAGTTTCAAGTTTTGTTAAAAATTTGATACAATTGCTTATCTGGACTTCTAAGCAAGTTACAAGTAAAAAATGGGGAACTAAAATAAACATCAATTAAAAAATACAGACTAAATGTAACAAAAATGTTAAAACAGTATTAAACGAATAAGGCTAGATTAATATGAGATGAAAGGTTAGGAGAGAACATTTAAGAGAAGAACAAGAGGTTCGAGGTTACTGAAAGTGTTTCTTATGAAAGTCAAAGACAGTGAAAATGGGCAGATATCATGTATTGAAAGCTTATTTAAATAAATGACTCTTAAGGTGGCCTTTAAAATGGTCAAGATTTTTTTCTTCTCTCAATAAGATGGGCAACATGTTCCAGAGCTGTTTTACTCTTTTGGGATCTTGCCAGCTACTTGTGACCTGGATTGACTACTATTGGAAACAGGATACTGGGTCTTTCCCAGTATGGCAGTGCTTATGTTCTTATTGGAGTGAGATTGAACAGCTAGTGCAAAGTGGTGAAAAAAAGACTAGGCTAAATAGGGGAAGGGAAAGAGAGGAAGAGGGAGAAAGTATTAGGGGAGGGGAGGGGAGGGGAATGAGGGACAGGATCAAAGGAGGGAGTATATATCAAGAGTGAAGGCAAATGAGAGCCTGGATGGGGGAGAGTGAGGGCCTGGGGTAGGAAGGGGAGTGAAAGAAGAAGATGAGAGAGAAGGAAGGATAAGTTGAGATTTAGGTGAAATGTACACATTTGTACCTGCCAGCCATCTGCTAAAACTTCCCCTATGATTTTTATATCTATGCTGGAGAATGTGGTGAAATCAGTTAGCTTAGCAGGGTTTAAAAAAGATTTGGGTAATTTCCTAAAAGAGAAGTTCATAGGTCATTTTTCACTCAGAGAATAGTTAAGCTCTGGAACGCATTGCCAGAGGATGTGGTAAGAGCGGTTAATGTAGCTGGTTTTAAAAAAGGTTTAGACAAGGTCCTGAAGGAAAAGTCCATAGTCTGCTGTTGAGACAGACATGGGGGAAGCCACTGCTTGTCCTGGATCGGTGGCATGGAATGCATCTACTATTTGGGTTTTTGCCAGGTATTTGTGACTTGGGTTGGCCTCCGTGAAGACGGGATACTGTGCTAGATGGACCTTTGGTCTGACCCAGTAAGGTTATTCTTATGTTCTTGAGATGGCTTGGGGAAATCCACTACTTATTCCTAAGATAAACAGCATAAAATCTGTTTCCTACTTGGGATCTAGTTAGGTACTTGGGACCTGGGTTGGCCACTGTTGGAAACAGGATACTGGGCTTGATGGACCTTCGGTCTGTCCCAGTAAGGCAATTCTTATGTTCTTATGATAATGCCTATCAGTACTACAGACATGAAATCTATGTGCAGATACTTTTTTCTAAATTCAAATATGTGCATATTTTAAAAAATTCAAAAAGTATATACAGGTCTGTTTAGGTATAGGCAACTGTCTAGAGCACTATATTCTGAAGACACAAAACATCTGCACAATGCAGAAGCCTAATTCCACTTACATTAAGAGAATGCACTATGATCTTTTCTGGAGGAAATTATCCTCCCCATAGCTCTTTGGTATTGTGGTGGTGGTGGGGGGGGGGGGGGAGCTGTCTTAAATTCAGCTCTAGTTAAGTACATATAGCTTCAAGCCCTGCCCTAGGAATGCCTTAGGATGCCCTTTATAGTGGAATATGAGCAACCAGTACTATGCATATACTTACCTGCACATAGGGTGTATAGTTGTATAAAATCTAATTTCTGCAGGAAGCACTTTTACCATGAAAAAAAACTTTGGAATTGCCCTGCAAGGGGGTAGTTTTATAAATGTTTTTCTGCATGTAAAGCTTGTATGTAGAGATTCACCCAATGATTGGGCAAGCAGATTTTAAGGGCCAGTAATGGCATATTAAAATTTGAGCCTAATTTATCAGACGTGCTCTTACCTAAGAGAACTTGAAAACTACTAAATTGAATGTGTACAAAACAGAATGTATTTGGTTGCATTTGTCTTTTGCTACAAATATTTTTTAAAACCCTAAAGACAGCACACACTCTTGAAATCCATTGTAAGTTATCACAGAAATACTGTCCAAGGTGCTTCATAACAGAGATCAGGAGATATAAAACTTCATGTCTTTGCACTTCCTCTTCTTCATCTCCAGGTGAACATGAGTGGAAAATAATTTCCTCAGGCATTGCAGATTGTTATTACAATGTGACGGAGCTGCCATCTGATGGCATTATTACGTTCCGTGTGGCCTGTGTGAATAAAGCAGGGCAAGGACCATACAGCAGCTCATCTAAGACAGTCAACATTGAGGAAGTAGGTGAGTGAGTCTCACTATGTCAAGGGAACTTCAAAGTAGGTCAGTTCTATTCCAGATAATATCATAGTCCATAGTCTCTACTACTTGAGGAAAGCACTCAGGTATCATGGTGCCAGTATCTTTATTATCAAGTTTCAAGTTTATTAAGTATTTGATTAATCGCTTACTGAAATATCTAAGCGATGAACAAATCATTCAATTTACAGATAATACAGGGGTCATAAAAGACAGATGGACACTGAACAAAACATATTAAATTAACGACTAACAGAATAAACAGAAAAGGAAAACAAAGGGAAAGGCAGGTAATGAAATACAATAATAATGATAGAAAGAAGGACGATTAGGGTAAAAAAACAATAGGAGGGAAATAAAAGAAGGAGCCTTCTGAGAATAGGCTGGGACTCCTAAATATCATCCAGAGAGATGGTAAGCAGAGAAGCCTTGTTGGGGAGGGCACCTGTCAACTTGGTTTGCCTTAATTGAGGGACATTCCCCTTGTTTAGGGATCCTAGTGAACAGATTAATAAATGGTTATCTACTGTCTTTCCTCTTTAGACCTCAAAAGAACTTCGGCTCCAGCAACATTAATGGAGAAAGGAGTAGCTGGGATCACTCCCACCGCCCAGTCCCAAATTCTCAGGCCAATAAGTAAAGGTCCCCCTCCTCCAACTCCCCCTAGAAAACCCAAAGGTATCAACCTCACACCACAGGCCACACCCAAAATGGTACCTCAGCCTACACTGCACACTGCAGCTGCACCTGTGCCCATCTCTTCCCAGCTCACCTCTGCTAAAAGGCAGCTGTCTGACGCAGTACACAAGGAAGAGCTCATCTCCAGTGCTGTGTCCACTCCAGTCACTGCTGGCAAACTTTCTCCAGCTCCTCCTCTCCTCAGCACATCTCCCACTGCACCCCCTATGTCCTCTACTACTGTGTCTATAAGCCCACTACAACCAATGCCACCCTTAAGAGCTCCTCCTCTACCTCCTTCCTTGCCAACTAAAAGCTATCCAGTTCCACTGAAACCATCAGTTAAAACCACCCCCACACCTTTTGTATCACCGACACCACCAAGTGTCAAAGACATAAACCCCATGTCAGTTCCTGCCCCTGGAAAAATTACATCTATACCCTCTAAATCTGTAACCACAATCCTTCCAGTTTCACCTACAGTTTCTCCAGCACCTGTTACTTCTACCTTGCTGGTGTCCCCTGGGTCTGCATCACCTGTATCTTCCTCCTCATCCCTGCCAGCTGTTTATAAAACAGCTCCCTCTGCCACACCCACATACATGGTCACCTCTTTTATTTCCATGCCACCTACTACAGCCAGAAAAGAAGGCACACCTACCATTCCATTGCCCTCTATCGGGCAAAGTCCTCCAGCTAAGACTCTGCCATCTCCTACAGTGCAAACCATACCCACCAGGTTTGTTGTTCAGAACCTTACTCCGGGTAAGGAATCCAGGTATACTCCAACAGAGCGAGCCAGTCCAGCAGGAAAAGATGGCACAGCACTGCGACAGGGTGTACCGCAAAAACCCTACACTTTCTTGGATGAGAAAACAAGGTGAGTACCAGAGGAGCACTGTTTGCTTTTTGCTGTTTCACCATATTTCTGCTCAACTGTGTCTAGGACAGCATGTCTGGGAGTATAGAATTATCCATCAGGCTGAAAGGAGTTCTCTATCCCAAGAGAAGCATCATCTGATACATTATAGCACAGAAAGTGCTGTACAAGCCCTAAGCCGACTTTCCTATAGATGATCTGTGAGTTTCATTTGTAAAATATTAAATAATCCAAAGTGAATACAAATGTCTACAAAAATGCAAACAAGTGATCATAGCAGTGATATCCCCCCAAATAATGAAACACCTTTACTCATTTTTACTACTACTAATCATTTCTACAGACATACACAGCACTGTACATTAAACATGTAAGAGTTAATCCCTGCTCAGTAGAATTTATAATCTAATTATTCACAAAGCAGTTCAGAAAGCAAGAAACAAAAGCTTAAAATATTTAACAAACTTATAGCCCACTTATACCTAAACAAGTTCCAAAGAAACACACACAATCATCAAAACAACTTTACAAAACAAATTTCAACTTATAATAGAATCACTTAAAGCTCTACATTTGCTATACAACATCAGGCCCCTTTTAACTCACCCAAACAGAAAAACTAAGCCAACAGATGAGTTTTTAAAAGTTTCTTGAATTTCTGTAGATTATCAACTAGTCTCAGATGTCCTGGGAGCAATATTCCCACTAAACATTTTTTGTGAGCACAGGACTGAGTTGAAGTGAGCAAAAATTTTCCATTACATTACCTGGATGGTATTATACACACTGCACATTACAAATTAAGAATTACAAATATCAACATCAATTAAAAAATAGAAAATAAGATGATCTTTTATTGAAAAGACTTAAAACATTTTTCAGTTAGCTCTCAGAGGCCAACACCTCCTTCCCCATATCAAGCTTAGTCTCTTTTTAAGGATACGGTCACTGAGGTGCAAAATCTATATATACAGCAAATCAACAAGGGATCAAAGAGGAAAAAGAATAAAGAACCAGCGTGGCTCACTGTAGAGGTAAAGGAAGCAATCAGAGACAAAAAAAAAACTCATTTAAGGAATGGAAAAGATCAAAAATGAATGAAAACTGAAATAAGCTCAAACAAAATCAACACAGGTGCCATAAGGCGGTAAAAGGGGCCAAAAGAGACTATGAGGAAAAAATAGCCAAGGAGGCAAAAAACTTCAAGCCGTTCTTTCGATTTAGTAAAGGGAAACGACCCGCAAAGGAAGCGGTGGGACCGTTTGATGACCAAGGAATAAAGGGAGCACTAAAGAAGGACAAAGCAATCGCTGACAGACTGAACACGTTTTTTGCGTCTGTATTTACCACAGAGTATATACACAGCATACCGGAACCCATTAGGCTATATGCTGGGAGTGAAAAAGCCCAAGAAAATCAATACCCACAACCTCATAAAGATCAAAACTGACACATATGCCCCCATTGCACAAAATGTCGCAGCAGCCCTAGTGAATGCCAGATCCGTAAATGACAAAAATCTCGTTCTCACAGATGCCATTACAGAGTACAACTGGGACCTCCTACTAGTGACGGAAACATGGCTCAAAGACAATGATGGAGCCACCTTGGGTGCGTTATGCCCGCAAGGCTACCAAGCACTGGCATGCTCCCGTCCCAACAAGAGAGGTGGCAGGGATCGCCAAATCCAAGTTAAACCCACGCCAAATACACTCCATAACACTACCAGACCTAGAATGCCTCGTTTTCTCAATAGGCCACGACAAAAAAATTACAATCATACTAGTCTACAGAGCACCCTCTTCTCCTATGTCTGCGCTCGATGAACTGCTAACCATTATAAGCAACCTATCCGTAATCCATAAACAAATCGTAGTCCTAGGCGATCTCAACTTCACGGACTACCCAGAAGTCACGGGCGCCCCATGAGATTTCATCAAAACACTGTCAGATCTGGGACTCACTCAACAAGTCACCTCTCCAACTCATTCCTCTGGAAACACACTGGACCTAATCTTTCTCCCAGATGGCCCACAAATTGACCAGAAAACATCCTCGCCGACAAACATCGTGGTCCCCTGGACCGATCACCATATAATCACGTTCAGCCTGCACACCAGAGTTAAAGAGGCAGCAGACCGAACAAATTCCCAAGAAACAATTACGTTCGACCCAAAATCAGTAAACCCAACCACATTTTCCCACGGCATCTCCAAACTACAACTAGGAACTAACTCCCTAGAAGAGAAGGCACTGACCTGGCACTCAGGCATTAAAGCACTCTATGAGAACCTAGCAAAAGTCAAGATGATTAAACCTAACTCACGACCATTCTCTTCACCCTGGTTTACAGAAAACCTGAGAGTACAAAAAAGGAGAGTTAGAAAAGCAGAAATACTTGGCGCAAAACTCTCAGTGACCAGGACAAATCCTCCTGGAAAAACTTGCTGCAAAACTACAAACTAGCCACACATGAAGCAAAGAAAGCTCATTTCACTGCTCTACTATCAAAGTACCCAAGCAGATCGAGGGCCATCTTCTCATTAACGAAAAACCTATTCTCCTTATCCCAAGGTTCAATGTATTCCCTGCAAACGAACAGACTGCGAATCCCTCTCCACCTTCTTCCATGACAAAATATCAAAGATACGCGCAAATCTGGACTCTGAGGCCAAAGCACTCCCATACATCCCAGAGACTGCTCAAGATGACAATCCACCCAAGATGGAAACCTTGAAAAGTTTAAAACCGATCTCCCACAATGACCTCAAAACAATAATCAACTCCGTACGGCCCGCAACCTCGATCCTGGACCCATGTCCCTCCACTACACTGCTGAACACAAATGAGGTATTCCTGGAATCCATCCTACCCCTAATAAATGAGTCCCTTATGACAGGTGTAGTTCCACGGAGCTGGAAATCAGCCATAGTAAAACCACTCCTGAAAAAAACAACCATGGACCCAGACAACCCAAGCAGCTTCAGATCTGTCTCAAATCTCCCATTCATCTCAAAAATATTGGAAAAGACTGTACTCACACAATTGCAAGACTTCATGGAGACAAACGCCACCCTCTCCAACTTCCAATCGGGCTTCAGGAAACACCACAGCACAGAAACTGTGCTTTTGGACATCCTAGATGACTGCTGGAAAATCCTAGATGATGGAAATGATGCATTGCTGTTACTATTAGACCTCAGTGCCGCCTTTGACACCATAGACCACTCTCTCCTCTTGTCCAGGCTAAAGTCCATTGGAATCCGTGACAATGCACTTCAATGGTTCTCTTCATTCCTGAACGACAGATCACAGAGAGTCCTACTAGGAAAATCCTTATCTGAACCCAAACCACTCCACTATGGAGTGCCTCAGGGAGTTTTACTTTCACCTCTCCTCTTCAACATCTATGTCAAACCAGTACTGGACATAGCGGTAAACACCGCATCAGAATCCACTCCTTCGCTGACGACCTACAACTCTATCTTCCCCTAGGCCGTCACCGAGACACACAAATTAAATATCTCCAGTCTTGCTTAACTGAAATAAAGTCTTGGATGACCGTAAATAAATTACAGTTAAATGAATCCAAGACAGAACTTCTCTGGATCCACAAAGATTTATGCGTATATACTCGTCCGTCCTTTTCCTGGGCCACAAACACCCTTACACCCAAAGACAACGTCCGCAGCCTAGGAGTAACTCTTGACTCTAATTTATCAATGACAGATCACGTATCCAAACTAGTATCATCCTCCTTCTACTACCTCCGCCAGCTAAAAACCATACGTGCCTACTTCTCAGAATCTGAATTTGCCCAACTACTCTATGCTTTTGTTCTATCCCGCGTAGACTATTGTAACGCTCTACTAGTGGGCCTGCCTACCAAAACTCTCTCCCGCCTCCAAAGTTGCAAAACGCTGCAATCCGCCTTCTGAAAAACCTAGGCATCCGCGACCATGTTACCCCTGCATTAGCTTCCATGCACTGGCTGCCCATTCAAAAACGCTGCACCTTCAAGGCCCTGCTCCTCGTTTTCAAAACCTTCCATGAAACGATTCCGTACTACATGAAAACTAAACTACAAATCTACTTCCCAAAACGATCACTAAGGTCCCAAGGAGAAAAACGACTGACCATACCTTCTGGCCGCTCCCTCAAAACTGAAACTGCCCGCAAACGCTCCTACTCACATTTCATACCCAAACTTTGGCACACAATCCCTCCATCTGTCAGATCACTAGATGGACTCTGGAACTTCAGGAAGGCCGTGAAAACCTTCCTCTTTACTAACCCAGAGCCTTAAAGTCATTCACCCTGAAATGCCACCCAGTCAACTCACCTTTGTCACTTAATTTCACCAGATGCTACTTAGTACATATGTTTTATTGTCATGTCTATATTGTAATTTATGTAAACTGTCATCTATATTGTAATTTATGTAAAATGTCATCTCTGCTCTGTCTGGATTATTATGGATGTACTTTGTAACCCGTTCTGGGCTCTTTTGGGAGGACGGGCTAAAAATCGAATAAATAAATAAATAAATAAAATCGGAAACTGACAGGGTTAACGGTCAGTCTAGAAGAGGTATGCAGGCAGATCGATAGGCTTAAGAGCGATAAATCCCCGGGACCGGATGGCATCCATCCAAGAGTCATCAAGGAACTGAAAGGGCCCATAGCTGAACTGCTTCAACTAATAGCCAATCTGTCGATCGTATCGGGAAAGATTCCGGAGGACTGGAAGGTGGCGAATGTTACACCGATCTTCAAAAAAGGTTCAAGGGGAGACCTGAGAAACTACAGACCAGTGAGTCTGACCTCGGTACTGGAAAAGATGGTAGAGGCGCTGATAAAAGACCGCATCATTGAGCTAATGAGGACCAGCCAGCATGGTTTTAGCAAAGGCAGATCTTGTTAGACAAACTTGCTGCACTTCTTCGAGGGAGTAAACAGGCAGATAGACAAGGGCGACCCGGTCGACATTGTATATCTGGACTTTCAGAAGGCGTTCGACAAGGCTCCACATGAATGACAAGCCATGAAATCGAGGGTGAAATACTCACTTGGATTAAAAACTGGCTGGAGCATAGGAAACAGAGAGGGGGGTAAATGGACAATACTCGGACTGGAAGAGGATCACCAGTGGAGTGCCGCATGGCTCGGTGCTTGGACCCGTGCTCTTCAACATCTTTATAAACGATCTGGACATAGGTACGATGAGCGAGGTAATTAAATTTGCAGACGATAGGAAGTTATTCAGAGTAGTGAAGATGCAGGGGATTGCGAAGTTCTGCAACATGACAATCAGGCTCGAGGAATGGGCATCGAGATGGTTCAACGTGGATAAGTGTAAAGTGATGCATATCGGTAACAAAAATAATAATAATAATAACAACAGATTATATACCGCAATACCGTGAAGTTCTATGTGGTTTACAAAGATTAAGCAAAGGTACAAATTGATTGACTTTAAGAGGGGAGGAAGAAAGAGGGTTAATAGGACAGGAAATCCATTTTTGAGGAGAGAGTGATCAATAGAACAAGTTGATGTCCGGGGCGGTACTTGGAAAAACCTCCCAGGAAAGGGACTTGGGAGTTCTGATCGATAAGTCAATGTAGCTATCCATGCAATGTGCAGCGGCAGTAAAATGGGCAAACAGAATGCTAGGAATGATAAAGAAGGGGATCATGAACAGATCAGAGAAGGTTATCATGCCGCTGTACCGGGTCATGGTGCGCCCTCACCTGGAGTACTGCGTACAGCACTGGTCGCCGTACATGAAGAAGGACATAGTACTACTCGAAAGGGTCCAGAGAAGAACGACTAAGATGGTTAAGGGGTTGGAGGAGCTGTTATACAGCAAAATATTAGAGAAACTGGGCCTCTTCTCTCTCGAACAGAGGAGATTGAGAGGGGACATGATTGAAACATTCAAGGTACTGAAGGGGATAGACTTAGTAGATAAGGACAGGTTGTTCACCCTCTCCAAGATAGGGAGAACGAGAGGGCACTCTCTAAAGTTAAAAGGGGATAGATTCCGTACAAACGTAAGGAAGTTCTTCTTCACCCAGAGAGTAGTGAAAAACTGGAACGCTCTTCCGGAGGCTGTTATAGGGGAAAACAGCCTCCAGGGATTCAAGACAAAGGTAGACAAGTTCCTGCTGAACAAGAACGTGTGCAGGTAGGGCTTGTTTCAATTAGGGTGCTGGTCTTTGACCGTTGGGCCGCCGCGTGAGCAGATTGCTGAGCACGATGGATCAGTGGTCTGACCCAGCAGCAGCAATTCTTATGTTCTTAATCTCTTTCCAGGATTCTTTTCTCCTCCTTTTCCTTTCAGCTTTCTTCAGTTTATTTTTATACCTCTATGTCCAGATTTAACTCATTCTTACTATCTATTCTTCAAGTTCCCTCTTATTTATGGTCTTCTGGCAGCTTTCCATCTCTTTCCCTCACCCTGGCTCTCCTATTTCACTTCTCTTTATTCCTAGTCTTTCACCAGCTCTGCCCTCTTTCTCTCCCCTTTCTATACACTGTCTGCCTCATCTCCCCTTTTCCATCCAGCATCTCCACACTCTCTCTCCCCTTCTCTCAGTATCTCCCTCCTCTGTCTCTTCCCCCTTCCATACTGTCTGCCCCCTCTCTCCCCTTTCATGTCCCCCTTCCATCATCTCTATCCTGTCTCCCCCCTCTTCCATCCAGGCTTCAATCTCCCTCCTTCTATACAGCTTTCTGTTACGTCCCTTCCAGATTCCATATGCTAGGTGTTCAATCCTAACCCTCAATCTAGGAGTTGCAGAAATCCAACACTTTTCTGAGCACATGCTCCTCCCCCTTAGACTGAGAGCTAGAAACATATCCAGTTTCAATTTCTGCAAGCAATCCATGCAGAAGTCTTTTGCAGTTGCTCTACTTCTTTTCTTCTTCTTTTTTTTGTTTAAAGTTTGTTTGGTGGCTTCAGTGCCTTGAAACCCTTTCCAGTGGTCCACTGTCAGAGGAAAGGATGCAGTCCCGCGGTGCTGAACTGCTGCTTCACAGAGAAACTCTAGTGGATCTGTGGAGCCAGCCTGCTGTGTGGCACCCTTCTTAAGACTTGGGGTACCTTCCCCTAGGACAGGGGTGTCCAATGTCGGTCCTCGAGGGCCGCAATCCAGTCGGGTTTTCAGGATTTCCCCAATGAATATGCATTGAAAGCAGTGCATGCACATAGATCTCATGCATATTCATTGGGGAAAACCTGAAAACCCGACTGGATTGCGGCCCTTGAGGACCGACATTGGACACCCCTGCCCTAGGAGTTCGCTTGCCCGCTGACCTTATCACGGGTTTTAAGTGCAGGCTGTGTGCATCTGGAGCAAATCCCTGGGTTTCAAGGTACAGGCTGCTTTTTCTGCCCCCGACCACATGAATGAGGATCCATGGGGGCGGAGGTCACACTCAGTATCGGCTAATTGACAGTCTAAAGATTTCAAGTCTGGTCTATTTGGAGCTGTTTGTGAAGCAGAAAATCCTTTTCCTCCACTCTAACGCTATTTAAAGCTGCTGACAGTCTGGCACTGCATAACTGTGAGTAAACCTCCATTATTTCCTATGGAAACTTTGGGGGTGGCTTCTAAAACGATTTTAAAGTTGTTTTTCACAATTTCTGAGGGTAGAGTTCAGGTCCCCCACTTCCCCAGACCTCAAATTGGTATTTTTTATTTTTTGGTTTATTTTTGCCGTTTTTGATGCAAATTCACTGACTGTGGCCATCTTGGATTTTAAACAAAGTTTTATTTCTGCCTCAATATCCCTCGATTTGCTTAAAAATAATTTGGGATGGACTTCCCAGCCCCTAATTTATTGAATGTGTGCATTGATTGCACCGGATCAGTGACCATGTACCACGTGCCATAGTGCGCTGGGGGAGGGGAAGGGAGCTTCGAACTTCACCTCCTCTGAGTACTCTAGGGCTGGGAAGCTGGCCTGGTTCTGTGACTTTGGGAAAAAATTCTCACTCAAAGGCAGTTCTGGAGTCCGTGGATCTCTCAGAGGCTTACCTCCATATTCCGACCTGGAGCATCTCAGATTTTTGCGTTTTCCGTGTTCTGCAACATCATTTCCAGTTAGCAGCTCTACCCATTTGCCTTGCGATGGTGCCCCTCACTTTCACCAAGGTGATGGTAGTTGTGGCAGCTTTTCTTCACTGGCAGGGGGTCCAGGCCCATCCTTTCTAGGACAACTGGTTGATCTGGGATCTGTCTCGTCAGGACTGCAAATGTGTGATGGAGACGGGGGTGTCTCTGCTGTAGGCATTGGTAACTTCAGGAAGAACCACTTGACGCCCTCCCAGTCCTTGGGGCCTTTTCTTCGACACTAGAGTCGTGTGATTCTCCCCGAGGCATGCAGACAAACTTCAACAGATCAGAGATCTGGAATGTCCGGCTCCCACAACCTGGCAGGTTCTTGGGTCAATGGCAGTCATGGAGGTGGTCCCCTGGGCCAGAGCACACATGCACCCTTTACAGGATCCCCTCCTCTCTCAGTGGCCTTCACAGTGTCAGCCCCGTTAGATGCCACTCCTCTGGATGATGCCAGCTCACAGCAGCTTGAGCTGTGGCTTTAGAGGGAGGCTCTCTGTTGGAGCTGACTTCTTCAGATTTCTGAGTGGATGACTCTTATGATGGATGCCAGCCTGTTGGGTTGAGTTGGGTTGGGTTGCGGGGACCACTCCATTCAGGGGCAGTGAACTCCTCATCTGAAACATTGGTTGATCAGTCGTCTGGAGCTTTGGGTGGTTCAGCTACCACTACTCACTCTCCATTCTCTTCTGGAAAGAAAAGCAGTGTGAGCATTCTCCGACAACTTCTCAGTAGTGGTGTATGGAAATCATCAAGGGGACACAAGAAGTGCTCCCTTGGGCCAGAAGGCTCGCTGGGTGGAAGTGCATCTTCTGTCTCTCTCGGCGGCCCATGTGGCCAGAGTCATCAATGTTCATGCTGACTTCTTCAGATGACAGATCTTGGTCACGGGAGAATGATCCCTCTCGTGAAAGGCATGCCATCTGATCATACGGTGCTGGGGTCAGCACCATATGGACTTGATGGCTTCAGCAGAGAACTCGAAGGCCAGGCACTTTTTCAGTTGTCGAACACAGCACAGATGCCTTGGTGCAGCCCTTGCTGGCTCACGAGCTCCTGTATGTGTTCCCTCAGTGGCTTCTGGTCGGGTCCTCTGCCGGATAGCAACACATCCTGGCCTGGTGATTCTAGTAGCTCTAGACTGGCCTCATCACCCATGGTATGTGGATCTCATATGAATTCAGCAGGATGAAAAACTCTAGCTCCCTCTTCATCGATATCTTCTCAGTCAGTGGCCAGTACCCATGGAGAACTCACAGCGCTTTGGTCTTACGGCATGGTCTTGAGTGCTCAGCCTTGATGAAGTACGTTTTTCAGATGTAGTTATCTCGACTCTTTTACACTCAAGGAAACCCTCTACTATGGCTTCTTATGTCAAAGCCTGGAAGGCTTTCCAACAGTGGTGTGCTAAAGATTAAGTGGAGCCTGAGAGGGCTCACATTTTGGTGGTCCTAGTTTTTCTTCAGGTGGGTCTAGAAAAAGGTTTAGCAGTGGTCTCCCAGGTTGCAGGCCTTTCATGTTTTAGAACGCGCAGAGGCACTAGTTTGCTTACTGCTCATCCAGATGTGTCCAGGTTTATGAGAGGGCACTTCATTTGCAACCTCCCTTGCATCTTCCTTTCCCTTTGTGGAATCTTAACATCATTCTGCAGGGCCTTGGAGAGGCCCCATTCAAACCACAAAGGATGCTTTTCTTCTGGATCTAATGGTCAAGACTGTCTTTCTGGTCGCCATTGTCTCAGCAAAGCGCATATTCAGGCTCTTTTGTGCAGGGAACCCTTTCTCTGTATTACTGTCGCAGGACTTGTTCTCCATACTGTACTTTCCTTTCTGGTGAGGGTGGTATCAGCCTTCCATGTCAACCAGGAGGTTCATTTGCCTGTGTTTCATTCCACAGGTTCGGAGTGCAAAGGTCAGATCTTATGCAAGTTGGATGTTTTGATATTTGGAGAGGACTAATGATTCAGGTTGTCTGCTCTCCTTTTTCTCCTGACTGCAGCACCTCGCCGTGGTCAGCCAGCGTCCAAGTCCTTGATCGCTTGATGGATTTGAATAGCCATTTCAGTGACTTACATCACCCATGGCAAGTGTAGCTGAATCGTGAGCAGAGTCTTACACGATCCATCCTGATGAAATTTGCAGGGCAGCTACTTGGTCCTCTCTTCATACTTTTACCCGATTTTACCGAGTACCTGTGGTGGCTCGTTCTGATGCCACTTTTGAAACCTTGGTATTGGTCCCTCCCTAGCTGTTACCATTGTCTTGATACGTCACCTAGCATATGGAATCTGGAAGGGACACAACAGAATGGAAGATTAGTTTTCTACCTCCGATAATCTTCTTTCTGTTAATCCCTGTAGGATTCCATATAACCTGTTCTCTCTGTATGCACTCAGTTGTTAAATAGCTTGCTTCTTTCTGCCTCGATTGTTCTCCTTGCAGGCTTGAAGTCTTTACAGCCAATTGACAGATCCTGTGAGCAGTTTTCCACTTCTGTGAGTATGATTTACTGAAGGCTGTCTCATGTGGATGCTTGTTGCATGCAGGTTAGTTCTACATTGTTCCTCAATGTTTTGCTGGATTGCCTTTGTGCCTGTTTATTACTTGTTTCATATTTTTCAGAGCAGACCAGTTCAGAAATTGTTTGTGTTGCTAGGGATCTTCCCCCATATCCCTTTGTCATGGATTTGTTCAGGTATGTTACTTGGCTTTGGGACTCAACTGAAACTGGATATGTTTCTAGTTCTCAGTCTAAAGGGGAGGAGCATGTGCTCAGAAAGGTGTTGAATTTCTTCAACTCCTGGACTGCGAGTTAGGATTGAATACCTAGTGCAGGGGTGTCCAACCTTTTGGCTTCCCTGGGCTGCATTGGCCAAAAAATTTTTTTCTGGGGCCGCACAAATGCGCAAACGTTGCTGTAAGACGGAGAAGGGAGCTCGCAAGACGGTAAACACCCAGGGGCAGCAGAGGAAAACATGCATTGCCCTCGACCGGCCCTGCACAAAATACTTCATGGGGCCGCAGGTATGTATGGGAAAGTCCTGCAGTCCTGTTTCAGTTTGCTGCTGCTGCTGCTTCAGAAAAGCAGCAGCAGTGGCACAAGATGGAAGAGTGGAACCAGAGGGGTGCCAGTTCCAACTCAACCAGCTGTGCAGTAGGGTTGAACAGCTGCGCGACCTCCTGATAAAAGATGTGCGGCTGCACAGCCACGCAGCTTAGAGGGAACATTGCCTGGGAGACCATTCCACTTACTCACTCCTGCCACTGAGATTGCTGTTGCCCTAGTCAACTCATATTTCACACATTATGCTTCATCTGTGGAAAGATGCATTACTGATTCTAATTTCAAAGAGCGTCGAGGATGGTAAACAATAAAAAACATAATTCAAAGTGATGGGCTGGGTCGAGAACAGAGGATAGTGATCAATTGAGATCGCTCTGAGGAAAGGAATGTTAACAATGGTGTGCCTCAAGGTTCTGCTCTTAGGCCTGTTCTTTTTAACATTTTTATAAACAATATTGCTGCAGGGCTTCTTTGCGGATGAAACCAAAATCTTGAATAGAGTAGACACACCGGATGGTATGAATAACACGAAGAAAGACCTGGAGAAGCATGAAAAATGGTCTGAAATTTGGCAGCTAAAATTTAATGTTAAGAAATGCAAGGTCATGCATTTGGGCTGTAAAAACCAGAGGGAGCGGTACAGTTTAGGGGGTGAAGAACTTATGTGCATGACAGAAGAGCGGGACTTGGGCATGATTGTATGTGACGATCTTAAGGTGGCCAAACTGGTTGAAAAGGTTGACAGCAAAACCTAGAAGGATGCTAGGTTGCATAGAGAGAGGTATGGCCAGTAGGAAAAAGGAGGTAAGACTTTGGTGAGATCTCATTTAGAATATTGTGTACAATTCTGGAGGCCGCACCTTCAAAAAGATATAAAATGGATGGAGTTGGTCCAGAGGAAGGCTACTAAAATGGTGTGTGGTTTTTGTCATAAGGTGTATGGGGACAGATTTAAGATCTCAATCTGTATATTTTGGAAGAAAGGCGGGAGAGGGAAAATATGATAGAGACCTTTAAATACCTACGTGATGTAAATGTACATGAGTTGAGTCTCTTTCATTTGAAAAGTAGCTCTGGAATGACAGGACATAGGATGAAATTAAGAGGTGATAGGCTCCGGAGTAATCTAAGGAAATACTTTTTTACAGAAAGGGTGGTAGATGCATGGAACAGTCTCCCGGAAGAGGTGGTGGAGACAGAGACTGTGTCTGAATTCATAAAAGCCTGGGATAGGCATGTGGGATCTTATTGCAGGTGGGCAGACTGGATGGGCCATTTAACCTTTATCTGCCATCATGTTTCTATGTCTGGATTTACCCAGACATGCCCTCTTTTTAGAGGACTGCCTGGGTGTCCGGATGGATTTTAAAAGCCCAGTGGTTTGTCTGGGTTTTGGAAGGCTTTGGCTCTGACAAGAACTTGGGGTCACTTCTGGAGGGCCTCTGAGCATGCGCAGATATGACACATCACACGTATGTGTGCATGCATGTGACATTGCATCACATCTGCACATGGCCCCAAGCTATTGACAGAGCCTGTGTCGAGATAAGGGAAGAAGAGACGAGGTTTGGGGGAGGAGCTGGGAGTGGGGTGGGGCAGGGCCACATGTTAGGGTTTTTTAAATCTTTGGTTTGTTGGGGGGAGCACAATACTGGCACAGATGATTTTTATCTTGATCAAGCCTTGGAGGTGGTTGACAGATGGGAGATCATTGGTCTGGAAGAGGATGCTGTCTTTTTTTTTCTTGATTGGATATTGCGCTGGGAAGGAGGGAGGATTATAGCATCATGGTAGCCAGCTTTTGCCTTAGACTACAGGGGTTAGAGGAGAGGGCTTTTTTAAAAAGGATCCACCCACATAATCTAAGTTATTCCCATAGTTCCCTGTCTAGTATGTTTCACCCACATGTAGTGTGTCATAGTGACTATCCCTGTAGGTTTCACTTCTACATTCTCCATCCCCAATATTTATTTATTTATTAGGTTTGGGGTTTTTTAAATATTTTTTTCACTTTAATTTTTCTATTAATTCAAATTTAATAGTCACTTAAATTTATCCATGATAAAGAAATCTCAGCAAACTAACTCAGTTAGTAATCAAAATTAGGAAAATAGAATCCTAAACAGTCTACAATATAGAAGAAATAGGATCCAAGATACATGAAAATATTCAATAAAGAAAAGTCTGGAAGCTTGCCACCCCACTTTCTAACAGTAACTACCCTATTCTAGAAAAGTTATACAGTCACTTTAAGGGCTCCTTTTACTAAGCTGCAATAGCATTTTTAGCACGCGCTAAACCCGCGCTATGCAGCTAGAACTAACGCCAGCTCTATGCTGGCATTAGCATCTAGCATGTGCGACAATTCAGCATGCGCTAAAACCACTATTGCAGCTTAGTAAAAGGAGCCCTAAGTTCCTCTTTAGCTAAAATAAAATCCAAACTTAGGCTTCTTCAGTCCAGATGAAACTTAACGTTGCGAAGTCTAAACTTTTGTGGTTTATCCCTAAATTGGATCTTTTACCTCCGTCGATGACTTGTTGTCTATTGAATTCTCGCCATGGATATTGGGTTTTGTGTTGGATTCTTCACTCTAGTTTCAAAGTCAGGTTAATAATCTTTTGAGAAAATGTTTTCTAAATCTTCGAATGTTAAGGAAAGTCCATAATTTATTTCATCAACAACATTTTGCTCTTTTGGCCCAGTCTATTGTATTGGCACAACTGGATTATTGCAACTCTCTTTACGCTTTCCTAAGGGCAGCTTGAAGAGGTTACAGTTGATCCAAAATACAGCAGCATTGGTTACCAATTCATCTTAGAATTCAGTTCAAGTGTGACTTATTTCTGCCATTGGTCCCTATCTCTCTTAATTCTTTACTAACTATAAGACCAAGAACCTCTCAACTGTATAAACTTTCTTTCCCTTCAATTAAGGGAATAAAGGCATTAAGTTATGTCTCTCGCTCCTTTGTATACATATTTACTTCTATTTGGAACGAACTACCAGATGAGATCAGATCTACTTTTTCCCTTTATGTCTTTAGAAAATATCTAAAGACTTTTCTCTTTCAAAAAATTTTATTTGAAGAAACTAATATAACCTCTTATTTTATTTGAAGAAACTAATACAACCTCTTATTGTGTAAACCAAGTCGAGCCTCTGTTGTTTGGAGGATGATCCAGTATATAAACCGAAAGATTGGATTGGCATTAGCTGTTTGGGGTCAAAGAAATTATAAGAAACACCTTCAAAAGAATAACAGAAATACAAGGAAATTTTAGTACAAAATTGGCCCTCAAAGCAGTCACCCTTGGTCTATAGGCCAAGAATACCTACTGCCTCTTCTGTGTATCACAAGATAAATCAGGAAATATACGAATATATGATCAAAAAAACTGCTGATTAATATTGCAGAAATACAAACGCAAAATATAATTGCGATCCAGTTCCAAAGCAAATGTTACAATTAAAGTCAGTTTTTGTGTTACTATTTTGAAGGAAGATCCAAGAAAGCCAGTTAAATCTACAATCGGAACAGATCTTCCAGAGGTCTCAGTCCTCCTAGATTCTCTCCCAAAAACATATTGAGCTTTTACAATCGGGGGAAGAACTTCTGGAATCTTGAGAACCTCTTTAAAATATCTTCTTACCAATTCCACTGAAGATATCAACTGGGGCTTGGGAAAAGTAAAAAAAAAACAAATTATTTCTCCTTAACTGGTTTTTCAGATAGTCAATCTTCCTTTGAACTAAGTTCTTATCTTTCACCTAAGCCACTCCAAGATTTTGTACTCCCTCAACCTTCTGCTCTAAAGATGATACTTTCTCTAACTGTTTAACTGAGTTTTGGGATTGAGAAGCAATTTTTTAGAAAAATATTTTAGTTCACCTTCCATTTTGTCCACAGTTCTCAAAAAACAGGAGCTTAGATTCTGTATGGCCTCCCAGAGTACTTCTAAAGTTATAATGGCTGGTTTCCCAATCCTAGCCACTACAATATCTTCAGAGGGAATATTACCCCCACATGCACCACTCACAATTCTAGATGGCAAGAGTTCTTCTGGAGTGGACACCTTTAATGTTATACCTCCTAGGAGGGAAAATTCTATTGGAGAGAAGTTCCAAGAAAGCAATGAAGAGGTACGAATTTTTCCTGAACTCCTTCGTTGCTGTTCTCCTTCCAGGTTGTTGGGGTGCTGTGCGATTCTCAGGACTCAGTGAGATCCCGTTCCCACTGCCACTGTTTGCCTGAGTTTGCAGCGCTTGAGCGTAAGAGACAGACGCCATGGGTCCAACCGATGTCCGAAAAGCCTCCAAAATGGGTTGTCTCATTGGCAGCATCTGGCTGGCCGCCGGAACTCAAGCTTTCGTTGTTCCCTTCCTCTTGCCCATAATACTGGTAAGAGAGAACCGATAGGCTCAGACTTCAGGGAATCGGACAGAACAAGCTCCTCAGTTAAGCACCATCTTGGATCCTATTAAGATGTATTAACTGCCTTTATGAAGAGAATAATTGTGATATTCCAGTCCGGGTTTTCCTGGACGCTGTGCACATACAGTTTATACACTCGTGGAAGGTATAGGAAAAGGCTTTTATTTATTCACTCTTCTGAACCTGTTCCCTCACAAGTTCAGTGGAAGCAGTTTCTCTATTCAAATAAACAGTCCCCAGTCAGACCCATGAACATATTCCACAGTCCTCAGTATAAGTTGGGCTTACCTTAGCCAACACCTTTAACATCCAAGTCTTCAATCCAAATAGCAGGCTTTTCATCCTGTCAGTCTCTCTCTCTCACATTCTCTCTGGAAACTCACCTTGGCACTCTCAGACACTTTCCTTTCTCTTCCAGGGCTCCCTTCCAACCCACAACTAGGAAAGGTTTCTCTGTGGAGCTCTCCTCCCTGGGACCTCTCTCCTACGGGAACCTCTCCTAACTGATCTCATGTTACAGCATATATTCAGTTTCCTGGCTGAGGACCGACCTTGTGACTCAACACGGTTGCTGAGCCCAGTGTTTCCTGGAACCTGTAGTTCATCTCCTCTTGGGTTAGTGCCTCCTGCTGCCCCGTGGTACAACTGCAGTCTCAATGAGGGAGAATCCCTGACTCCCTCACATTCATAAAAACTTCCAGTTTTGTTAACAGCATAACAATAATAAAATGACCAACTATAAACATATAAAACAATCAATGAGATAACCTTGGAAACAACAAATTGGAACCTAATAATAGGACTACCATGAAACAGTATAAAACAATTACACATATAACAAATATATGATAAGTGTCAGTACAATAAAAATATCATTAGACAGCATGGAAAAACATTCAAATAACACAGATATAATAAGATGCCAGAATAATACTAAACACCTAATAAGCACACATTAGAAACATGGTAACATAGAACATAGTAAATGACGGCAGATAAAGACCCAAATGGTCCATCCAGTCTATCCAACCTGATTCAATTTAAATTTTTTTAATTTTTTCTTAGCTATTTCTGGGCAAGAATCCAAAGCTCTATCCGGTACTGTGCTTGGGTTCCAACTTCCAAAATCTCTTTTAAATCTTACTCCAGCCCATCTACACCCTCCCAATCATTGAAGCCCTCCCCAGCCCATCCTCCACCAAACGGCCATATACAGACACAGACCGTGCAAGTCTGCCTAGTACTGGCCTTAGTTCAATTTTTAATATTATTTTCTGATTCTAGATCCTCTGTGTTCATCCCACGCTTCTTTGAACTCAGTCACAGTTTTACTCTCCACCACCTCTCTCGGGAGCGTATTCCAGGCATCCATCACCCTCACCGTAAAGTAGAATTTCCTAATATTGCCTTTGTATTTACCACCCCTCAACCTCAAATTATGTCCTCTGGTTTTACCATTTTCCTTTCTCTGGAAAAGATTTTGTTCTACGTTAATACCCTTCAAGTATTTGAACGTCTGAATCATATCTCCCCTGTCTCTCTTTTCCTCTAGGATATACATATTCAGGGCTTCCAGTCTCTCCTCATATGTCTCCTGGCGCAAGCCTCCTATCATTTTCGTCGTCCTCCTCTGGACCGCTTCAAGTCTTCTTACGTCCTTCGCCAGATACGGTCTCCAAAACTGAACACAATACTCCAAGATGGGCCTTACCAATGACCTGTACATTCAAATAAGAGCGTTATGATGCTAATGCTGTTCCTACAATACAATTTACCGTGCAGCCAAGGAGCCAGGTGTATATATATATAAATGGGAACAAGGGCAGTACAGAGTTAATTGGGATAAATAAATGGGTGGCTAAACTCAAGACAAGTTCTTTCTATAGTTAAAGATATAAGGAACTAATCTAGTCCAGGTCACCCTATGTATTAAAATCTTGGGAGAAAAGCCAGGCTTTCACCTGCTTCCTGAAGTAGATGTTAGACATAGCACCTCTGGGAGTAAGTTCCAAAGCATGTGGGCTGCTCTTGAGAAGGCTCCCTGGTGGGCATCGCATTGTACAACTTCTTTTGATGACGGTACAGATAGTGATGCTCCTTGAGAAGAGCTTAGAGGTGTCAAGTCTATCTACTCTGGCCCATTTTGTCTGAGGAACTTGAAAATCAAATCTTTAAATTCAGCCCTGTAAGGTACTGGTAGCCAGGGTAGTTTTTGCAGGAAGAATATGATGTGGTCAAATAACTTGCATCCTTCTATCAGTCATGCTGAGCATTCTGAATTAGTTGGAGCTGATGCAAACTCTCTTTGATTTTACCAGAGTACAGGGCATTATAATAGTCTAGTTGTGACATTATCATGGCATGGACTACTGTTGTCAGACTTGTCTTTTCAACAGATTGAGTTCAGACATTTTTAAAGGATGTTTGAATATGCGGGATCCGAGTGAGTGATAAGTCTTGAGGTATCCCAAGATTCCTGACTTGTACACTTTTCCTCCACTGCCAATTCAAGATTTTGTTCCTTACACTTTGCTGGGTGACGGGACAAAAGCGCGCGAGACTTCGACGTGCCAACATTGCAGCGCAGACAATTCAGCACAAGACCCAAGTGTGCCGCCTAAAAACTTACTTTTAAAGAGCTCCATCAGGAAAAAGTTTACTCTATAATGGAGGGTTCCAACCCCCCAATCCCCCCTCAACGGCAGCACGAAGAGTATGAAGTAAACTGGGGGATTACCCACTCACACCCCGCGTCGGAGCTCTTTAAAAGTAAGTTTTTAGGTGGCACGCTTGGGTCTTGCGCCAAATTGTCTGCGCTACAATGTCGGCACACCTAAGTCCTGCGCACCAATAACTATGAACCACTTTGCTGCCCTGTAAGCCTGAAATAGACTACCTGGGCCCTTGATCACACACCTTCCCTTGTTCAAAAGTAGGTTGAAAACCCACCTTTTCAAGATTGCCTTCAACTCATAACCCTCTCCCCTATGCTCACCACCTTAGCTAGCAGTTTAATCATCCCCTGCTAACTGTAACCCCTGCCCTGGCATCCTATCTGTCTTGATTGATTAGATTGTGAGCTCATTCGAACAGGGACTTCTCCTTCATGACCCTGTACAGAACTGTGTACGTCTAGTAGAAATAATAGTAGTAGTAGAGTTCATACTTATTAAAAGGTATTTTGAAGTCAGTTATTTATCCACTTGTGTTAGGCTGAATTTATTGTTTTTTGCTCATTCCTAAGTTGTGGTTAGGCAAGCAGTTTACTCAAATCTGTGGATAGATACTGTTCAGTGGATATGAGTAGTTGTACATCATGTACATAGATACAAAATTTTGTGTCCATCCACCAGAGCAGCTCAGAGGCTTAAAATAGATGTTAAATAAAATGGGAGACAGTATGGACCCCCCTGGTATCCCACAGTTCAGTGCCCAAGGTAATTATGTGTTGTTGCTAAACAGAACTGATTGTTGTCTATCTGACAAACAGGATTTGTACTATATAAATGCTGTGCCCCTGATACCTGCTTCTGCCAGCATTGTAAGCATATTATGATCCACTGTGTCGAAGACTGCTGAGAAGTCTAGAAACACTGTTTTCTTCTTCTTTGTGACTGTACAGTGCTGAGTATGTCTGGTAGTGCTATAGAAATAATGAGTATTAATAAACACTAGTAGCGAGGCAGATCATGTCAGTTTCTGTGCTGACCATCAAAAAGGAACACAAGAACAGTATCTGTTCCATACCTATGTCTGACGTCAGTTTAACATGGGCCTATCCAATTACTTTCATTTAGCTAGTCACTGAGTTGAATGCACTGTCTGTTCTATAAGTTTTGACCAGAACAGAGAGGGACAGAGCACACCAAATGTAATATAGCAAAAAAGAACAAAGGACCTCAATGAACAGGCCATATTTCAGCATACAACACTTGCATCAAGGGTCAGCCAATGGCAAAATGCATCTCTCAAATCTCAGGGATCAGAGTCAGTCCTTAAACCAGATTGTGTTACTACTAAGGTTATGGGTTCAGTGTTCTCCCCAGAAATTTTTTCCAGCTGGGTGGCATGAAAAAGTAGCCGGGTGGGGCGGGGCGGGGAAATTTGGTAGTGGGGAAAATTAAATGTATACTATTTTTATTAGTTAATTATTATTATTTTCCAATGCTCGATATGACTTCCTTTTTTAAGGTTTGTCACTTGTGCCAGAATATTTTTACTAAATTTAAGAAGTATCCAATTCTAGAAGTGAATAATTAGATATTCACCCTCTTTCAAACAGTATAGAAGTTTAAAAAAGGGAAATGAGTTAATGAAGTCATTAGGTTCAATCTAACCATTTATTTCTGCATGAATTTAAACAACTTAAAAAAAAAGATAAATATAGCTCATCCAGTCATACAATAAATGGCTGTACAACACCTCTAATAATGTTTTGATCACTAGGTTCCTTCCTGAGGTCTCACTGAGGATATGAAATAGATGCTATCCCCACTTCCAGACTTCTTCCACATAATTTATGGAGAGGTGTTACTGAGCCTTAAAGGACACCTGTGTGATTGATCTTTATCTGCTTCTTTTTTATTTTGCTGTAGGGCAAAGTAAGAGCTAGGGCAAAACAGTATAGGTAAAGATGCAGGTAATAATTAGCAATGTATTAAAAATATTTTATTTTTATTTGCTTATAATGTCATTTGAAAGCTGCTTGATGATAATACAACTTTAATTTAATTCTTTATAATGTGTGTGTCTGTGTGTTGGGGGGGGGGGGGGGACAACACCTACGTCAACAGTAAAGTTAGAATAGGGTCATTAAATCCAGTGGTGTACCTAGTATATATGACAGCCAGTGCTAATCATTTTTTTAACAACCCCCTCCTCTATATAAAAAAAGATATTTTTAGTAATAATCCATGAGTCACACAATAAGGGTGCATCTAGGAAAAGGCAGCATTTTAAACACTGCAGTGAGCATTAGAACACCAACACACGCATTGTAAAACTAAACAAACCAGATCCTACACAGTCAATTGATCCTGTAGTCGATGCTAACAGAAAGCCATGTCCTTTTCATACACACAGAACACAGATACACCCTTGCCCAATATGGAATATTCACAAACTAAAAATAGAAATATGTAGACAAAAGTTAAACTGAACCAAGAAACCAGAATCTGCATACAATGCAACACCACAGAAACAGTGATACATGTCCCCTAATACTGTGCAAAATATAAAGACAGTAAATGTAAATTTGAAAAAACACTTCTACATAACAGTCACCACTTTACAAATTAACAAATAGAAATAAAATAATGAGAAATATGAAAATTCAATTTTATTGGACTAATCCATTTTTCAATTAGCTTTCAGAGGCCAAATCTTTCTTCAAGACAGTACAGTATACAGCTGTTATGGTATCCTGTCCTGACCTGAGGAAAGTGTTTATTCCCCCCCAAAATTGCCTTATTTCCATTTCCTATTGATAAATTTTAATCAATACAGTTACAATACTACTTGATTCTACCTAAAGCAACAAAAATATTTTTTTTCTACCTTTTGTCATTTCTGCTTTAGTCATCTTCTCTTCACTCTCTTCTTTCTATTCAGCATTTGTCCTCGCTCCCTTCCATGTAACATCTGTCCTCTCTCTTTGCCCCTTCCACCCAGCCTCTACCCTCTCTCTACCCCTTCCATCTACTGTCCACCCTATCTCTGCCCCTTGCATCCACTGTCCACCCTTTCTGCCTTTTCCATCCAGTGTCTGCCCTCTCTCTGTTCCATATGGCATCTTCCCTCTTTTTATGTCCCTTCAATAAACTCTATATCCTGTGCCCTTTCTCTCCTTTGTACATGATTTATTTCAGCTTCAACCCCTCTCCATTTTTTGTCTCCACCCCTCCCCTATGCTCTGGCATCTCTCTCTTCTTTCCTTCCTTCCCACTCCACCCCATGGTCTGACATCTCTGTCTCCTTCCCTTCTCCCCCCCCCCCCCTCTCCAGTATCTGCCTCCTGTCTTTCCCCTTTGGTCCAGGCCTCTCTCTTTCTCTCCGTCTTTCTTCTGTGAGGTGATCATGTTGATCTTGAACACTGAATAATTCTTCCACATTCTCCATATCACTGTACTGTAGTCTGGTCCAGCAGACTGCTTTGGCACTATTACATGGGTAATAGTAAATTCATTATGCATCAGCTTTCCACACAGAATGCCACAAGTCTCTATTTCTTGTGCTGTGTTTACATCTGCCAGCAGCAGAAACTTGTTAGACAGATCCCTTGGCAATACTACACTTCGGAGCCCTTTGACCATCTGGTTCTGTATGGCTGCAGGCTTTAAAGTTCTGTTTAATGGAGGAGACTGTCCAGCATACATAGTTGCATCACTCTTAAGGATCTGATCAGAGATTACATTAGACAAGGTGGTATTTTTAGGCATAGAAAAACAGGACATGTTCTCTTCAATCTTCTCAGATGCCTTCAAATGCCCTTTAATGTTTGTCTGATCTCGGGCTAAATCTTGCCTCCTGAGCTGATCTTCAAAGGAGAGCGGAGTGAGAGCCATATCGGCAGTGAAATCCGTTTTTGGCCGCATGTTGTGTAGGGCTGGACTAAGGCAAGTTGTAAGCTTCCTTCCATCGCTGACCTATCTTCCATAAGTCAGCAACGGAGGGAAGCTTACAACTCGCTGCTCTTGCTTGCTTCGGGCCTTCCTCGTTGCCGGGTCCTGCCTTCATGGAAACAGAAAGTAGGCAGGACCCGGCAGTGAGGAAAGCCCGAAGCAAGCAAGAGCAAGTTGTAAGCTGACCTGTCTCCGATAGCGAACCCATGCTCCGGGGCGTGTGCATGCCCGATTTCCCTTCTCTTCCCCCCTCGGGACGTGACTTCCGGTTTCGGAGATAAGCGGCATGCACATGTTAGAGCCCCGGAGCATGGGTTCAAGTCGCTTGCTGGCGTTAAAAACTAAAAAAAAAAAAAAGTCAGGTTCCTGCGATTCAGGCTGTGCCGAGTCAGCCCGGTAAATCTCCAAGCCGGTGAGAAGGGTTTTTTTAAAATGTTGAGCAGAAGGCGGCAGCAGCAGCAGGATTGCGATCGAGATTACAGCCGGGCGCTCATCTAAATTAGCTGGGCGGAGCGCCCGGCTGAAAGGTCCTGGGGAGAACACTGCGGGTTTGAATCCTGCACTGCTCCTTGTGACCCTGGGCAAGTCACTTAATCCCCATTGCCCCAGGTACATTAGATAGAGTGGGAGCTCGCCGGGACAGTTAGGGAAAAATGCTTGAGTACCTGAATAATTTGTAATCCACATAGAATTGTAGGATATGCGGAATATAAATTATACAAAAAAAGAAAGCAAGCATCTTCAGAGAAGTGAGCTTTGAGTCTGTACTGCCAAAATCAGAGCCTGATGTATCGAGTCAGGCAGTTTGTTCCAGGCATGGTACTGCAAGTTAAAAGGGATGAAGTTTGGAGTTGGCTATAGAGAAGAAGGGTACAAATAAGTGAGAATTATCCGATGAACAGAGTGCCTGGGGGTGGGAGGGGGTTTGGGGAGAGATGAGAGAGAACAGATACTGAGATGCTGCGGAGCAAATACACTTGTAGGTCAGTAAGAAAGATGAGTTTGAATTGTAAGTGGAAATGGATAGGGAGCCAACGAAGTGACTTGAGGAGAATGTGGGCATAGCGTCATTACAATAGAATTCTGAACAGCTTGAAGGGGAGAGTGATAGTTTAAAGGAAGGCCATGCAAGATATGATGAGGGTATGGATGAGGGTCTTGGTAGAGTGCTCAGAAAGGAAAGGGGCTGGAGGAGTTGCCGTACATTGAGAGATTAGAGAAACTGGGCCTCTTCTCCCTTGAAAAGAGGAGACTGAGAGGGGACATGATCGAAACATTCAAGATAATGAAGGGAATAGACTTAGTAGATAAAGACAAGCTCTTCACCCTCTCCAAGGTAGGGAGAACGAGAGGGCACTCTCTAAAGTTAAAAGGGGATAGATTCCATACAAACGTAAGGTGGAAAACTGGAACGCTCTTCCAGAGGCTGTTATAGGGGAAAATACCCTCCAGGGATTCAAGACAAAGTTAGACAAGTTCCTGCTGAACCAGAATGTATGCAGTTAGGACATTGGTTTTTGACCCAAGAGCCGCCGCGTGAGTGGACTGCTGGGCACAATGGACCACTGGTCTGACCCAGCAGCAGCAATTCTTATGTTCTTATTTTAGCGATACTGTAGAGAGAGAAATGACAGGTTTTGGCAGTCTTTTGGATATGTGAATTGAAGGAGAGAGATGAGTCAAATACTACCCCAAGATTATGAGCCAATTAGATAGGGAGGATGAGGGTGTTTTTACAGAAATAGAGAACGAGAGAAGAGGAAACACAGGTTTAGGTGGAAAGATAAGGAGCTCAGTCTTGGTCATGTTTAATTTTAGATGGTGGTAAGCCATCCAGGTAGCGATGTCAGACAAGCAGGTTGAAACTTGGACTGAATGTCTGTCAAGATTTCAGGTGTAGAGAGATACATCTGCGAGTTGTTGGCATAGAGGTGATACTGAAAACCATGAGAGGAGATTAGAGTACCAAGGGAAGAAGTGTAGATGAAAAAAAGAAGTGGTCCCAAGGCAGAGCCCCAAGGTACACCGACCGACAACGGGATGGCAGTGGAGGTGGATCCACCATAGCATAGGCTAAAGGTGTGATTCAATTTAAGTCCTTTCGAATTCCAGGTGCCCAAAATATGGAACAGCCTACCATTATACTTGTGTCAACTCCACTCTTAATACAATTTCAGGAAAATGTTAAAGACATATCTTTTCCTTGTGTTCTTCATGATCTGTGCCCACTAATGTTCTTTGAATCTCAAAAATGTAAAGATAGATCTTGAAATCTTATTCTAAACCATAATGAATCCTTGCTGAAATTTTGCAGGATATAAGAAACTGTATGGTATTGCAGATTTTGGTATCATCCGCGAGAACTGAAGCCAAGCCAATCGCGGAGCGGGGCCAGGCAGGAAGCACAAAGCTGCCTTATGCGCCGCTCTGCAGAGAGAAAGGCAGCTGTCCAGCACTGACCACACCAGTTAAAAAAGGTACCCGGGGGTCTGCGGGCATTGGGCTTCCCAGCACCAGACGAACCTACAAGTAGAGGAAGAAAAACCAAGAAAAAAACCCCATCTGACCCCAAATATTTTTTTTCTTGGTTTTTCCTCCTCTACAGGTGGGTGCGTCTTATGGTCCGGTGCGTCTTATAGAGCAAAAAATACGGTACTTTCAATACACCATATTAGTCCACTAAAAATAGCAGAAAACCTGCAGGAAAATTGCATATCATTAATCTCCAGTGATTCTACTGGCCTGTAGTTCCCTAGCTCTTCCTTACTTCCACTTTTGTGAAGAGGAATCACATCCGCCCTTCTCCAGTCCTCCCGTACCACTCCTGACTCTAGAGAAGCATTGAAAAGGTCAGCCAGCAGAGCCACCAGAACTTCCCTAAGCTACTTTGGTACTTTCTGATGTACACCATCTGGCCCCATCTTTAGTTTAGCTAGCTCCTCATAAACACAATTCTTTCAAAATCAATCAGGGTCTTCCACACCTCCATCACTATTTGCATTTTGTTTTCTGTGGTCCCACTGTTGACACTTCAGCTGTGAACACAGAACAGACATATTTGTTAAGCTATTCAGCTTTATCTTTATCAGCTCCCTTTCACCTTTGAGTCTCAGAATGCCACTTTTGCACTTCTTCCTATCACTAATATATCTTTAAAAAAAGTCTTGTCCCTCATTTTACCATGTCAGCTATTTCTTCCATTTGCATCTTTGCTTTCCTGACTACTCAATCAGCCTCTCTTAACTTTTCCAGATGTTTTTGCCCATCTTTCTCTTTCTGTGATATTTTGTAGTTTATATAGCTGAGATTGCTTTCTGCACTCTAGCTTAAGAGCTGATTCTGATCCCCCAAGGTTTGGTAATTGCATTTTGCTCATTGGCCGAATCCTGATGCAGGCATTGTGTGTTGATACACGGCTTATGTTGGGTCAACAAAGACAAGTCTCTGTTCATTGAGGTCCTTTGTTCTGGGAAGAACTACGGGGAACATTTGTGTGTAGAGCACAGGATCTTCTTTAGAGGGGCCATTTTTTTCTAATGTCATTGCTAAGCATGCATTCAAGATATCAACCTGTTCTTACACTGTTATCTTTTTATCCAAATGAGAGTATGACAAAGCCTCTAAGAGTCATTAGCTGTCAGATTTCTCATGTCCCAAATTTCCTTTGGTTAGTTTTTAATATAAATTTTGATTAGAAAATGATCAGTCCATGATAGGGATGTTATCTCAATGTCACCAACCTTATGTTTGTAGATGTCGACCTCTTTGCAGAACACCAAGTATACCATATGGTCCTTTTTATGGGTTGACTGAATCCTAGTACTGCCATCATAACAAGGAAGACCACAGTGGTGGTGTCTGGAGTTTTGATGTGTAGGTTAAGTCTCCCATGATTCGTAACCTAGTGTAGCTCAGGGTTAACTCAGTCACCAGATTGAGCAGCTCTTGCACAGATGATGTATTGTTGTGAGGTGCTCTGTAGCCACATTGGTTCCTTGTCTCCCAGCTGGATTAGGAGGCATTCTAACTCAGGGCTGTATTCTCAAAACTCACCAGTAAAATCCAGTGAGTCGATGTAGTGGCCATAGTGGGATTTCTTTTTACTGGTGCTTCTCAGTAAAAAATGCACGCGATTTGTGCGGAGAATTACCAGTAAAAGGGAGGGGGGGGGATGGAGGAACTGTGCCTGGCATTTGCTCAGAAGAGTAATCACTAGGTACAGCAGCTCCTCCCTCCTGTCAAGGCTGCTCTCTCTGCCCTGATGGATTGAGCTACAGGTCTCCCTGAGTCCTTCCAAGTCAGCTGATTGACCGGCAGGAAGAGCACCACAAGTCCTCCTCCTGCCGACAACCCCTTCACCTGCTGTTGCCTGGCCCCCCAACACCCACTCCCTCCTGCCTCAGTCGCTGCTGCCCGAACCCATCTAGACCCCCCATACACACACTCCTATGCCTTGACAGGAGAAATACCCACTCCCTCCTGCTGCTGGGGTCCCCTGCCCTCTGACAACCCCTCACCCCTCCATACCTTTAAGTTGAAGGACAGGAGGGATGCTCACTCCCACCGGGAGTGTTATGAATAGGGTTACCATATTTGAAGAAGTAGAAACCCAGACGCATGGCTCCACCCCATTTCAGCCCTGCCCTGCCCCCAGTACTTTAAAAAAATTTTGGCAGCAGGGATGCCCACGCCCTCCTGCTGCCAGAAAACCCCCAACAACCCCTTATGGGCCTCCCCAACCTTTAAATTGAAGGACAGCAGGGGGGATGCCCACTCCTGTCAGCAGGACACCGAGGTCTCCCGACAACCTCCTGTCCCCCTGTGTCCCCTTTAAGTTGAAGAACAGGATAACCGCCTCTTCCAAATAGCGGGCCTTCCCCTTCCTGGTGCATCCTCGAATACACTAGGAGGGGTCTAAGGCCCTGATTGGCTCAGGCACTTAAGGCCCCTTCCTATCCTAGGATTCATTGGGAAGTGAAGGCCCACAATTTGGAAGAGGCGGGCCTGCCAGCTAAAGTGGGAGGGCATCCCTCCTGCTGTCCTTCAACTTAAAAGGTATGGGGGAGGCGTGAGGTTGTCAGGGGTTGAGAGACCTCAGTGATCTCCGACAGGAGTGGGCATCCCCCCTGCTGTCCTTCAATTTAAAGGTTGGGGAAGCCCATAAAGGATTGTTGGGGGTTTTCTGGCAACAGGAGGGCGTGGGCATCCCTGCTGCCAAAATTTTTTTAAAGTACTGGGGGCGGGTAGGGCTGAAATGGGGTGGAGCCATGCGTCTGGGTTTCTACTTCTTCAAATATGGTAACCCTATCCATAACACTCCCACAGTTCCCTATCTGTTCTGTATCACTCACCCATAAAACTCCCTCAAGCACGTCCCTGGTTGGTTTCACTCACACATTCACTCTCACTGATGTGTTTCTTTCAAAATACTACAGTGTGGTTTTATTCCCACAGTTACCATTTGTGATGTTTCTCATTTCCAAGGGCTAGATTCACTAAGCCCACCTTACCTTGCTGGTCCGTGTCTGATCCGTGTCCGGGTTCCCTATTCACAACGCATCCTTATGCTAATTAGGCCAATCGGAGGCACGCCCCCAATCAACCACATGAATCGCAGAAGAGTGATCCTGACGCATGCGCAGACCATCTTCTTTGCTTGCTAGAAGGATTCTTACTACCTGCTCCCTTCCCTATTGTTTTTTTCCCTTACATGTTTTCTTTCTCTTTACATATTTACAAACAGCCCTTCTTTCCCTTTTGTCTCTGTTTGTAAATTTTTTTTTTAAAGTCTTTTAAAAGTTAGTATTTTCCCTAGTGCTGTTGTGTGTTTTTAAACTGTATTTTAGTTATTAGATGGTTTTAACATTTTTGTACACCGCCTAGAAGGTTTGATTAGGCGTTATAAAAAATGTCAAATAAGCTTGAAACTTGTAGATGGTCTGCGCATGCGTCTAAGACCCCTCTGAGCCAAGAGTTTTTTTTTTAACTTTTACTTTTTTGTAGCCCAGCGAGCCTGTAGTTTTAACCCACTTTAAACCTGTGGGTTAAAACCACAGGCTCGCAGTACGGGGAAGGGCAGGAGAGATCCGGGGACGAGCAGGGCAGTGATTTGGGAGAGAGCAGGCAAGAGAGATCGGGGAAGAGCAGGGCGGCGATTCGGGGCAGAGCAGACAGGAAAGATCTGGGGAAGAGTATCGGGGCAGCAGGCAGGAGAGATTCGGGGCAGCAGAGAGCAGGACATGCAGAGAGCAGGGCTTCAATGGAGCTGGAGAGTTGGAAAGATGTTTGCGACTGGTCCCCAACAGTCGCTTCTTGGGTTGATTGGCCAGCCCAGTCGGTTTCAAAAATTTCTTTGGTGAATCATGTCCCTGTCTACTTTGCATGCGTTTCCCCTCATTTGCATGCATGGATTGAAAGCGGATCACAGGAGAGGTTAGTGAATCGGGGCCGGAGGGAAATCTGGTCGCAAAGGGATCACAAACCAATCGGTACACGATCGGTTTGCTTAGTGAATCTAGCCCTAAGTTGGGGCTTATGCAAATAAGGCACTTATCTAAAGTAGGTTCTAAAATCTACACCTGAATAAAATCTGTCTGAGGGTCTACATTAGCAGCTGCTTGTTTTCTAATAACCCACCATGACACCTCACTTCTGAACTTACACTAAGGGATTGCAGCAGAGACAGTGTTGAATATATGGAAGCCAAAGTCTCACAGTTCTATGCCACTGGATAGTTGTGTTGAGTTGGTTCAGAAATTTCTTCAGTCATCTTAATGATACTAGGAAAATGTTTTTTCCTGTTTATTTTTTTCCTTACATTAGCACTACCAATGCATGGCTAATGCACAGAGGGATGAATGAACTCATCCAGCTCCATAGAGGAGCATGTCACATGTATCATGATGCCTCCTGTATATAGAAATATGCTTATACTTTATGTATGTGTTCTTATCCTAGGGGCAGATTTGGTGTGATTCGAGAGTGCAAGGAGAATGCAACAGGGAAACATTTCATGGCAAAAATCATTCCATATGAAAAAGAAAACAAATTATGTGTACTGCAGGAATATGAAATTTTGAAATCACTACATCATGAGCGTATCATGGCACTGCATGAAGCTTACATCACTCCTCGCTACTTGGTACTGATCTCTGAGAACTGCACAGGCAAGGAAATCCTGTATAGTCTCATAGACAGGTAAGAGACATCAAAATGCATCTTATAGTGAGACAAAAGGAAAGATAATCACATACAGCCTCACAGATAGGAAACAGCCAAGGAATTCCTATACAGCCTGCAATAAAGATGAGCAGCAATGAAATCCCATACAACTAAAATTCCTGAGAGCACCAAGGAACTCTAGTACAGTCTAATAGGTGAAAGGCAAGAAAATCCTTTATAGTCTCATAGACAGAGCACCAAGGAAATCTTCTAAAGCCTCAGAAACAGGTGGAAGGTCAGGAAATCTGTACGGCCTCACAAATTGGTAAAAAAGTAAGGAAATCCTTTAAACCAGAGGATGAATACAGTCTAATCTCTCAGCATCACTGGCTTCCAATTTCTTTTCGTATTCAATTCAAAGTTCTTATTTTAACTTTTAAATCAATTAATTGCAATAGTCCAGCTTATCTTTCTTCTCTTATTGCATTCTTTGAACGATCAGTGTCTTCAAATTCCTTCTGTTCATGCAGTTCATTATGAATTAATTAGAGCGATAGTTTTATTTTGTATTTAACCATCTCTTTGGAATACTCTTTCAAATATACTGCGTCTTGTACCCATTTATTTGAAATTTAGAACTCTTTTGAAGAAATTCCTTCTGAGAAAGCTTTTTCCACCAAGTTAGACGATTCTGGTGCTGTGAGGGTTTATTAGTGAGACTGTCTGCAAAATATTTAAAAGTATTATATGTGTATGTATACATATATTTTTCCAAACTGTGCTATCCTTTGACTTTATGAATATAATAATAATAATTTTATTTTTATATGTCGCCATACCGGAAGAGTTCTAGGCGGCTCACAACAAAGGCAATGCATACAGTGCATATAAATACAACAGATAAGATAGTAAAACCAAGCAAATTAATACATCAGCTTAAAATAAGAAGAACATATTAAAATAACACCATACATTAAGATACCAGCCTATCGAATAATTGCGTATTTAACAATTTTCTAAAATCTAAATAAGAGGACGCCTCTAACATTATTTTTCCTAGCCATGAATTTAATTTAGCGGCCTGAAATGAAAAAGTTCTTCAAGGAACTTTTCGTAATGACAAATATGGAGTTTCTTTCTATTTTAATTGTAATTTTGTAAACTGCTCTGTTCTTGCCTAAGGAATGGCGGTATATTAAATAAAATTAAACCATAAACCACAAAGAAGAGGTATAGTAGAGGCAGAAAGGTTACATAGGACAGGAAAATCTGTGCTCCTAAGCAGGTGTCTGCTGAAGAGGTGGAAGAACGTAGACAAGTTTATTGGAGCTGATCTGACTATTCCTAATCCCATCCCTTTTATATTACATACCTGTTGTCAGATATATCACCTGCAAATGACTCAGATCAGTCTTTCTCCAAGTGAATGAATCCTGCACTGCTATCTGCTGGTGCTTGAATAGCAATAGTATGACATATTTTCTGGACTGATAGCAAATACAAACATGCCTGGTTAAAGGGTACAATACGCCCCAGACATAATTTCTGGATTATTCCTGATGTGAATTATGGGCAAGAGTAATTAACTGGGGGAAAGGCAATGAACCCCATGAATGGAAGATATTGGATTGGATTTATTATTTGATTTACCGCTATTAACATAAGTATTTAGAGGTGTACAATAAAAATCTTATTAAAATACAATATAGTCCCTTCACAAAATCTACAAAAAAACTAACAAACCAATAAAAGAATAAAACAATAGTTAAAATTAACAGAATTACATTACATTACATATTTCTATTCCACCATTACCTTATTTATAGGTTTGCCACAAAAAGAGCTTAGGCGTTTACAAATAATTCAGAACGCCTCCATTAAAATTATTTATAAAGCCAAAAAATTTGATCATGTTTCACCATTACTCAAGAAGGCACACTGGCTTCCGGTAGCACACCGCATTATATATAAACAATGCTTACTTACCTTTAAAGCTTTAGAATTCAAAACTCCTGCCTTTATTTTTAGAGTCTTAATACCTTATACTACCTCTAGATCTCTCAGATCACAAGATCAACATCTATTAGCTATCCCCTCATTAAAAGTTATTAACACAAGGCGCAATACAATCTTTTCTATAACAGCCCCTCAGTCCTGGAATGATCTCCCACTCTATTTAAGACAAGAAAAAAACTTAGAAAAATTTAAGACCAAACTTAAAAGTTTTCTATTTACAGATGCTTTTAATGACTAAAATCTTCTACATTGCCAATCTAATTTTCTTCGTTAATCGTCAGTGTCTCCCTTCCTAATGTACTTCCCTTGAATTATTGAACTTAACAATGAATGTAACCATTAAATAACTTCCCTTTTGTTTTATTATTATACGTAGAAATATCTCACCTAAATGTATTTATATCTATTTAAATAAGTTTACTTTTTTTACCCAAATTATTGTATGTTTAAATGATATGTTACCTAAATTTTTGAACAATTTGTACATCGCCTAGAATTTTGAATAGGCGATAAATCAAATTATTTAATAAACTTGGAAACTTACAAAAAGAGTTATGGAAGAAGGGTTACAACGTTAGATCAGAGAAGGTTTCCAAGAGAGGGAAAAGTAGGATCTGGGGTTAGGGAGGGGATGGTAAGAGGGGGGTTAAGCTTTATCATGGTATTAAGCTTTATTAAGGGATTTCTTGAAGAGTATAGTTTTTATTTCCTTTCTGAACATCTTGTAGTCTGGGGTTGTTGTCAATAGGTTGGAGACTTGGTTGTCTATCTTCGCTGCCTGAGTGGCCAGTAGTCTGTTGTATAGTTTTTTCTGTTTTACTTCTTTGATTGGGGGGTAAGTGAATGGGGTGTGTGTTTTTCTATGCCTGATAGAGGTGGTTTGGATGAGGCGGTCGTTTAGGTAGGTTGGGCTGTCTCCATTTATAGTTTTAAATAGTATACAGTAGAATTTAAATTGTATTCTTTCCTGGATTGGAAGCCAATGAGAATTGATGAATGCCTCAGTAATGTGATCATGTTTTTTCAATGAATAGACGAGTCTCAGAGCTGTATTCTGAATTGTCTGTAGTTGTTTAATCATTATTGCAGGGCAGGGGAGGTAGAGGATGTTGCAATAGTCTAGGATACTTAGGATTAGAGATTGTACTAGGAGCTGAAATTGTGTTTTTTCGAAGAATTTTCGGACTTGTCTAAGGTTTCTCATAACTGCGAAATATTTCTGTATTGTTTTGTTAATTTGTGGTTGCATGGTGCAGCCTCTGTCAATAGTCATACCTAGAAGTTTTAGGGTGGTTTGCAAAGGGTAGTTGATAGAGTTGATTTCTAAGTTGGTTAAGGTTGGGATTTTGTTATTTTCTAGGAGGATGAATTTAGTTTTGTCTGGGTTGAGTTTCAGTTTGTGGTCTTCCATCCAAGTCTTAACTGTAGCTAGAGTTCTGTGTAGAGTGTCTGACATTAAGAGCATTGGTTGGTCGAAAGGAATGAGGATGGTGATGTCCTCAGCATAGCTATAAGAGGATAGGCCTTGTTTGTTAAGGTAAACGCCAAGAGAGGCCGTATATAGGTTGAAGAGAATAGGGGACAGTGGGGACCCTTGTGGAACGCCGCAGGGGTTGGACCAAGGTTTGGATTTTTCTTTGTCTGATTTTACTTTGTATGTTCTGGATTTTAAGAAACCTTCAAACCATGAGTATACTTTATCTGAGATGCCTATTGAGTCCAAGATTTGCAGTAGGATGTTATGGTCTACCAGGTCAAATGCCGCCGTCAGGTCCAACTGTATGAGCAGCATTTTTTTTTCCAATGCTGAGGTGTTGTCTTGCTGTGTCGATAAGAGAGCCTAGTAGTGTCTCTGTGCTGAAGTTAGTTCTGAAGCCGGATTACGTGGGATGGAATAAGTTATGGTCCTCGAGATAGTTGGTGAGGAATTTGGCTACTAATCCTTCTGTTAGTTTGATATATAGAGGTATTGAGGCTATTGGGCTGTAGTTGGATGAGAGATCTGTTGGTCCTTTTGGGTCTTTTAAGATTGGGGTGATGATGATTTCGCTGAGGTCATTCGGGAAAATGCCATCTGTGAGCATGGTTTGTATCCAGTGTAGGAGTAAGGTACGGAACTTAGTGCTCGCTGATGACAGGAGATATGGCGGGCAGTGGTTGAGTTCACATGATGCGTGGCTGTACTTATTGTAGAGTTTGTTGAATCCGGTCCAATGTATCTTAGGGAATTGGGACCAAAATCTGTCTGCAGCACAAGATTCATTTTCTATGGGGAGTATTGTGACTTTGAGTAGGTGGGTTGGGTTACTAATGAGAGTAGCTCTGGTGTTTGTAATTTTATTCTTGAAGTGTTCAGCTAGGAGGGAGGCTGAAGGGGAGGAGTTATTGTTAGTGGTCAAATAGGGTATGGTGTTAGTTAGATCTTTTAATATTTGGAATCAAGTCAATTATTGCTAAATCCTATAGTCACAGTTGCTTCCATAATATAACTCTTGTGAAGAGAATAGTGTGCGTTTCACTTTGTAAGTGTCATTACTATTTTATTTAAAAACTTATATCCCACTTAAACCTAAGCGGTTCACAAAATACATACAGTTCAACAAATATTTTTAAAAATCTCTAACAGTATTATTAAAAGTAAGCAGCTTTCAAGAAAAAGCCTCTATAAACAGTCATTTTTAACACCTTTTTAAATCTCTGAATGTCAAAGAACATCCTAAGTGACCCTGTCAGATTATTCTATAGTAGCACCCCTGCCACTAAGATTACCGAAACCCTCATTTTTGTGTAATGTATGCTTGTCAGCTTTTCACTAACTACCCGTAATGTCTCCTCTGACCTTAGGGCTCGACCTGGTTGATATACTTCCAGCATCTGAGTCAGATACCAGGGGACATGAAAGTGTATCACTTTAAAAATCAACAAAAGAACTTTATAAACAATCCAATATTTCACTGATAACCAATGAAGTTGTTTCAGTAAAGGTGAAACAGGATCGAAACTGCTCCATCCACAAACCAAGCTGCTGCATTTTGAACAACTTACAAAACTTTACATCTGGCAGCTGTAATCCCCAGATACAATGCATTACAGTAATCTAATCATTCAATAATATTTTGCACAATGATCCTAAAATCATAATGTAGCAACATCACTTTTAATCTACTAAGCACTTGCATCTGGAAGAAAGCACACCTGATGACAGCCAACACCTGTGCCTGCATACTCAAGGTAGCATCTAACCAAACCCCCAGTATCTTAAGTTGTTTATAGAAACATGATGGCAGATCAAGGCCAAATAGCCCATCTAGTCTGCACATCTGCAGCACATCTTTCTCTCTTCGAGAGATCCCACGTGCCTATCCCAGGCCCTTCTGAATTCAGACACAGTCTCTGTCTCCACCACCTCTACTGGGAGACTGTTCTATGCATCTACCACCATTTCTGTAAAAAAAAAGTATTTCCTTAGATTACTCCTGAGCCTATCACCTCTTAACTTCATCCTATGTCCTCTCATTCCAGGGCTTCCTTTCAAATGAAAGAGACTCAACATATGCGCATTTATGCCATGTAGGTATTTAAACGTCTCTATCATATCTCCCCTCTCCCGCCTTTCCTCCAAAGTATACAGATTGAGATCTTTAAGTCTGTCTCCATTCGCCTTATGATGAAGACAACGCACCATTTTAGTAGCCTATCTCTGGACCGATTCCATCCTTTTTATATCTTTTTGAAGGTGCGGCCACCAGAATTGTACACAATATTCTAAATGAGGCCTTATACAGGGGCATCAATACCTCCTTTTTCCTACTGGCCATACCTCTCCCTATGCACCCTATCATCCTTCTAGCTTTCACCGTCTCCCTTTCAACCAGTTTGGCCACCTTAAGATCATCACATACAATCATACCCAAGTCCCTCTCTTCTGTCGTGCACATAAGTTCTTCACCCCCTAAACTATACCGTTACCCTTTTTCCTATGAGGAGGAAGAGGAAATAAGATATACAGAGGACAAAGAAGGGTTTTTTTGGGTGGGGGGGGGGGGTTAAAGTAAGAAACAGGGAGGAGGAGAAGAGAAATTAAGCAGATACAATGCTGAAAATCAGTGATAAGAGCAGAATGTGAAATTCTGAGTAACTTAGCTTTTAGAAGTTTTCAAGGCAGTCTTATTCCTAGCACTGAGTGTAGAAATGATGCCCTTTAGAGTCCAATATCAGTGAAAAGACCCTTTCTTTTGGAGGAAAACAAAACTGTCCTTTGTCACACTCCTCCTTGGGTATGGAAACCACTATACCCAAACACAACAGCTCCTCTAAGATGACCTGTACAGTGCTCAATGGCCTGGCTACTCATTTTCTGCTGTCATATACTGTGAAACTATGCTATATTAGTCATCTTGTTTCTGCAAACCTATCTCTGAAAAGAGCTCGTGGCTTTACCCATTCATCATACAGTTTTCACCTACTTATTTCCTGACAGGTTCCGTTACTCAGAAGATGATGTAGTGAATTACATCCTCCAGATCCTGCAGGGAATTGAGTACTTACATGAAAACCATGTTCTCCATCTGGACATCAAGCCCGATAATATCATTATATCTTACATGAATACAGTCAAAATCATTGACTTTGGTAGTGCCCAAAGCTTCAATCACTCAGCACGAAAGCAACTGGACCGCAGAGTGGGCACCCTGGAGTATATGTGTAAGTACTGGTCCATGGACAAATGCTACTTAATAGAAAGACATTTCTAAATAATAATTGTTTCTGATCAAGTCCCAACAGAAATTGGCTGCAGAGCATTGTTCCAGCTAAAAAACAGGAGTCCTTCATCTACAGTCCTGCCAACTGTTTCATTATCACATTTTCAACTGTGAAGAACAGGCAAGCTCTGCAGGACTCCTGAGAACCTGCCTATCCCCAGTGATTGAAAACACAATATTGAAGTACCCTCCCCCACTGACAGCAATAAAAGTGCACAAACTTCCACTCAGCTTAGAAGGAACAGTGCTACAGGAGATACATAATCCAAAGGGTAAACATGGCGCCCATACCTGCTAGAAGTTTCTTATAAGGAATGTGTGATGTCTTCACCAAAAAAGAGATTATGTTCTTACCTTGATAATATATTTTCTAGTAGATAGGTGTGTCATTCTGGACAAGTGGGTAATCTCCCCATTCCTGCTAGCTCTGCAGAAATAATCTACTCCAGATTTTTTTCTGTTACCCTCTTACTTCACTGAGAACTCTACTGCCACCTAAGTTAGTGACAAAGCATGCAAGAGCTCTTCTGAGAACAGGTGAAGTAAGGAAAAATGGGAAAACTTCCCAAGCTCATAAAAGTTCTGCTCCAACAAATAACAAATGAACAGGTAGAGAGTAACCAAACCCAATAAAAGCATTAAGGAGATGCCAAAAATAGACTATATACAATTCTTCATGGGCCAAATGGCTGACTGACATCCAAGATACATATTTGGAAAAGAACAAACAGTATGAAAGAGTAGGCAGGCACAGGAAGGACCGGGCGGAGGTCCAGAATGACACACCTATCTACCAGAAAAGATTATCAAGGTAAGCACATAATTTTTTATTCCAATGCAATAGGTGTGTCACTCTGGACAAGCGAAACGTACAAAAGCAGTTCCAGACATCTAGGGCAGGCTGACTATGCCAGCCCGTAACACTGAGGAGCCAAAGGCAGAGTCTTCTTTTGCTGCCATGTCCACCCTGTAAAACTTTGCAAATGTATATAGAGTTGACCAAGTGACAGCTTGGTCAATCTCTGCTGGTGAAACTCCGCCTTAACTGAAACAAGTGACTGTTTCTCATAAACAAATTAAATAAAGATATAAAAAACAGCAAAAATAGAGGCTTTGAGGAAGGGGAACTCAAGGGAACATGCAGAAACTCCCCAAAACAGCAATTTCAGACCTATCTACACCCACTGATTACTCACTGTGACCTGTACTGGAAATGTGCTGCAGCCTGCCTCAGCTGTTTTAAGTAGTTGGAAAAGGAGAAATCACTGCTTCGGGCAGGAAGTTCCTTTCTACTGCTGATCTTCGGGCTGCTAGTCAGACTTCATGTATGACTGTATCTCCAACCTCACAGACCGACGGATGTGCTAATGGAAGGGGGGAGGCAAAAATGCAGCCAGCATCCTGCAAGACACTGTTTAACCTCTTACGGATGCCTAACAGCCTGTGCTCAAACCCCTGCTACACAGTAGCAGTAGGTAAAAGTCTACAAAATCCTGAGTGGAGAAGAACGGGTACAAGTGGATCAATTTTTCACTCCATCAAAAATTACAAAGACTAAGGGACACTCAAAGTTAAAGGGAAATACTTTTAAAACCAAGAGGAGGCAATTTTTTTTCACTCAGAGAATAAACTCTGGAACGCATTGCCAGAGGTTGTGGTAAAAGTGGATAACGTAGCTGGTTTTAAGAAGGGTTTGGACAAGTTCCTGGAGGAAAAGTCCATAGTCTGTTATTGAGAAAGACATGGGGCAAGCCACTGCTTACCCTGGATTGGTAGCATGGAATGTTGCTACTCCTTGGGTTTTGGCCAGGTACTAAAAACCTGGATTTGCCACCGTGAGAATGGGCTACTGGGCTTGAAGGACCTTTGGTCTGACCCAGTAAGGTTATTCTTATGCTCTTATGACAGTAAGTGGGGACGGCCCAGAGTTCCAAAAATATTTTTGCAGGTTGTTCAGCAGGTACTACAAGGGATTGGCCTGTCAGCTGAAAACCTGTGTCTGCTTCTTCTCCAAGCAGGCAGAGCTGACCTGACACTGGTTAAAATAACTGAAAAATACTGAATAAAATAAAGAAAAAGGAAAGGACAACTGAAACATTCCTGCAGGCTAGCTAGAAGGAAAAAGCTATAGGTGGCAGTAAAGCTCTCAGTGAAATAAGAGGGTTACAGAACCCCCCTCCCCCCCGAATAGATTCCTTTTGCAGAGCTAGCGGAAATGGGGAGATAACCCACTTGTCCTGAATGACACAACTATTGCACTGGAAGAGTCTTTACCCTCCCACACCATCCCCAGCAGTTATAAACACTACCATTATTTTCACAAGATCTCATACCTACTATTTAGAAAAATGGAAGATTAGGTTTACACCTTCTTTTTTTTAATCTTTATTGATTTTCAAACTTTGATAGTGCAATACAATTAATAAATCAGAAATATTGCATAAAACGCACTATTAACTATACAATTATTTCATTAAGCAGTCATTTTCAACCATCCTCATCTCAATTATTAATACAATAATACATATGATATGAGTACAATATTATAATTAAATAATTTAACTCCTCAAAGTACATTTCCCTCCCCCCACCCACCCACCCTGGATGTGTAAGGAAATCTAATAAGAACATAAAAAATGCCTTCACCGAATCAGACCTTAGGTCCATCTAGTCCGGCGACCTGCATATGCGGAGGCTAAGCTAGGTGCTCCCTGATGAAGACCCTGTTTTACCCGTATCCCTCAATGTGATTTGCAAGAAGGTGTGCAACCAACTTGCCCTTGAATCCCAGAATGGTGGTTTTCGTCACAACCTCCTCCGGGAGAGCATTCAAAGCGTCCACCACTCGTTGTGTGAAACAGAACTTCCTCACATTTGTCCTGGGCCTGTTGCCCCTCAATTTCAGTCCACGACCTCTTGTCCGAGTCACATTTGACAACGTGAATAACGGTGTTTCTTGCTTTATTTTGTCGAATCCTTTTATTATTTTAAAAGTCTCTATCATATCCCCTCGCAGTCTTCTCTTCCCCAGGGTGAACAAGCCCAGTTTTCCGAGGCGTTCTTTGTAGCTCAAATTCTCCATACCCTTTACTAGCTTTGTGGCTCGTCTCTGCACTCTCTCCAGCAGGGTTATATCCTTCTTTAGGTAGGGAGACCAGTGTTGGATACAGTACTCCAAGTATGGTCTGACCATTGCTCTGTAAAGCGGCATTATGACATCCGCCGATCTACTTGTGATTCCCTTCTTTATCATGCCCAACATCCTGTTTGCTTTCTTTGCCGCCGCTGCGCATTGAGCCGACGGCTTCAGGGTCCTGTCTATCAGTATTCCTAGGTCCCTTTCTTGTTCGCTCTTGCCCAATGTCACACCTAACATTTTATATTCATGTTCCTTATTTTTCCTGCCCAGGTGCATCACTTTGCATTTTTCTATATTAAACTTCATCTGCCACTTTTCCGCCCACTTCTATAGCCGGTTCAAATCTCTCTGGAGTTCTTCGCTGTCCATATGTGACCCAACTGTCCAACATAGTTTAGTGTCATCTGCAAACTTGATTATATTACTTGTTGTTTCCTCTTCCAGGTCATTTATGAAGATATTGAATAAGATGGGCCCAAGAACCGAGCCCTGGGACACACCGCTTGTCACCTTTTCCCAGTCTGAAAGAAACATGACCCTTACTATAATGCAACAAAAGTAGCCAATGGACTCCATACATCATTAAAGGACTTACTAGTCCCCAAACGTTCCTTCGATAATCTTCTTTCTGTTAGTCCCTGGAGGATTCCATACACTAGGTGTTCAATCCCAACCCACAGTCTGGGTGTTGCAGAAATCCACATATTTTCTGAACATATGCTCTATCCCCTTAGCATGAGAGTTAGTAAACAATCCCAGTTAAGTCTCAAAGCCAAGTATATACCTGCAAATCCAGGACAAGGGGGTAGGGGGAGAATCCCCATCAACACAAGTAAAGCATGAACTGGCTTGCTCTGCAAAATATTACTAAATGATAAACAGGCACAAAGGCAACTCAGAAAAAACATTGAGGAACAATGTAGAACTAACCTGCTATGTGCAACAAGCACCCCAAGAAAGGCTTTTGGTAATGATCACTCACAGAAACTCCCCACAGGATCTGGCAACTGGCTAGAAAATCAAGCCTGTAAGGAGAGTAACTGAGGCAGAAAGGAGCAGGCTACATCAAAACAACTGAGTGTACATAGAGAGGGTCGTATAGAACCCTCCAGGAACTAACAGAAACAAGATTATCGAAAATATAAACATAATCTTCCATTATGTTACGTCCTTTGCGGATTCCATATGCTAGGTGATGTACCAAAGCCACGGTAACAAGAGGAGGACAGAAGAGCTTGCCCTCAAAACTGAGGTCCCAAAAATGGTATCGGAATGCACCGCCACATCCACTGGGTAAAACCAGGTAAAATTATGAAGACAGGACCAAGTAGCCGCCCTACAAATTTCATCAGGATGAATCGCATGAGATTCCACCCATGACACAGCCACACCGCTCTTTGATTGAGCTTTAAGCGAAAAAGGCGGCTGCTTGCTGTGGGCGATGTAAGTCACGGAAATGGTCATTTGAATCCATTGAGCAATCAAGGACTTGGACTCTGGCCTGCGCCGGCGAGGCGCAACAGTTAGAACAAAAAGGTGATCAGTCAGCCTGAACTCATTAGTCCTCTCCAGATAATGGAGCAAGACCCTCCTGACATCCAATCTGCATAAGATCTGGTCTTTGCGCTCTGAACCTGTTGGATGAAATGCAGGCAACTTCATATCTCCTAACAAACGCCACTCCTAAATTCAGAGCCAACCTCATGCAATGGACTCAAACCACATTCACGGAAGGTCAATTCCCACCTGAACTAGGTGAGATTATAATCACCCCTCTTTTGAAAGATATCAAAGGCCCAATAGACACCCCCTCTAACTACAGACCCATCGCCTCAATCCCACTATACGTTAAAATAATAGAAGGACTAGTAGCACAATACCTCACCAACTACCTAGAAGACCATAACATACTTCACCCCTCTCAATCAGGATTCAGATCCAGTTATAGTACAGAGACATCATTAGCAACGCTACTAGATACAGCTAGACAGCACCTTAGTAAAGGAAGAAGATCTGGTTGACCACACCATACTACTTCAGATACTTGACACTATAGGGATCTCAGGAGTAGTATACAACTGGTTCCAAGGATTCCTAAAAACAAGAACCTACAGAGTCAAGTCAAACAACCACAAATCAGACCCCTGGTCTAACCCCTGTGGAGTCCCACAAGGATCACCGCTGTCGCCTATGCTCTTCAACCTCTTCTTATCATCCCTTGGCATCACCTTAGATACCCTAAACGTAACATCTTTCAGCTACGCTGATGATATAACCATACTTCTCCCCTTCGACATCCAAGACCACCACCTCGTTAGGCAACCTAAAAACAATACTGGAAGCAGTGGAAGCATGGATGCTAGACCACAAACTGAAATTAAACTCTGACAAAACAAAATTCCTACTACTTGAAAAGGACAAAACCCCATCCATAACAGAACTAGAAATAAACGTCACCAAATACCCCATACAGTCCTCTTTCAAAATCCTTGGAGTGTCGATAGATAGATGCTGCACAATGCAGATCCAAATCAATAAAACCACTTAAAAAGCATTTTTCACCATGCGCAACCTATGAAAAATAAGAACATTTTTTGATAAAGATCATTACAGGATCATAGTCCAATCCCTTGTCCTAGGACTAGTGGACTATTGCAATATCCTCTACCTACCTTGCCCCACAATCTTGATAACCAACTACAGACCATTCAAAACACAGCCCTCAGGCTGATCTATTCACTCGGAAAATTTGACCATATCACCAATGCCTACCTAGACTCACACTGGCTACCGATACGAGCTCGAATCCAATTCAAATTCTATTGTCTCTTATTCAAAGCAACAAACGGAACTGCACCCACCATCTCAACAACCGTCTAAATCATAACCGCATATCCAGACCAAGAAGAACCCAGACCCTATTCTTCTACCCACCACTCAAGGGAACTCAGCGCAAAAAAATGTACGACGGCCTCCTAGCGACGCAGGCAGCAAAGCTGGACCCCTCCATCTCTAACCTGCTGACAACTAAAAGTGACTTTAAATCATTCCGAAAAGGAATCAAAACTCTGCTTTTCAAAAAACTATACAACCTTCCTATCCCCCCTCGCTTCCTCCCCCCTCCACGCAAACTACCAGCTAACCTCCTCCCTTCGACTATTATCTCCCCAGTGACCCTATCAAGTAACCAACCATAAACCTCTTCTTCCCTTCTAGTGATCCTAAACTCTCCCCTTTGCCTTACTATTCAACGCCCCTAATATGTAATTCCCCTGCATCCACTGTATAAGCGTCCCCTGCATCTACTGTGTAAGCATCCCCTAAATGGCAACTTCCTGGAAATGTCCAGCAATCTTATACTGTAAATTGTAACTTCCTGGAAATGTCCAGCAATCTTATACTGTAATCCGCTTAGAACTGCAAGGTACAGGCGGAATAGAAGTCACTAATGTAATGTAATGTAATGTAACCTAACCTCCTGGTTAGCATGAAAGGCCGAGACCACTTTCGGCAAGATGGAAAGCACAGAACGGAGGAAAACACCTGTGTCCGTAATCTGGAGAAAGGGTTCCCTGCACAAAAGAGCCTGAAACTCCAAAATATGTCTAGCCGAAACAATGGCGACCAGAAAAACAGTCTTGATCGTTAGATCCAGAAGAGAATCATCCTTCAGTGGTTCAAAAGGTGCCTCTCCAAGGCCCTGCAGAACGATGTTAAGATTTCATAAAGGGAAAGGAAGACATAAGGGAGGTCGCAAACGAAGTGATCCTTTCATAAACCTGGACACATCTGGATGAGTAGTAAGAGAACTAGTGCCTTTGCGCGCTCTAAAACATGATAAGTCTGCAACCTGAACTTTAAGGGAAACCACTACTAAACTTTTTTCTAGGTCCACCTGAAGAAAAAACGGGACCACCGAAATGGAAGCCCTCTCAGGCTCCACTTAAATCTTTAGCACACAAATGCTAGACAAACTTCCAGGCTTGGCATAAGAATCCATAGTAGAGGGTTTCTTTGACAAGCACAAGAGTCAAGAAAATAACCTCCGAATAACCACGCTTCATCAAGGCTGAGTGCTCAAGAGCCATACCATAGGACCAAAGCACCGTAGATTCTCCATGGGCACTGGACCATGACTGAGAAGATAATGATGAACAGGGAACCAGAGCTCTGAACATGTACGAGATCCGCATACCATGGACAGCCAGGCCAATCTGGAGCTACTAGAATCACCAGGCCGGGATGCATCACTATCCAGTGGATTACCCGACCAACCAGATGCCACGAAGGGAACACATACAGGAGCTTGTGAACTGGCCAGGGTGTCCAGCCCAAGACTTCAGAGCTGTGTTCTTCGATTGAAAAAGTGCCTGGCCTTCGAGTTCTCTGCTGAAGCCATCAAGTCCAGTTGAAGCTGACTCCAACGTTGAACAATCAGACTGAATGCCTTCTGCAAGATGGACCATTCTTCCGGATCCAGTATTTGTCGGCTGAGGAAATCTACCTGAACGCTGTCAACGCCAGCCACGTGGGCCATTGAGAGCGAAAAAAGATGAGTTTACGCCCAATGAAACAGCATGTGATCTTCTTGGCCAAAGGAAGTGCTTCTCTTGACGATTTATGTACTCTACCACTTTGGGAGAAGACTTGAACCGCTTTTCCTTCCAGAAGGGGCTGGAGAGCGAGAAGCGCCAGCCGAATTGCCCACAGCTCTAGATGATTGATCAACCAACATTTCTGACTAGAAGTCCACTGCTCCTGAATGGATTATTTCTTGCAGTGAGCACCCCAACCTGACAGGCTGGCATTCATCATGATAGTTATCTAATCTGATATCCGAAAAGCCTGGCCTAGTTGAGAGTCTCCCCTTGAAGCCACCAGCTCAGGCTGCTGTGAGCTGGCTCTGTCCAGGGGAGCGGCATCTGAAGGGAATGGTGCTGCGGAGACAACCGAGAGAGAAGGGACTCCTGTAACAGGCGCATGTGTGCTCGGGCTCAGGGAACGGCCTCCAAAGAGGCTGCTATGGACCCCATAACCTGAAGATACAACCAGGCCATGGGAGCTGGGCAGTCCAGAAGAGCTCTGATCTACTGTTGAAGTTTCTGTTTGCGTGCCTTGAAAAGGAAGAAACGCACGAGCCTTCTTGGTATTGAAAAGAAGCCCCAGATACTCCAAAGACTGGAAGGGCATCAAATTGCTCTTCTTGAAATTGACAATCCACCCCATCACTTGCAACTGAGACACTACTGTCTCCACCGCACTTTCAAACTCCAAACGAGATGGAGCCCGAATCAACCAGCTATCCAGGTAAGGATGAACCTGGATCCCCTGCCAGCGGTGAAAGGCTGCCACAACTACTATCACCTTGGTGAAAGTGCGGGGTGCCATCATAAGGCCAAAGGGTAGAGCAGTGAACTGAAAATGCTATTACACAACATGGAAATGCAGAAACCTTTGATGCTCCGGGTCGACTGGAATATGGAGGTAAGCCTCTGTGAGATCCAAGGATGCCAGAAACTCTCCTGGAGAGACAGCTGCTATGACTTTGTGCATGGTTTTCATCTGGAAATGGGGAATCTGCAAGAAGTGGTTGACTGACTTTAGATCTAGAATGGGCCTCCAGTCTTCCAAGCCTTTCTTTGGCACGATGAAGTATAAGAAGTATCTGTCTAAGCCTGATTCTTGTATTGGAACGGGTTCTATCGCTGCGATGTCTAACAGACGTTGCATGGTAGCGCAGACTCAGACCTCCTTTTCCGGCCAACCCACCAGAGGTAGAGGCAGGCAAAAGAAGTCTATCTTGTGCTCCTCCTGAATGATGTCCAGAACCCATTGATCCAATGAAACATGAATCCACTCCTGATAAAACTGAGACAGGCAACCTTCAATGCGAGGAAGCTCTGACTGACTCCTGGCATCATTGGGTCTTCTTAGGAGCAGCCACTGCTCAGGAGCTAGAGGCCTGAAGTTGCCTGGAATTGGAACTGTTGTAAAGAAGGCAGTAGCCCTGGGAATATCTCTGAGAGGAAGATCCTGCAGAACCCTGATGAAACCTGCGGGAGGATCAAAAATTACTACAATCCCCGCCCACTGGCCGACAAGACCTGCTCACAGGAAGAGACTTAGGATGACGCTCAGCCACACTGGACATAAGGTCATCCGGGCCTTTACTAAATAAAAGCTTGCCCTTGAAAGGAAGTCTGCTCAGAGTTCCCTGTCCAAATACGGATCCGAGACCTACGGAGATAGCAGAACTACTGCAGCAAATATGCAACCTATCCCTGGAAACAGGCGTGATCCCGGAGGATTGGAAGACGGCCAACATCACGCCCATCTTTAAAAAGGGATCAAGAGGTGACCCGGGAAACTACAGACCGGTGAGTCTGACCTCGGTTCCGGGAAAAATGGCGGAAGCACTGATAAAAGAAAACATCGATGATCACTTGGAAAGAAACAAACTTTTGATAACCAGCCAACATGGTTTCTGCAGGGGGAGATCGTGCCTAACCAACTTACTACACTTCTTCGAAGGAATTAACAAACAGATGGACAGAGGTGACCCCATAGACATCATATACCTTGATTTCCAAAAAGCCTTTGACAAGGTGCCTCATGAACGATTACTCCGGAAACTGAAGAACCATGGGGTGGACGGAGACGTACATAGATGGATCAGAAACTGGTTGGCAGGTAGGAAACAAAGGGTAGGGTTGAAGGGCCACTACTCTGACTGGAGGAGGGTCACGAGTGGTGTTCCGCAGGGCTCGGTGCTCGGGCCGCTGTTATTTAATATATTCATAAATGATCTAGAAACAGGGACGAAGTGTGAGATAATAAAATTTGCAGATGACACCAAACTATTTAGGGGAGCTCGGACTAAAGAGGACTGTGAGGAATTGCAAAGAGACTTGAACAAACTAGGGGAATGGGCGACAAAATGGCAAATGAAGTTCAACGTTGAGAAATGTAAAGTATTGCATATGGGAAGCAGAAACCCGAGGTACAACTATACGATGGGAGGGATGTTATTGAATGAGAGTACCCAAGAGAGGGACTTGGGGATAATGGTGGACAGGTCAATGAAGCCGACGGCACAGTGCGCAGCAGCTGCTAAGAGAGCGAATAGAATGCTAGGTATAATCAAGAAGGGTATTACAACCAGGACAAAAGAAGTTATCCTGCCGCTGTATCGGGCGATGGTGCGCCCACACCTGGAATACTGTGTCCAGTTTTGGTCGCCATACCTTAAGAAGGATATGGCGTTACTCGAGAGAGTTCAGAGAAGAGCGACACGTCTGATAAAAGGGATGGAAAACCTTTCATACGCTGAGAGATTGGAGAAACTGGGTCTCTTTTCCCTGGAGAAGAGGAGACTTAGAGGGGATATGATAGAGACTTATAAGATCATGAGGGGCATAGAGAGAGTAGAGAGGGAAAGATTCTTCAAACTTTCAAAAAATAAAAGAACAAGAGGGCATTCGGAAAAGTTGAAAGGGGACAGATTCAATAAGAATGCCAGGAAGTTCTTCTTTACCCAATGTGTGGTGGACACTTGGAATGCGCTTCCGGAGGACGTTATAGGGCAGAATACAGTACTGGGATTTAAGAGAGGATTGGACATTTTCCTGCTGGAAAAGGGAATAGAAGGGTATAAATAGAGGATTACTACTCAGGTCCTGGACCTGTTGGGCCGCCGCGTGAGCGGACTGCTGGGCAAGATGGACCTCAGGTCTGACCCAGCAGAGGCATTGCTTATGTTCTTATGACCTTGCCAAGAATTTGAATGAGATCATAAAGAGCATCAGATACATAAGAACATAAGAATAGCCTTACTGGGTCAGACCAATAGTCCATCAAACCCAGTAGCCTGTTCTAACGGTGGCCAACCCAGGTCACTAGTCCTGGCCAAAACCCAAGGTGTAGCAATATTCCATGCTACTGATCCAGGGCAAGCAGTGGCTTCCCCCATGTCTTTCTCAATAACAGACTATGGAATTTTCCTCTAGGAACTTGTCCAAACCTTTCTTAAAACCAGCTAAGTTATCTGCTCTTGCCACAACCTCTGGCAATGCGTTCCAGAGCTTAACCATTCTCTGAGTGAAAAAAAAATTGCCTCCTATTGGTTTAAAAATGATTTCCCTATAACTTCATCTACTGTCCCCTAGTCTTTGTAATTTTTGACAGAGTGAAAAATCGATCCACTTGTACCCGTTCTACTCCACTCAGGATTTTGTAGACTTCAGTCATATCTCCATCCCCTTTATCATCTTGATCACTCTTCTTTGAACCTTTTCTAGCGCCACTATATCTTTCTTGAGATAAGGAGACCAGAATTGAATGCAATACTCCAGATGAGGTCGCACCATGGAGTGATACAGGGGAACTATGACATTCTTAAGTCTGGTTAGCCATCCCTTTTTTAATAATTCTTAGCATCCTGTTAGCTTTTTTGGCTGCTGCCGCACATTGGGCAGAAGGTTTTATCGTATTATCTACAATGATACCCATATCCTTTTCTTGGGCACTAATCCCCAAGGTGGACCCTAGCATCCGGTAACTGATTTGGGTTATTCTTCCCAATGTGCATCACTTTGCATTTGTCCACATTAAATTTCATTTTCATTTTTAAAACTTTTTATTAAAGTTTTAGCTCAGCGATACAAACAACCAAAGAAATAACAGGTCTGGTATCAGATATGGAAAAGATGATTTTTCAAGACAGAAAAACCAGTACCCTATATCAAGGAGGAAAACATGTATATATATCAAGTACAGTTGGAGTTAACCAAAACCATTGGCTAAAGGAAACCAAATCTTTTCAACTTTAGATCTGATGGGCGAGTTAGTAGTTGCCAAATATTCATATTTATGTGTTAACATAACATTGACACACCAAAATGTAGTGTTAAGTAGATTAGTAGACTTCCAATTAGATAAAATCATATGGATTGATAAGGCGATTAATATATCGAACAGCAGAAGTCCTCCAATAGCAAAGAAAATGTATCAGAAATCCAATATCAGATACGAAAGTCTGGATTGAAAAGGATATAATAACTCAACATGAGCTATGTTTCGGCCACAAGGACCGCCTTGGGAATCATTGCACAATAATGCTGAAAAATAGGTTTTCATTATGTGCAATAATGAAGCACGTCAGCCACAACAATCATAACAAGGAATAACTTTCCAAAGCTAATAATAAGACGCTGTTATGAGAACTGTTACCTGCTTCTAATTGCTCCTCTGTACTTGCCCCCTGAAGAACATAAGAACATAAGAATTGCTGCTGCTGGGTCAGACCAGTGGTCCATCTTGCCCAGCAGTCCGATCACGCCTCAGCCTTTAGGTCAAAGACCAGTGCTCTAAATGAGTCCAGCCTCTCCTGCATATGTTCCAGTTTAGCAGGAACTTGTCCAACTTTCTCTTGAATCCCTGCAGGGTGTTTTCCCCTATAACAGACTCCGGAAGAGCGTTCCAGTTTTCTACCACTCTCTGGGTGAAGAAGAACTTCCTTACGTTTGTACGGAATCTATCCCCTTTCAACTTTAGAGAGTGCCCTCTCGTTCTCCCCTTAGAGAGGGTGAACAATCTGTCTTTATCTACTAAGTCTATTCCCTTCAGTATCTTCAACGTTTCGATCATGTCCTCTCTCAGTCTCCTCTTTTCAAGGGAGAAGAGGCCCTGTTTCTCCATTCTCTCACTGTACGGCAACTCTTCCAGCCCTTTAACCATTTTAGTTGCTCTTCTCTGGACCCTTTCAAGTAGTACCGTGTCCTTCTTCATGTACGGCAACCAGTGCTGGACGCAGTACTCCAGGTGAGGGTACACAATGGCCCAGTACAGCGGCATAATAACCTTCTCCGATCTGTTTGTGATCCCCTTCTTTTTCATTCCTAGCTTTCTGTTCACCCTTTTTGCCGCCACAGCACATTGCGCGAACGGCTTCATCGACTTGTCAATCAGAACTCCCAAGTCTCTTTCCTGGGAGGTCTAAGTACCGCCCCAGACATCCTGTATTCATGCATGAGATTTTTGTTACCGACATGCATCACTTTACACTTATCCACATTGAACCTCATTTACCATGTCGATGCCCATTTCTCGAGCTTGATCATGTCACGTTGTGTCTTCACTACTCTGAATAACTTTGTATCGTCCACAAATTTAATCACCTTACTCGTCATACCAATGTCCAGATCATTTATTAAGATGTTGAAAAGCACGGATCCAAGCACCGAGCCCTGCGGCACCCCACTGGTGACGCTCTTCCAGTCCGAGTACTGCCCATTTACCCGCAATCTCTGTTTCCTATGCTCCAGCCAGTTTTTAATCCACGTGAGTATTTCACCCTCGATTCCATGGCTCGCAATTTTCCGAAGTAGTCGTTCAGATGGAACCTTGTCGAATGCCTTCTGAAAATCCAGATATACAATGTCGACCGGGTCGCCCTTGTATATCTGCCTGTTTACAGCCCTTGCTGAATCTGTGCTGGCTGGTCTTCATCAGACCGTGTCCGTCAAGGTGATCAATGATGCAGTCCTTTATCAGCGCCTCTACCATCTTTCCCGGGACCGAGGTCAGACTCATTAGTCTGTAGTTTCCCGGATCTCCCCTCAAACCTTCTAGACTGACCACCAACCCTGTCAGTTACCCGTCTTCGTTTCCAGCATATAGTCATTTCTCCATCAATTTCTTCGGATTGCCCTGGGGGTCGGTAGTAGATGGCGATCTTCATTTCCAGTCCATTTGTTCCTGGAATTTTGAACCTTCAGAACTCAAACTTATCCATCTGTTGTGGCGTGTTCTCTCCAGTAGATTCAATTCCCTCTTTGACATATATGGCAATGCCCCCACCTTTTTGAGCCACTCTGTCTCTGCGGTATAGTTTGTATCCCAGTAGCAGTGTCCCAGACGTTTTCCTCAGTCCACCATGTTTCCGTGATGCCGATGATGTCCATGTTATCTTTTTGTGCCATAGCTTCTAATTCACCCATCTTATTCCTTAGGCTCCTTGCGTTCGTGTACATACACTTGAGTTTGCGGCCTGTTCCCTTCTTGCATTTCCTTCCCTCTTGTGTCCCTTTCGATCTATCTTGCCTGTGATCAGATGAGTCTTCCCCTCTATCTTCCTGCAAGGTATCCTCCGGGTATACTGGTTCCCGAACTATCGACTCTCTCTCGGTCGACTATCGGCTTTCCCCTTCTTCCTAGTTTAAAAACTTTTCAACTTCTCTCTTGATGTTGCTTACAAGTAGCCTCGGACTGCTGGGCATGATGGACCACTGGTCTGACTCAGCAGTGGCAATTCTTATGTTCTTCCTGAATAGCTTGCTCTTCCCACAGAATGTTGTCCTGTTGCGCACGAAGTGGAATCCTTCTTCCTCACACCAGCGCTACATCCACATGTTGACTGCTTGCAGCTCCATCTGCTTCTTCTCGACGGCCCTGGTTACCGGCAGGATCTCAGAGAATGCTATCCTGGTCTTCAGCTTCCTTCCTAGCATCCGGAACTGGTCCTTCAGTGCTTCCCTGTTGTAGTTCTTGTTGCTCACATTGTTCATCCACATATGGATCACCACCACCTTATCTTCTTCCACACTGTCGATGATCCTGTCGATGCAGCTTACTATATCTTCTACCTTGGCTCCCGGTAGGCAGGTCACCAGCCGATCCAGTCTTCCTCCCGCTATGTGACAGTCATCTGATGATGGAGTCCCCCACGATTGCTGAACTCTCTATCTTCTCTTGATTCTCCAGCCACAGCTCCATGTCCCTGGTGTATGTCCATCTCTCCAGCCATAGGTCTGTGTCCTTCGTTCCTATCCATTTTCTCTCATCCTGGCATTGGCTTGCACCAAACTCGTCTTCTTGTGGTTTCCCTCCACTGTTTCCAGATCTCGCTGCTGAGTCACCCATTTTTTCTTGGTGGTTGTCCATCGGGTGGTCCACACTCTCTGTAGGTGTATCTTGGCAGTTCCACTGCTGCTGGTGATTTTCCACAGCCTCCCTGTATGCATCTTCTATGAACTTCTCCAGCTCTCAGACTTCTTCCTTGATGGTGTCCTCTCTCTTGATGTTCTCTACATCCTCTGTCTTGATGTTCTCTGCATCTCTGTCTTCTTCCTCCACTGCTTAGAAAAAAAAAACATAGAAAATGACGGCAGAAAAGGGCCACGGCCCATCTAGTCTGCCCACACTTGTGACCCACCCCCTAACTTCCTCCATGAAGAGGTCCCACATGCCAATCCCATCTTTTCTTAAAATCTGGCATGCTGCTAGCCTCGATTACCTGTAGTGGAAGATTATTCCAGCGGTCAACCACCCTTTCGGTGAAGAAGTATTTTCTGGTGTCGCCATGAAATTTCCCACCCCTGATTTTCAGTGAATGCCCTCTTGTTGCCATGGGTCCTTTAAGAAAGAAGATATCTTCTTCCACCTCGATACGGCCCGTGATATATTGAACATCTCGATCGTGTCTCCCCTTTCTCTGCGTTCCTCGAGTGAGTAAAGCTGCAACTTACCCAGTCGTTCCTCATACAGGAGGAGATCCTTGAGTCCTGAGACCATCCTGGTGGCCATTCGCTGAACCGACTCAATTCTCTGCACATCCTTTTGGTAATGTGATCTCCAGAATTGTACACAGTATTCCAGATGGAGTCTCACCTTGGATCTGTACAACAGCATTATGACCTTGGGCTTACGGCTGACGAAACTTCTATGGATACAACCCATGATTTGTCTAGCCTTAGATGAAGCTTTCTCCACTTGATTGGCAGTCTTCATGTCTTCGCTAATGAAGTGCCTCCAGTTCCGGTATTCTGCCCTCCAGGAGTCTGATTTTTTTCTTCAGGCTCTCCAGTTCTCCACATCGAGCACATACGTAAGACCACCTCCCAGAGAGGAGGTAGTCATACATATGGCAGACGGTGCAGAAAACTGGGTAGCTCAACATCCTGCTTCTGTCTGCTGCTTCCATTGCTGCCCGCTTACCGGTCGAATGTGGATGTCTTCTATGTCTGTCCTTTGTGCCTGCTGTGTCCTCTGTCTGCCTGGTTTTGTGTCCTCTGCGCCTGCTGTGTCTGCCTGGTTGTGTGTCCTCTGTGTCATAGAAACATAGAAACATAGAAATTGACGGCAGAAAAGGGCTATAGCCCATCGAGTCTGCCCATACCAATGACCCACTCCCTGATTCTTACTCTCCTAGAGATCCCACATGAATATCCCATTTTCTCTTGAAATCTAACACGCTGCTGGCCTCAATCACCCTCTGAGGCAGCTCGTTCCAATGATCTACCACCCTTTCAGTGAAGAAGTACTTCCTCGCATCACCCTGAAATTTCCCTCCCCTGATTTTCAGCGAGTGTCCTCTGGTTACTGAGGGCCCTATAAGACTGAAGATATCATCTTTCACCTCTATACGCCCAGTAATATACTTAAAGGTCTCAATCATGTCCCCTCTCTCCCTTCGCTCCTCCAGTGAGTACATCCGCAGTTTTTTTAACCTTTCTTCATACGTGAGTTCCCTGAGCCCCAAAACCATCCTGGTAGCCATTCGCTGAACCGACTCAATTCTCAACACATCTTTTCGGTAGTGTGGTCTCCAGAATTGAACACAATACTCGAGATGAGGTCTCACCATGGATCTGTACAGCGGCGTTATGACTTCAGGTTTTCTGCTGACAAAACCCCTACGGATACAGCCCATCATTTGTCTTGCCTTGGACGATGCCTTCTCCACTTGATTGGCAGCCTTCATATCGTCGCTAATGATCACTCCTAAATCATGTTCCACTGTGGTCCTGGACAATGTTTCACCATTTAGTGTGTAAGTTCTGTGTGGATTTTTTTTGCCTAGGTGCATTACTTTACATTTTTTAGCATTGAAGCCCAGCTGCCAAGTTGATGACCACTGTTCAAGCTGTCTTAGGTCCTGCGTCATAAAGTCAGGCACACTGCTTTTGCCAACTATGTTGCATAGTTTGGCATCGTCGGCAAACAGTGATACTTTTCCTCTAAGTCCTTGGGTCAAATCTCCTATGAATAAATTGAATAGAATCTGCCCTAAGACGGAGCCCTGAGGTACTCCACTCATCACTGCTGACGTTTTGGAGGGGGTACCGTTTAACATCACCCTTTGAAGCCTACCATCTAGCCAATCCCTTACCCATGTTGTGAATGTATCCCCTAATCCCATCGATTTTAGTTTGTTCAACAGCCTGCGGTGTGGAACGCTATCAAAAGCTTTGCTGAAGTCTAAGTATATCACGTCAAGGGACTCACCGGCATCCATATGACTGGTCACCCAATCAAAGAAGTCAATCAGATTAGATTGGCAGGACCTTCCCCTGGTGAATCCGTGTTGCTGTGGATCACGTAGATTTTCTTCATCTAGAATTTTGTCAAGTTCCTGTTTGATCAGTGTTTCCATGAGTTTGCACACTATGGATGTAAGACTCACCGGTCTGTAATTTCCTGTCTCCGTTCTGCAGCCCTTTTTGTGGAGTGGTTGTGTGTCCTCTGCGCCTGCTGTGGCTATCCTCGGCACCTGCTGTGTCCTCTGTGTCTGTCTGGTTGTGTGTCCTCTGTACCTGCTGTGTCTGCCTGGTTGTGTGTCCTCTGCGCCTGCTGTGTCCTCTGTGTCTTCTTGGTTGTGTGTCCTCTGTACCTGCTGTGTCTGCCTGGTTGTGTGTCCTCTGCTCCTGCTGTGGCTGTCCTCTGGGCCTGCTGTGTCCTCTGTGTTTGCCTGGTTGTGTGTCCTCTGCGCCTGCTGTGGTCTCCTTCTGATCTCCTTTAGCGGTGGCTTGTCCCTTCTTAAGGCCCTTCTCAAGGCCCTTTCGCAAAGGCGCTCTTACTAAGGCGAGCGCCTTTAACACTCGCCTTCGATGCGCGCCAAACGGCTGAGCACTGTTGGCCCTTCCCCTTTTAAGGAGGAGCTCTGGTGGATGATGTAAGGGGGTGGGCGGAGCTACCTCTTGCCGATGCCCCTTGCTCTCTCCTGCCTTCTGTTGCTCCTTCTTTCCCTCTTCTGTTCTCTGCTCTGCTTTTCTCTCCTTCTCTTTTCCTGCCTCCTGCTCTCCGCTGTTTAGTTACACGTGTGCAAAACTAACCCATTTGGAGAAACTGCCCCCTCACACAGTCATATTACCAGTAGCTCCATCCCATCTTTTCCTCATAACCCCATACATTTTCTTGTTGATATGATTTGGATTTTGAAGTCTTTTCCTTCCTTCTTATAGCTCCTGAGATGGTGAAAGGGGATCCAATTGGTGCAGCTGCTGATATTTGGAGTATAGGAGTACTCACTTATATCATGTGAGTAATGACTTGCAGGGCCTTCTGTACAGTACTTCCTATATATTTAGGGAATCATTACCGAATGTGTTCTTACTGAGAATACATCTATCGCCATAGTTTATGCTGAATCAGCACTGCAGGATGTTAGTGCTGAGATTACACTTATCTCCATAGTTTAGGCTGAGTCAGTATTATGGGTGTTAGTACTAAGATTATACCTGTCGCCATATTTTATACAAAAGGACTGATTTAAAAAGACGTGTTAGAATTGTGCACTGAGTTTCAGCACAGTTTCTTAATACACTTGTTAAGAGCTTATGGCCAACGTAGAACACAAAGCCAAACAATTTAAAAGGGAAACAATGTATGCAAAATTGGAAAACGCAATAATGAGTAGTAGGTTGAATCAAGCTACATGCAAAAAACTCAAAAAAGAGCTTACCTATTATAGAGAACATCTAAAGAAAGCCCTCCAATTATTCAGAATTTCAATAGTTCAAAAAGCACAGTTACTTGCCATAACAGGTGTTATCTAGGGACAGCAGGCAGATATTCTCACATATGGGTGATGTCATCCATGGAGCACGGTACGGATAGTCTGAAAGTGAACTGTCCCTTTGCATTTTTTAAAGTGCTTGCGACTATCTGCACCGCGCATGCGCGACTGCTTTCCCATATGAAGAGGCTTATGGTACCTCAGTTCCATAAGCAAGCTAAGAAGCCAACCAGGGGAGGTGGATGGGTTGTAAGACTATCTGCCTGCTGTCCCCGGATAACAGCAAGTAACTGTGCTTTATCCTAGGACAAGCAGGAAGCATATACTCACATATGGGACTCCCTAGCTTACTGCAATGGGATGGAGGGAGAGTTCGCCACTAAGATAATAAATTTTGTAACACTGTTTGGCCAAAGTGACCATTCCGTCTGGAATAGGATTCCAGACAGTAATGAGAGGTGAACTGAAGACCAAGTAGCTGCTTTGCAGATTTCATCAAGGGGAGTGGAATGCAATAATGCAACTGAAGCTGCCATAGCTTGGACCTTATGTGCTGTTACACAACCCACAAGCTGCAGCTCAGCCTGAAAATGAAATACAGGCCACCAACCATGTGGAAATAGTTCTTTTGGATACAGGGCGGCCCAATCTGTTAGGGTCAAAGGAGATGAACAGTTGAGGAGATGTTCTTTGAGACTGAGTCCTTTGCAAGTAATAAGCCAAGGCTAGTTTGAAGAGTATGAAGAGTTGTTGCACTAGGATGAGGTTTTCGAAAGAAAACTGGAAGCACAATCTATTGATTGATGTGAAAATCTGTGACCACTTTTGGTAAGAATTTAGGATGGGTGCGTAGGACTACCTTAACATGGTGGAATACCGTAAAGCAGGGCTGCCCAATTCTGGTCCTTGAGATCTGGCAGGCCAGGTTTTCAGGATATCCACAATGAACATGCATGAGACAGGTTTGCATACCAAAAAGGCAGTGCAGGCAAATCTCTCTCATACATCTTCATTATGGATATCCTGAAAACCTGGCCTGCCAGAAGATCTCAAGGACCGTAATTGGGCAGCCCTGCCGTAAAGGGTCAGTCCCACACCAACATCTGAAGCTCACTCAAGCAATGTGCAGAAGTGATGGACATTAAAAATACCACTGTTGAAATGAGATATTTAAAATGAGCAGAAGACATTGGTTCAAATGGAGGCTACATCCAGCTAAAGAGAACAACTAAGATCTCAAACCACCCGAAGTGGCTTAAAAGGTGGTTTGATATTGTAAAGGCCTGCCATAAACCTGGAAAAAAGAGGATGCACAGCCAGAGATTTATTGTTGACCTGGACATGGAAAGCACTGATGGTACTCAGGTGGAGTTAAAACCTGAGTTGGCCCAAAAAGAAATACAACGTTTACAAATTATTCAGAACACAGTAATAAAAGTCATTACTAATTTAAAAAAGTTTGATCACATCACACCCCCTCCTAAAAAACGCCTACTGGCTGCCAATTCCACATAGGATAACCTACAAACTAGCGCTTCTGACATTTAAAATCCGGCAAACACAGCAATCTATCTTTCTTGACAGACTGCTGTTGCCTTCATGAACACTTAGATCAGCAGAACAAAATCTTTTAACAAGTCAGTCGTTGAAAATCATAAATACGAGAAGAGCGGAGATTTTCTCCATTACAGCCCCACAAATTTGGAATCGACTTCCATCTTTTTTGAGAAGGCAGTTAGATAAATTCAAAATTGTTCTTAAAACATTACTATTTAATGATGCTTTTCAGAATTAAGTTCTGAAATGGTTATTATCTATTAACAGGGATACATAGATAGACTCTCTAAAATACCAGAAACTAGCCTTATAAGGCTAAAAACCCTTCCCTCCCTTAATGTGTTTACCTTGAATGTTTCTTTACTTTTAAAAATTGTAGTTCTCCACCTTTTCTCCTGGTGTCTCTTGTAAGTCAGTATTAATATTAGTATTGTTTATATGTCTTCTTTGTAAATATAATTTTTAATGTAAATCGCTTAGAAATTATATAAGCATTTTATCAAATTTTTAATAAAACTTGGAAACTTGGATAAGTGAAGAAGAAATTCCAACACTAAAGATATGGAGGAGGATGAAGCATCAAGATGCTGAAGATCACACCATGCTGATAACCATATCCACTTCTGTTGGTAGCACTGCCGCATGGAAGGTTTTCTGGATGCAGCTAAAATGACTGTTGAGGTCAAGCTGAAAGGTAGCAATCTGAATGAGAAGAAGCAGAAAGATCTGCATGGTTATTGGATCTTTGACTGTGAGCTGAAGTAGAAAGGAGAACCATGGTTGTCTGGGCCACCAAGGAGCTACAAGGACCATGGTGGCTGATTCTTGAGTGAGCAGGATCAGCATTTTAAATATGAGAGGAACTGGAGGAAACAAATAGAGGAACTTGTCCCTCCCAAATTCAGAAGAAAAGCACCTGCCTCCAGACAATGATGGAACAGAATTGAGGCAGTCTGTGTTTGGGGGGGGGGGGGGGGGGGACGTAAAAGCAGTTACTTACCGTAACAGGTGTTATCCAGGGACAGCAGACAGATATTCTCATATGTGAGTGATGTCATCCACGGAGCTCTGGTACGGACAGCTTTAAAAGTGTATCGCCACTTTAAGAACTTAAGAAAGTTCACAAACTACACGCACAGTGCTTGCACAAGTGCCTTCCCGCCCGACGCAGGCTCACCGCTCCTCAATTCCATAATCAAGCTAAGAAGCCAACCAGGGGAGGTGGGTGGGTTGTGAGAATTATCTGCCTGTTGTCCCTGGATAACACCTGTTATGGTAAGTAACTGGGCTTTATCCCAGGACAAGCAGGCAGCATATTCTCACATGTGGGACTCCCTAGCTTACTAGAATGGAATGGAGGGAGTGTTGGCTATTAGGAAAATTAATTTTGTAATACTGCTTGGCTGAACTGACCGTCCCGTCTAAAATAAGATTCCAGACAGTAGTGAGATGTGAATGTATGAACTCGGGACCAAGTAGCAGCTTTACAGACCTCACCAATAGGAGTGGAACAAAGAAAAGCTACTTTGTACGCTGTGATGTGACTCTCCAGTTGCAGTCCAGCTGAGCATAACAGAAGGCGATACAAACTGGCAACCATGATTAAATAGTTCTTTTAGATACCATTTGGCCCAATTTGTTAGGATCAAAAGAGACGAACAATTGAGGAGATGTTCTTTGCGACTGAGTCCTTTGCAAGTAGTAAGTCAAGGCTCGTTTGCAGTCCAACGTATGAAGAGCCGCTTCTCCAGGATGAATGAGGCTTCGGGAAAAAAACCACCCGTTAGCACAATAGACTGATTGAGATGAAATTCAGTGACTACTTTTGGAAGAAACGTTGGATGTGTACAAAATACTACTTTCTCATGGTGGAACACTATAAAAGGTGGGTCCGCCACCAACACTTGAAGCTCACTCATTTGATAAGCAGATGTAAGGGAGATAAGAAAAAACACTTTCCAAGTGAGATATTTAAGATTAGCCGAAGACATTGGTTCAAAAGGAGGCTTCATAAGTTTAGCAAGAACTACATTAAGAACTCAAACCACTAGAGGCGGTTTAAGAGATGGCTTGACATTGAAAATTCCCTTCATAAATCTGCCTACGAGCAGTGAGAAGTTTTCCCTCGACTGGTCTGTGGAAAGCATTGATACTACTGAGTTGAACTCTAATAGAAGTAATCTTAAGGCCTGTGTTGGATAAATGTAGAAGGTAATCAAATACTGAAGGTATAGAGATGGAAGCAGCATCCATGATGATGAAGAGTACACAGTTGAAAACCGTGTCCATTTCTGTTGGTAGCATTCTGTGTAGACAGTTTTCTTGATGCTTCTAAGTATGACAGGATCTGAAAGATGACTGTCAGCTGCTATTATCCCGAAAGATATCAAGCTGTCAGGTGCAAAGACTGAAGATTGGGATGGAGAAGAGATCCTTGACTGTGTGAGAAGAGAAGGAAAAATTTGCAGGGGTACTGGATCCTTGACAGTGAGCTGAAGTAGAAGTGAGAACCAGGGTTGTCTGGGCCACCGAGGAGCTATGAGAATCATGGTGGCTGAGTTCCATTTGAGCTTGACTAGCATCTTGAGGATGAGAGGAATTGGTAGAAACACATAGAGGAACTTGTGCGTCCAATCCAGGAGGAAAGCATCTGCTTCCAGACGCCAGGAGGAGTACTGTCTGGAGCAAAATTGAGTCAGTTTATGATTGAGAGGAGACGCAAACAGGTCTATCTGATGTGTCCCCCAGAGAGAGAATATCTGATGCATGACTTGAGATGAGTGTCCATTCGTGTGACTGGAGAAACCCACTGAGCTTGTCTGCGAGAGAATTCTTTTCTCCGTGAATGTAAATCGCTTTGAGAAATATGTTGCAAGTAATTGTCCATTGCCAAATCCATTGAGTTTCTTGACAAAGGAGGAGAGAACCTGTTCCTCCTTGTTTGTTTATATAATACATTGCCACCTGATTGTCCGTACAAACTAACATAGAAACATGATGGCAGATAAAGTCCAAATGGCCCATCTAGTCTGCTCATCCGCAGTAACCATTATCTCTTTCTCTCTCCAAGAGATCCCACGTGCCTATCCCAGGCCCTTCTGAATTCAGACACAGTCTCTGTCTCCACCATCTCTTCTGGGAGATTGTTCCATGCATCTATCACCCTTTCTGTAAAAAAGTATTTCCTTAGATTACTCCATAGCCAATCACCTCTTTACTTCATCCTATGCCCTCTCATTGTAGAGTTTCTTTTCAAATGAAAGAGACTCGACTCATGGACATTTACATTATGTAGGCATTTAAACATCTCTATTATATCTCCCCTCTCCCGCCTTTCCTCCAAAGTATACATATTGAGATCTTTAAATCAATCCCCATTTCCCTTATGATGAAGACCATTTTAGTAGCCTTCCTTTGCACCAAGCCAATCCTTTTTATATCTTTTTGAAGGTGTGGCCTCCAGTATTGTATACAATATTCTAAATGAGGTCTCCTCCCATTAAAAGGCATATTCCATCCAGGAAAACTAGGGACATCCCTCTCCTTCAGAATCACAGAGCTCTGGAATAACCTTTCTACCCCACTTCGGAATCTGGGTGCCCTCCAACTTTTCCGAAAACATTTAAAAACTTGGCTATTCTCAAAAATGTAATATTTACTCCTCTTTGTTATACTAAGTCCCTCTAAACTTTCTTTATACTGTCCTGTAACCGTCATTGGAGTTCCTTCTCTATACCATTTCCTGTAAACCGTGTCGAGCTCTACAAGTGTGGAGATGATGCGGTATACAAACTTAAGATTTAGTTTAGTTTAGTTTACCAGAGTTTTATACAAAGGCATCAAAACCTCCTTTTTCCTACTGGCCATACCTCTCCCTATGCAACCTAACATCCTTCTAGATTTCGCTGTCACCTTTTCAACCTGTTTGGCCACCTTAAAGTCATCACATACAATCACACCCAAGTCCTGCTCTTCTATCATGCATATAAATTCCTCTACCCCCTAAACTGTACTGTTCCCTCTGGTTTTTCCAGGCCAAATGAATGACCTTGCAATTTTAGCATTAAATTTTAGCTGCCAACTTTCAGACCATTCTTCAAGCTTTGACAGGTCTTTCTTCATGTTATTCACACCATCCGGCGCGTCTACTCTAATGCCGATTTTGGTATCACCCACAAAGCGGCAAATCTTACCTGATAGCCCTTCAGTAATATCGTTTATAAAAATGTTAAAAAGGAAAGGCCCAAGAATAGAACCTTGAGGCACACCACTGGTAACATCACTTTCCTCTGTCGCCTTCACTCAACCAGTTCTTGACCCAGCCCATCACTAGGAGGACTTGGTTGTTTATAATATGTTGAAAAGTCTTGAGAGCACTGCATATAGCCCTGTTCTCCAAGATATTTATGTGAAGAGTCTGCTCCTGAGCCGACCAGCGACCTTCTGTGTGAAGACCGTCTAGATGAGCTCCCCAAGCATAGTTTGACGAGTCTAAACTAAACTAAACTAAACCTTAGGTTTGTATACCGCGCCATCTCCGCAAGCGCAGAGCTCGGCACGGTTTACAGAAGTTAAGAGGAAAGGAACTACAATGAAGGGATATAGGAGAGGGACTGAGAAGATAGAGAGGGACAGGGTACTAGAGAATGGGAGGTGATTAGATTTTTGAAAAGAGCCAAGTTTTCAAGTGTTTGCGGAAGGATTGTGGTTAAGACTTTCTGATGCAGAAGGGTTTGAAACAACCACCCTCTGGAAAGATTGGAAGAGTTCATCCACCACTGCAGAGATTGACGAAATGAAAATGTGACTGTAATCTGCTGAGAGAGTGGGTCGAGAGCTTAAGACCATTGAGAGGCGAGAGACCATTGAGGTGTCCTGAGTTGAAGTCTCGCAAAGGGGATAACGTGAACCGTGGAGGCCATGTGGCCCAGAAGCACCATCATCTGGCTGGCTGAGATTGCTGGAAGGCGATAAATCTGAATGCAAAGCTGAATCAAATTTTCTTGGGGAAGAAATGCTCTGAGATGAATGGTGTCGAGCAGGAGGTGTCCTGGGGAAGAAACGTTCTGAGATCAATGGTGTCGAGGAGAGCTCCAATAAACTGCAGAGGTTGAGGGTTGAATTTGAGATTTGGGAAAATTGATTTCAAACTACAACTGTTGAAGCAAGAGAATTGTCGATCGTGTTGCTGTCCACACACCTTGAGGAGTGGTATCTTTTATGAGCCAATCATCGAGATAAGGAGAAACTTGAAAACATTGAGTCTGCAGAGCCGCAGCCACTTGGTGAACACTCTGGGTGAGGATGCGAGGCCGAATGGCAGAACCTTGTATTGAAAGTGTTGCTTTGCTACCATGAAATCTGAGGAATTTCCTGTGGGCAGGATGAATTGGAATGTGTATATAAGCTTCTTTTAGATCCAGAGAACATAACCAATCGTTTTGATCTAAGAGGGGATATAACATTACCAAGGATAATATGCAAAACTTTTCCTTTACCAGAAACTTGTTCAGGGCCCCTGAGGTCTAAAATTGGACATAGACCTCCTGTCTTGTTCGGAATGAGAAAGTACCAGGAGTAAAACCCCCGATTTCTCTGAACAGGTGGAAACTTTTCTAAATGCATTCAGAAGAAGTAAAAATTATCTACTGAAGAAGAAGGGATGTCTGCTGAGGGTCGAAAAAGGACTCTCTTGGAGGATGATCTGGAGGAATAGTGAGGAAATGGAGATTATCCCCCTCAAATGACCTTTAGAACCCAGAGATTTGTTGTTATCAGATTCCATAACAACAGAATATGGAATCCCACAAGGCTCGAGTTTTGTCTCCCTTACTATTCAATATTTTCCTAGCCCCTCTTCTAACTTTAGGACAATCTATCGGTTTCACAACATTCGCTTATGCAGACAATGTTCAACTAGTTCATCTGATTGATTTAAATAATGCAAACAAAATAATTCTCATTAATCAAAAGCTAGAAAAAAATTAATGTTTGGCTTGACTCACATATGCTCTCTTTGAACATCGATAAGTCCAAACTAATGATTTTTCCCATCAAAGATGGACTCTCCCTTCAAACTTCCCTTAAGCTCAAAACTCAACTTATCAAAGTGGTATCTTCATTAAAGTTACTAGGAGTCACATTTAATAGTAAATTCACATATCATTTACATATCAGCATAGTAGTTCATCGTTGCTTTTATCGATTGCGCATGATAAGATCTTTATCTAAATTGTTAAGAGCCCGTTTCCCTGAACATTTTGATCCACTCTTTTGTGATTTCATGTATCGATTATTGTAATGCCCTCTTCAAAGGCACAACAAAAAAGGAAATAAGAAGACTCCAATTAGTAAAAAAACTGCAGTAAAAATTTTATTTAATGCAAAAAAATATGACCATGTCACCCCTCTTTTACATAATGCTCACTGGTTGCCAATACAACACAAAATCACCTATAAAATTATTATTATTTTTTTTTTTTTTTTTATTTATTCGAGTTTTATACCATTATTACATATACATAATAGTAAGGTAAGGAACATAAATAATATTAATACATCAATCATAAAGCTATCACATAAATTCCTCTAGTCCTCATAACTATGGGAGGGCAAGTACTATATATTCTAGAAAAAAGTCACATAAACATGATCATATAGACCAAACATATTAGTGTTTAGAAATTCAAAACTCCAAACAATTAATTATGTGGTAGCAGAGGAAATACTAATGGATTCTTGATGTTGCAAAAATTGTTCTAATTGAGTTGAGTCCCAATAAACATAATCATTTTCCTTAAATTTAATCAAGCATTTACAAGGAAATTTTAAATAAAATGTGGCTCCCAAAGCCAACACCCTAGATTTCAAAGCCAAAAATGATTTTCTTCTCAATTGTGTTGCCTGGGCCACATCTGGAAAAATCAATACGTTATCTCCGCAAAACTTAGTCTGCTTATTCTGAAAATAAGCTTTCATTATCAAGGATTTATCTATCTCTCTAGAACAAGTTATAAGAAGTGTAGATCTAGTTTGGATTATATCCTGTGAGTCTTCTAAAAATCCAGTTAAATCGAAATCAATTTGTTCCAACTGATCTATACCTGATTCTATGGGAACTTTTTTCCTCTGAGGGATATAATACAAATTTGTCAAAGGCAAATTTTCTACGTCCGTCATCCCCAAAATTTCCTTAAAATATTTTTTAACCAATATTTCTGGAGATAATAAATGTGTTTTGGGGAAATTAACTAGACGCAGATTTTTTGCTCTGTACAAGTTCTCCATTTTCTCAAATTTCATATGAGTGATATGAAAATCCTTAACAGCTGTTGTAGAAACTGCCTGTAATGTAACCACCTGAGACTCAGTTGTTCTAATCGATTTTTCCATAATTTTTAAGTTTGAATCAACGTTTGCAAACTTTTCAATCACCTCTTGCGAAAATTTTTCATTTTGTTGAACCACAGATTTTAATAACCCCTCCATACGAGTATTTATTTGCCAAAGATCTTTCAAAGTAACTTCCTGAGGTTCAGTCGGAGGCTCTCTGGCAAACAAAGCCTCACCTTGAAAGGATAAGGCTTTGGGCATCACTCCATAAACTAATGAAGGTGATCCCACCTGCCCAGAGGAATCTCCCGACTGACTACTGGAGCCTATCTTAGGTTCCAGAACATCAGGATAATTCGGTGGGGGGGGAGGAGTTCTACCTGGGGGGCTAAGGGATGCCCCCGATAGCGAATCCGCTCCCTGACTGTGGCCTAAGGTACTGGTTGGAATAAAGTGCCTATCAATGGGACCTAATAATATCGGTGTGGACACCTTTGCTTTACCTTTCCTTTTCCCCATAACGGTAAATATTAATACATACAGTTCCCCCCGTTCCTCCCAGTGTCTCCAAGGGGCTCCCAAGGGGCAAACGTGCCCCTTAGGGCACGCCCCTTTGGCCACGCCCTGCGGCCGCGCCCTGCGGCCGCACGCCGCAGTCGCGGCGTCCTTTTAGCCCCGCAGGAAGAAGGACCCGCGTGACGTCAGTGCCTCTGTCTCCGCGGGTGCCCGACTGAAACCTGGCTCCGACTCTCCAGCTCCAAGATGGTAAGGAAGCACTGCAGTCCAGGGCACACTCAAAGTCCACCAAGATGGTAACACCCGAAACAACCTGCCTCTCCGGTCTCCTGCAGTCGCGGCGTCCTTTTAGCCCCGCAGGAAGAAGGACCCGCGTGACGTCAGTGCCTCTGTCTCCGCGGGTGCCCGACTGAAACCTGGCTCCGACTCTCCAGCTCCAAGATGGTAAGGAAGCGCTGCAGTCCAGGGCACACTCAAAGTCCACCAAGATGGTAACACCCGAAACAACCTGCCTCTCCGGTCTCCTGCAGTCGCGGCGTCCTTTTAGCCCCGCAGGAAGAAGGACCCGCGTGACGTCAGTGCCTCTGTCTCCGCGGGTGCCCGACTGAAACCTGGCTCCGACTCTCCAGCTCCAAGATGGTAAGGAAGCGCTGCAGTCCAGGGCACACTCAAAGTCCACCAAGATGGTAACACCCGAAACAACCTGCCTCTCCGGTCTCCTGCAGTCGCGGCGTCCTTTTAGCCCCGCAGGAAGAAGGACCCGCGTGACGTCAGTGCCTCTGTCTCCGCGGGTGCCCGACTGAAACCTGGCTCCGACTCTCCAGCTCCAAGATGGTAAGGAAGCGCTGCAGTCCAGGGCACACTCAAAGTCCACCAAGATGGTAACACCCGAAACAACCTGCCTCTCCGGTCTCCTGCAGTCGCGGCGTCCTTTTAGCCCCGCAGGAAGAAGGACCCGCGTGACGTCAGTGCCTCTGTCTCCGCGGGTGCCCGACTGAAACCTTGCTCCGACTCTCCAGCTCCAAGATGGTAAGGAAGCGCTGCAGTCCAGGGCACACTCAAAGTCCACCAAGATGGTAACACCCGAAACAACCTGCCTCTCCGGTCTCCTGCAGTCGCGGCGTCCTTTTAGCCCCGCAGGAAGAAGGACCCGCGTGACGTCAGTGCCTCTGTCTCCGCGGGTGCCCGACTGAAACCTGGCTCCGACTCTCCAGCTCCAAGATGGTAAGGAAGCGCTGCAGTCCAGGGCACACTCAAAGTCCACCAAGATGGTAACACCCGAAACAACCTGCCTCTCCGGTCTCCTGCAGTCGCGGCGTCCTTTTAGCCCCGCAGGAAGAAGGACCCGCGTGACGTCAGTGCCTCTGTCTCCGCGGGTGCCCGACTGAAACCTTGCTCCGACTCTCCAGCTCCAAGATGGTAAGGAAGCGCTGCAGTCCAGGGCACACTCAAAGTCCACCAAGATGGTAACACCCGAAACAACCTGCCTCTCCGGTCTCCTGCAGTCGCGGTGTCCTTTTAGCCCCGCAGGAAGAAGGACCCGCGTGACGTCAGTGCCTCTGTCTCCGCGGGTGCCCGACTGAAACCTGGCTCCGACTCTCCAGCTCCAAGATGGTAAGGAAGCGCTGCAGTCCAGGGCACACTCAAAGTCCACCAAGATGGTAACACCCGAAACAACCTGCCTCTCCGGTCTCCTGCAGTCGCGGCGTCCTTTTAGCCCCGCAGGAAGAAGGACCCGCGTGACGTCAGTGCCTCTGTCTCCGCGGGTGCCCGACTGAAACCTGGCTCCGACTCTCCAGCTCCAAGATGGTAAGGAAGCGCTGCAGTCCAGGGCACACTCAAAGTCCACCAAGATGGTAACACCCGAAACAACCTGCCTCTCCGGTCTCCTGCAGTCGCGGCGTCCTTTTAGCCCCGCAGGAAGAAGGACCCGCGTGACGTCAGTGCCTCTGTCTCCGCGGGTGCCCGACTGAAACCTGGCTCCGACTCTCCAGCTCCAAGATGGTAAGGAAGCGCTGCAGTCCAGGGCACACTCAAAGTCCACCAAGATGGTAACACCCGAAACAACCTGCCTCTCCGGTCTCCTGCAGTCGCGGCATCCTTTTAGCCCCGCAGGAAGAAGGACCCGCGTGACGTCAGTGCCTCTGTCTCCGCGGGTGCCCGACTGAAACCTGGCTCCGACTCTCCAGCTCCAAGATGGTAAGGAAGCGCTGCAGTCCAGGGCACACTCAAAGTCCACCAAGATGGTAACACCCGAAACAACCTGCCTCTCCGGTCTCCTGCAGTCGCGGCGTCCTTTTAGCCCCGCAGGAAGAAGGACCCGCGTGACGTCAGTGCCTCTGTCTCCGCGGGTGCCCGACTGAAACCTGGCTCCGACTCTCCAGCTCCAAGATGGTAAGGAAGCGCTGCAGTCCAGGGCACACTCAAAGTCCACCAAGATGGTAACACCCTCCGGTCTCCTGCAGTCGCGGAGTCCTTTTAGCCCCGCAGGAAGAAGGACCCGCGTGACGTCAGTGCCTCTGTCTCCGCGGGTGCCCGACTGAAACCTGGCTCCGACTCTCCAGCTCCAAGATGGTAAGGAAGCGCTGCAGTCCAGGGCACACTCAAAGTCTACCAAGATGGTAACACCAGAAACAACCTGCCTCTCCGGTCTCCTGCAGTCGCGGCGTCCTTTTAGCCCCGCAGGAAGAAGGACCCGCGTGACGTCAGTGCCTCTGTCTCCGCGGGTGCCCGACTGAAACCTGGCTCCGACTCTCCAGCTCCAAGATGGTAAGGAAGCGCTGCAGTCCAGGGCACACTCAAAGTCCACCAAGATGGTAACACCCGAAACAACCTGCCTCTCCCTAAAATTATTTTATTAACATTTAAAACCAGAGAAAATAACCAGCCAGAATTCATTAATAACCTACTTATCCCTTACAACTTTACAAGGACTTTACAATCTACATCTCAAAACCTTCTCACGATCCCATCTCTGAAATCATATAAATACAATAAGGTCTACAATTTTTTCAGTTAACACCCCCTCTCTTTGGAACAGTATCCCAAACTACCTGTGCGGAAAAACTTACACTAACAGATTTTAAGTCAAAATTAAAGACATTTCTCTTCCTTGACGCTTTTGAAACCTAACTGTCATTTTAAGGACAACCTAGTACCTACAATGATCCTTGCTACCTGCTCCCTTCCCTATTGTTTTTTTCCCTTACATGTTTTCTTTCCCTTTACATATTGTAGTTCTAGCCTTTCTTTCCCTTTTGTCTCTGTTTGTAAATTTTTTTTATTTTTTTTTTTAGTCTTTTAAAAGTTGGTATTTTCCCTAGTGCTGTTGCGTGTTTTTAAACTGTATTTTAGTTATTAGATGGTTTTTAACATTTTTGTACACCGCCTAGAAGGTTTGAATATGCGGTATAAGAAATTTTAAATAGAAACATAGAAACATAGAAATAGACGGCAGATAAGGGCCACGGCCTATCCAGTCTGCCCACCCTAATGACCCTCCCCTACCTTTGCCCTGTGAATAGATCCCATGTGTCGATCCCATTTGGCCTTAAAATCAGGCACGCTGCTGGCCTCAATCACCTGCAGTAGAAGACTATTCCAGCGATCAACCACCCTTTCAGTGAAAAAGAATTTCCTGGTGTCACCTCGTAGTTTCCCGCCCCTGATTTTCCACGGATGCCCTCTTGTTGCCGTGGGACCCTTGAAAAAGAAGATATCTTCATCCGCCTCGATGCGGCCCGTGAGATACTAAACTTCCCAATGTGGATAATATAACTAGAGCCGACCTCCAATTAGCTGAGAAGGGGAAACAGCGGCTTTGTTCTCCATGAGTCTGTCAAAAAGACTGCAGGTTTCTGAGGAGCTGCTGGTTGAGACTTTTGCAGACACTCTTGCTTTTGCTTCTTCTGCTGATGAATACAAGATGCTTTGTTGAATAACGCCTCTGATATGAGGAAGAAGGCTTAAACGACTGAGAAGCTGAAGGAGGTTTAGACTTGGTTTTAACAGAAGTGTACCAACTCTTTTCATGGTCAGTGAGCTTTTGTGTAGCATTTTCAATAGAGTCCCCGAAGAGCTCATCTCCCAAACAGGGAATATTAACTATTCTGTATTGAAGATTGATGCCCATATCTGAGACTCTCAACCCTGCGAGACTTCTCATCGTCACTGACATACAGTACCTGAAGCTCTGGATGATAACTCAAAGGCATCAGAAGCAGATCTTGCTATATATCTTCTAGCAAGGGAGAGTGTATGAAAGATAGTACGAAATTCCTGGAGATGTTGAGAAGGAATATACTTATCAAAAGAAGGCAATTTCTTAAAAAGGTACTTTACATAGCAGGATATATAGAAATTGAAATTAAGGACCATGTTCGCCAACATGGAATTTTGATGTCCAAATTTGTCCATAGTGCATCCTTCACACCCCGGTGGCACTGAAATATAGACTTTTGATGGAAAACATTTTTTAAAAGTTGACTCCAAAACTATTGATTGGTGTTGAAGTTGTGGTTTATCAAAACCTGGGGAAGAAATTATTTCATAGAGAGAATCAGGTTTTCTGGGAGCCATTGTAATGGTCAAGGGCGTTTCCCAATTCTTGTGAAGAGTCTCTTTAACAATACCATGCAATGGTACTTTGAGAAGTTCCTTAGGAGGCACATCATAATCCAAAGCCTCAAGATATTCAGCACTATGGGCAGAGTCGGCTTCTAGTTTCAGGTAGTCCTTTGCCCAATTACCTAATGAATTTAGTGAAAGAAATCCTTTCAGGAGGAGATTGATGGAGATTTCTGAGGAGACTTCTCCGAAAGAGTATCATACGCCTCCATTGCAAAAGCAGAATAGTCCCCATCTGTAAGTCAGAGTCATAAAGAATCTTTGGTGATGGTGAGCGTTGAGAGAATCGATGCTTACGGCAACTTCGGTACCGATCTGAAGCAGAAGAAGAGGTACGATGTAAAGCTCTTTCTCTTAGAAGTACGGTGCTTTCTGGACTTGGAACATCGAGAGGAAGAAGAGGAGCATCGATGTCTCGATGAAATGGATCAATGCACTGATGGAAGAACTTGACCTTCGATGAGATGATCCATGTCGAGGCGTCGAGAAGAACAATGGTTACTGGATGAATATCCATGTCGATATTGTAGATGAGAGCCAATTGTGGTACCACAGGAGCTGGTGGCCATCTACTTAGGCTGGGTTGGTACCGAGGGAGTCGATGCTGGTGTATGTAGCTTGAAGAGATCACCCAACTTCCTTGAGAAAAACTGATTGAGCTTTTCACAGAAGGAAAGCACCGGTACCTGTGGCCTGTCTGCCGGTACCAACGGTGTAGCAGCTTGCCTCGGAGAGGATGACCTTGATGAGGATGCATACCTCGATGGAGAGGCAAGCCGTAAGAGGGAATGTCGCTACTTGTTCGGCACCTAGGGGTTCGATGCAATAATGACCTGCGACACTGTTTGGGAAGCTGGCGGCTTCTTAGCTGGCTTACCTGACGGTGCAAAATCACCTAATACCAATGCTGATGTCGATGTTTTTAATGCCAATGGTTCTGAGGTTTTGTTGATGCCCATGATGATCCCAAACAATTTTTCTTGTTGATGTTTATGGCTTTTAATGGAGCGCTTCTGCAAAGTAGAACACCAAGCACAGGACTCGACCTGGTGTTTAGGGCCAAGCCACTGCAAGCACCAACTATGCAGGTCGGTGATAGATATCGACCTTTGGCACCTGTAGCACTTTTTTAAGCCCATTAATGGCCTAGACATGGATGGAAAGACCATGTCAGCCAAATTAAACTCAGTGGCTGAAGAAAAAACATGAACACCTTGAAGGGCAAAGCCCATGAGGAAAAAAGGGTGAGAAAAACAAAATTTCTCCTTTTTAAAAAAAAACAGTAGGAAGAAAAGAAATATCGAACAGTTTGTGAAGCGGGAAGGCAAGGCGCAAAAATGAACGAGGTTCAAAAAACATGACTTGTTCGCTCTGCAATAAAGAGAGAACTGTACCCTGGAGGTTCTGGATTTTAACTTCCTACCTACGAACCTAAATTTGGCTACCAGAACCTCCCTACCACATTTTCCTATGTTATTGGTACCCACCTGTACCAAGACAGCAGGTTCCTCCCCAGCACTGTCTAAACCTTTATCTAGGTAATGTGAGGTCGCATCAGGCAGGCAAGTGACCAAGCGATCCTCATGTCCACCAGCCATCCATAGAAACATGACGGCAGATAAAGGCCAAATGGCTCATCTAGAAACATAGAAACATGATGACAGATAAAGGCCAAATGGCTCATCTAGTCTGCCCATCTGCAGTAACCATTATCTCTTTCTCTCTCTGAGAGATCCCACGTGCCTATCTCAGGCTCTCTTGAATTCATCCAGCTATCTATGCCTAATGATCAAATCTACCACTATAACATCTGTCCTAACCCTTTCTTCTTGGGCAGAAGCCCATGAGGAAACACCCTCAGTACGAGAGGATATTGCATCCCCTGGGGGGCAAGTCCTGGTTACCGGATTGCCTCTTATTTCACCAGGGTAATGCTCTCCTTTAAGAAGACCTCCCTCCTCCGAGGCAGCCAGACTGGAGGTGGGACTTTTCTACAACATCCTTGTAGATCTCCTCTATGTACCTCTCTGTCTCCCTTAGCTCCTCCAAGTCTGCTACTCTAGCCTCAAGAAATCATTGATAAATATGTTAAAAAAACAGTGGTCCAAGGCAAGCAGACTCTTGGGGAACTCCGCTATTTACCCTTTTTCATTCAGAATACTACCCATTTAACCCTACTCTTTTCTATCTTTTAACCAGTTCTTAATCCACTCATAGAGCATTACCTCCAATCCATGACTTTCTGATTTCCTCAGGAGACTTTCATGAGGTACTTTATCCACTATGAGGTACTTTAATACAATGTCCAAATTGCTTGCATCCAGCTTTTCATGTTTTGCGATGGGAATGTCTTCCAAGGGGTGTAACTAACAATGTTGTTTTTTTATGATATAATTGGGCTGCTAAGTGATTCCAGATGTTTAGAATACTGTAGTCCATCCAGCCTTGCATTTACTGCACTGCATATAGGTACCTGTAGGTCTGACTCTTTTTAACGTTCTCCATATAAATGCAAGACTACAAGTCTCTGTATGCAATGGGGTAGAACCAAAACTGGAGGTTTACAGATGTCTCTATAGCCTGGGCATGATCTTGTATGACTCATGGTACTCAGGGATGAGTAATCTATAACTCTGTTTTGACTCACTAACTTGCCTCTGGGTGTTGCCTTCTCTTAACAGGCTGAGCGGCCGGTCTCCCTTCTCTGAACTTGATCCTCTGGAGACTGAGAATAAGATCCAGTCAGGCCACTATGACATCTTCAAACTCTATCCCAACACGTCCCAGAGTGCATCCCTCTTCATAAGGAAGATTTTATCCATATATCCCTGGTAAGTGACCAAAGTATCAGACATAGTCTAGAGGTAATCTCTTACCCAAGTCACTTGAATTTGCTAAATAAGAAAAAAATATATTTTTCTATTACTCTATTAATTGTGCAGAGCTGAGGTGAAACCATCCATTGATTACACAGGCCCAAAAAAAGAAATGCCTTGTGTTTTTTTTTACCTGTTTCTGGGGTTATTTGGAGCACTGATTCAGAAAATTGAATTGGATATACTGCATCAGCTCTACTTTCTTAGATATGGATGAATTTATTACTTTTTTTTACCGCTATTTAAAAGAACTCTTCTGCAGAATTGTGATGTAATAACAAGCTTTCTTTTTTAAATAGGAAATTTATCTATTTAAATTACCCACATTTTTTTTATTTTGTGTATAATGACCTTTGTTTCACAACTATTAGTCTACTTGCTTTCCTATAATGCACACTGGCATAAAAATGTAAAGCTCAAATGACAAAATTGCCTTTGTTCTGTTACCGTATATACCCAAATATAAACTGAGATTTTGGGGCCAAAAAAATGAGGGTCTCAAGTTTATCAGCTAGCAGCTCTGCAGTTCACCGTTGGACCACAAGGGATTCTAAAGGTACACAGGAAGGAAGTAAAAATTCTTAGAAGCGGCCGGAACAGGAGGCGGGAGGGATCCCTGCTGTCCTGACCCATAGCTGGACCACCAGGACTTACGACAGGCAGGGTGGAGGCCTGCAAGGCATCAGGAGGAGGGACAGGGTAAAGAACCTGGCAGGGAAGGGATGGAGGCGGCTGGATGCAGAGCATGACAGAGCAGGGAGGGAGGGGGAACAGGGTGCAGAGCCTGGCAGGACAGAACAAGGCACTGCACTTGAATATTAACCCCCATTTATATTCAAGTCAACCTTTTTTCCTCCTTTTTTTGGGGAAAAAAGATTACCTTGGTTCAAGTGCATATTCAAGTACATACGGTATATTACATAATTATATGCAAAAAATTTAGATGGTAAACATAGTGTCCTTAGACTACATAAATTTGTATTTCAAAGGTTTCTCAACCTGATCTGTTTAAAACATGGATTTAAATTATAACGGATTTTTCAACTTTTGTCTTCTGTTACTGTTTTTTGTTTTTGCGTGCAAGTTAGATATAGTGAGAGTGTTTACATATTTCAACTGTAGTTTTACATCCAAAACATTGGATCATAAAAGGTAAGTAGCTTAACTGTATAATAGTTATGATTGTATAAGAGGTGTGCATATAGTCCCACTCACATAATTTCATTTTTGTAGATTGAACACCGTAGAGGTTATGGCTACTTCAAGATGGAGCTGCTTGAATCATCCTGACATATTTTGCTATATTTGTGGGGAGTACACACTGAAAGCAAGTAGGAACCTATTTCTAAGTTTGTAAAAAGAGTATATGTAGGTTATTTTGGTGTCAAGCTTGGAGATCAAGATAAGTCATGGGCTCCTCATATTGTATGCAAAACTTGTATGGAGTATTTGCGCCAGTGGACAATTGGAAAGAGAAGCTGCCTGAAATTTGGAGTATCAATGGTTTGGAAGGAACCAAATACTTTGATGACTGTTATTTTTGTACTGTTAATAGCATAGGCATCAATCAAAATAATCTTACCCTGATCTAACTTCAGCCAACAGACCAGGTCCGCACTCGGATCTTAGAAACATGACAGCAGATAAAGGCCAAATGGCCCATCTAGTCTGCCCATCTGCAATAAACATTATCTCTTTCTCTATCCGAGAGATCCCACGTGTATCTCTTATCATATATCTTATCCCTTGCGTCATAAGAGATATGATGCAAGGGCTTAGGGGAAAAGTATCACTGTTCGCCGATGACGCCAAAATTTGCAACATAGTAGGCAACAGCTTATTACCTGACAATATGACACAGGACTTACTGCTGCTGGAGCGATGGTCAACGACTTGGCAGTTAGGCTTCAATGCTAAAAAATGCAAGGTAATGCACCTGGGTAAGAGAAACCCGCACAGAACTTATGCACTAAGGCCCTGATTCTCCAAAAGTGCGTCCCGATTTTAGGCAGCTGTAGACGTCCTACAGCTGTCTAATCAGCCAATCGGGATGCACGTTTTTTTAAAAAAATGCTCCCCAGGCAGGCCTGAAGGCGCCTCCGGGAGCCTAGGGAGACCCGCAAGATGCCTAAGCTCGCCTACAGGCCTTAGGCGAACTTAGGAGGATGCCCAACTCCTCCTGCCAGAAAGCCCAACGACCCCCCGCCCCAACTAATCTCCCTCCCCCAACTAACCTTTCAATGTTGGTCAGCTGGACGGGTCTTGCTACCGTCCAGCCGACGGGTCTGCCTCGTGGAAATGAGACGGCACGCCCCTTCCCGGCCCATCCCCGCTAAATCTAAGGCCTGATTGGCCCAGGCTAGGCACCTTGGCCAATCAGGCCTTAGGATTAGTGGGGATGGGCGGACCCGCTATGCCTAAGGCCTGATTGGTCCAGGCTTCTACAGCCTGGGCCAATCAGGCCTTAGATTTAGCGGGGATGGGCCGGGAAGGGGCGTGCCGTCTCATTTCCACGAGGCAGACCCGTCGGCTGGACGGCAGCAAGACCCGTCCAGCTGACCAATATTGAAAGGTTAGTTGGGGGAGGGAGATTAGTTAGGGCGGTGGGTCGTTGGGCTTTCCGGCAGGAGGAGTTGGGCATCCTCCTGTCGGCGATTACGAGTTTGGGGGGGGAGGGGGTTCCGGGGTTCCGACAGGAGGAGTTGGGCATCCTCCTGTCGGCGATTACGAGTTTGGGGGGGAGGGGGGTCCGGGGTTCCGACAGGAGGAGTTGGGCATCCTCCTGTTGGCGATTACGAGTTTGGGGGGGAGGGGGATCGGGGTTCCGACAGGAGGAGTTAGGCATTCTCCTGTCGGTGATGGGACAGGTGGCCGCAACAACCGCGGCCGCTATACATATTGCAGCAGGGAGATCCCTTGCTGCCATAAGTATAGCGGCCGCGTCTAATTTAACCCGATTCTCTAAAGACGCCGGTTACAGAATCGGCGTTTAGTATAGGACGCCTCTCCCGGGCGGCCTGCCTGGGGAGCATTTTTTTTTTTAAAAACGTGCATCCCGATTGGCTGATTAGACAGCTGTAGGACGTCTACAGCTGCCTAAAATCGGGACGCACTTTTGGAGAATCAGGGCCTAAATGGAGAGACCTTGGTTAGGACCACGGCAGAACGTGATCTAGGAGTGATCATTAGTGAAGACATGAAGGCTGCCAATCAAGTGGAGAAGGCTTCCTCCAGGGCAAGATAAATGATGGGTTGTATCCGTAGAGGTTTTGTCAGCAGAAGACCTGAAGTCATTATGCCGTTGTACAGATCCATGGTGAGGCCTCACTTGGAGTACCGTGTTCAATTCTGGAGACCACACTACTGTAAGGACATGCTGAGGATCGAGTCGGTTCAGCGAATGGCCACCAAGATGGTCTCGGGGCTAAAGGTTCTAAAGTATGAAGAAAGACTAAAGAAGCTGCGGCTGTACTCACTTGAGGAACGAAGAGAGAGGGGAGACATGATTGAAACGTTTAAGTACATCACGGGTCGCATTGAGTCGGAAGATGATATCTTCTGTCTCATGGGTCCCTCGACCACCAGAGGGCATCCACTGAAAATCAGAGGAGGGAAGTTTCATGGAGACTCCAGAAAGTATTCTTCACCGAAAGAGTGGTGGATCAGTGGAACAGACTCCCACTGCAGGTTGTTGAGGCCAACAGCGTGAAGGATTTTAAGAGTAAATGGGATGCTCACGTGGGATCTTTAAGGGAGTAAATTCGGGAGCGAATACTCTGGAATGGGCAGACTTGGTGGGCTCTAGCCCTTTTCTGCCACTATGTTTCTACACAATCACACCCAAGTCCTGTTCTTCCATCGTGCACATAAGTTCTTCACCCCCTAAAATGTACCGTTCCCTCGGGTTTTTGCAGCCCAAATGCATGTCCTTGCTTTTCTTAGCATTATATTTAAGCTGCCAAATTTCAGATCATTCTTCAAGCTTCCCAGGCCCTCTTAAATTTAGACACAGTCTCCGTTTCCACCACCTCCTCCAGGAGAATGTTCCATGCATCTACCACCCTTTTCGTAAAAAAGTATTTACTCAGATTACTCCAGAGCCTATCCAGGAGCCCCAAAGAAAATCCTGAAAAAATTGAGGATAGTACAGAATACAGCTGTACGACTGATATTTGGGCTGAAGAAAAATGACCACATTAGTCCTTACTATTGACTGCTGCAATGGCTCCCGGTGGAAGCACGAGTGATGTTCAAACTTTCGTGCATTTGTTTTAGGTTGGTTTGGCGATCTGCCCCAAATTACCTTTTATCTCATTTTGTGTCCAACAAGGATAATAATAATAATAACTTTATTTTTATATACCGCCATACCACAAACAGTTCTAAGCGGTTTACAACCAATTAACTAGGAATTCCATTTATTTGCCTATCCAAAATTTACTAGCTGCAGATATAAGACCTTTTTGAACAGGACTCTCGCATTTCAAGCAAGTAAGCAGCAGTCCTGGTGGGGTAATTGTATTGGTGGAGTTGTGTTGTCTTATGATGCATTTTGAAAAGTAATCAAGTCAAAGTTGTTTGACAAATTTATTACCTAAATGAGGACTTTACTGTTAACTAAAATTTTATACTGAATTTTTTAGGAAAATTGCTGTATTTCAATTAATTGTATTTCGCTGATTGTCCAAACTTCTCCTGTGTAAACTGCCTAGAAATTGTTTGATTATGGCGGTATAGAAGAAAAAAGTTATGTTATGTTACGTTATCACCTCTTAGCTTCATCCTATGCCCTCTCATTGCAGTTTCCTTTCAAATGAAAGAGACTCGACTCATGCACATTTATATTACGTAGGTATTTAAACGTCTCTAACATATCTCCCCTCTCCCGTCTTTCCTCCAAAGTATATAGATTGAGATCTTTAAGTCTGTACCCATATGGCTTATCACAAAGACCACACATCATTTTAGTAGCCTTCCTCTGGACCGACTCCATCTTTTTAATATTTTTTTTGAAGGTGCGGCCTCCAGAATTGTACACAATATTCTAAATGAGGTCTCACCAGAGTCTTTTACAGAGACATCAATACCTCCTTTTCCTACTGGCCATACCTCTCCCTATGCAACCTAGCATCCTTCTAGCTTTCGCCGTCACCTTTTCAACCTGTTTAGCCACCTTAAGATCATCACAATCACACCCAAGTCCTGTTCTTCCATCGTGCACATAAGTTCTTCACCCCCTAAAATGTACCGTTCCCTCGGGTTTTTGCAGCCCAAATGCATGTCCTTGCTTTTCTTAGCATTATATTTAAGCTGCCAAATTTCAGATCATTCTTCAAGCTTCGCCAGTTCTTCCTTCATGTTATTCACACCATCTACTCTAGTGCAGATATTGGTATCATCCACAAAAAGGCAAATCTTACCTAACAACCCTTCAGCAATATCATTTATAAAAATATTAAAAAGAACAGCCCCAGAACAGAACCTCGAGGCACACCACTGGTAACATCCCTTTCCTCAGAGTGATCTCCATTGATCACTACCATCTGTCGCCTTTCACTCAACCAGTTCCTGACCCAGCCCATCACTTTGGGACCCATCCCAAGGGCACTCAGTTTATTTATTAGACGTCTATGTGGAACACTGTCAAAGGCTTTGCTAAAATCTAAACACACCACATCAAAGGCTTGTACCCGTTCCACCTTTCCGTGAACTACTGTAGTTCTCACAGGATGAGTCTTGCATGTTTGATATCGCACAAGGTAAAGAAAGTAGGGGCAGTGACAGGGATTCCCAAACAACTTCACATAGTGAATGTTTTGACCAGAATGAATTGAGTTATCTGATCAGGGACCTAAATTTTTTCAAGGAGTCTTCTGAATTGCTTGCCTCCAGACTAAAGGAAAAGAATATACTTCAGCCAGGAACAAAAATTACATTTTATTGAAAGAGCGAAAATAACTTGCTGCCATTCTTTACCAAAGACAAGAACTTAGTATTCTGCAATGAAATTGGAAACGTTCTGATAAAATGGGTCTTTCAGAATATAACCCAGGTGAGTAGCATCTTTTCATTGGCAGATCAAAACGTAATTTGAAATATGTTCTTTTAAATAACGACAACAAATATGTTTCTATTCCAATCGGTCATTCCACCAGGATGAAAGAAGAGTACAAGGCCATCTCTTTAGTCTTAGAAAAGATAAATTACCAAGAACATTAATGGGTGATTTGTATAGACTTGAAGATGGTTAATTTTCTTCTTGACCAACAAAGTGACTATACAAAATATCCTTGCTTTTTATGCCTTTGGGATAGTACAGCCAAACATGAACATTGGGCAAAAAAAAAAAGATTGGTCTCTGAGGGAAAGCAGTTACTTACCGTAACAGATATTATCCAGGGACAGCAGGCAGCTATTCTCACATGTGGGTGACATCATCCACGGAGCCCGGATGCGGTCAGCCTCACAAGCAGACTTGCTTGAAGAAACTCAGAAGTTTTGAGTCTGCTGCATCGCACATGCACGATTGCCTTCTCGCCCAGTACAGGGCGCGTCTTCTCAGTTCAGATAGCTAGCTGAGAAGCCAACCAGGGGCAGTGGATGGGTTGTGAGAATAGCTGCCTGCTGTCCCTGGATAACACCTGTTACAGTAAGTAACTGTGCTTTAGCCCAGGATAAGCAGGCAGCCTATTCTCACGTGTGGGTGACCTCTAAGATAACCAGAATGGGATGGCAATTCAGGAGAATAAATTTTTTAATGCCTGGCCAAAATGACCATCCTGTATGGAGAAAACATCCAGACAATAATGAGAGGTGAAAGTATGAACCGAAGACCAGGTGGTAGCTTTGCAAATTTCCTCAATAGGAGTGGATCTGTGGAAAGCCACTGAAGCTGCCATGGCTCTGACTTTGTGGGCTGTGACTCAACTCTGTAGATGCAGTCCAGCCTGAGCATAGCAAAAAGAGATACAAACAGCCATTCAGTTGGAAATCGGATAGAAACATAGAGTATGACGGCAGAAAAGGGCCGGCGGCCCAACAAGTCTGCCCACTCAAGAACCCTCCCTCCTTTGAGAGTCCATCTTTTAAGTATAACTCTGCAGTAACCCCACCCGTTGGTCCCATCGTCTCTTGAAGTCAAACAGGTTACTGGCCTCGACTACCTAGCATGGAAGACCATTCCATCTATCAATCACTCTTTCGGTGAAGAAGTATTTCCTGGTGTCACCATGAAATCTTCCCCCCTTAAGTTTTAGCGGATGCCCTCTTGTTGCCGTGGGACCCGTAAGAAAAAAGATTTCTTCCTCCACCTCAATGCGGGCCGTGATATATTTGAATGTTTCTATCATGTCCCCCTCTTTCTCTGCACTCTTCGAGAGAGTACAAGCGCAGTCTGCTCAGACATTCTTCATATGGGAGATCTTTAAGTCCCGAGATCATCCTAGTGGCCATTCTCTGGATCGACTCCATTCTCTTCACATCCTTTTGATAGTGTGGCCTCCAAAACTGGACACAGTACTCCAGGTGAGGTCTCACCAAGGATCAGTATAACGGCAGGATGACTTCAGGCTTTCGGCTGATAAAACTCCTGATGCAACCCAGCATTTGTCTAGCCTTGGCTGAAGCTTTCTCCACCTGATTGGCAGCTTTCATATCTTCCCGGATGATTACTCCCAAGTCCCTTTCTGCAACAGTTCTTGTTAAGTTCTCCCCGTTCAAGGTCGAGGAGAGGTCACCCTAAGCCTTGAAACGGGCAATACCTTATGTGAGGATATAGGGCTAGAAGCTGTAGATCCAAGTCCCATAGACTCTGTGGTCTGGATTGAGGTATTTCAAAGCACTCCTAAAGTCTCGGCTCCTTGTATGGAGTGTGAGGATTCCAGACGATACACTCGCAAAGACTCGACTCCTTGCATAGAGTGTGTAGATTCAGCTCGAGGCACAGGCAAGGACTCAACCTCTTGTAAGTCTGCTGAGTGCCCAGGCTGGACTGCAGGAAGCAGAGTCGAGGCAGAACTATATTTGGTCAGTAACTGAACAAATTCCCGCTCTAAAATGGTCTGGATGGTAGCCTGCAATTGTGGATCCGAGTCTGAAACTGGACCACTTGTTGAGGCTAAAGGCTCTAGGACGAAGAGGAAGAATGCTTCGACTTGGAGGAATGATGTTTAGGTAGCTTGAGGGCCACCGCTGGAACTGTCTGCTGAGGTATCTGACCTGAGGGAAGCTCAGGAGAAGATTTGGCAGATTTACTCGAGGTCGAGGACGTTCCAAACGAGGAAGGTCTGATGGGAGTCGAGGTCGAAGTCATGGAGTCAGGAGGACACCCCATAGCAGGTCTGACCAAATCGGAAGTTGAGGGTGTAGCAGAGGTTTCCATACCAAAAATCTTCTCCACTTGAACTCGACGACGTTTGAGGGCTCGAGGTTGAAGGGTAGCACAGCGAATGCACGACTCCGGGCAATGGTCAGGCCCCAGACACTGAAGGCAGCAACGGTGTGGGTCAGTGAGAGA